>NC_142879.1:70328750-70631458 GCF_051225735.1 Oryctolagus cuniculus | reverse complement strand
CCATCTGCCATGATTCTTCTAAAGATACCATAATGCAGCTTTCCCTGCTAGTGTGTGAGCATTTGGCTTGTTTCCAGTCTTTACCTGTGCTGCACTCTTCCCTATACTCTTGGTTAGGTTCTCAGATTTCAGAAGGATGGGTTATGGCCCAGGAGCAAAATTGTTGGATCATAGGATATGTACATGTTTGGCTTGAGTTGATACTGTCAAAGAATTTTCTCAAGCCCCAACCAGTTTATGTGGATTCCCTAGCAGCTTTGTTTGAGAATTTCTGTCACTCTTGTTATTCCTACTGTAGCCCCTGGTTTTTGTCAGATTTGTAAACTGTTACCAGGCTGGTGGTTGCTTGTTTATGAATCACTTTGGCTTCAAGTTGCATTTTCCTAATTCCTAAAGGAGCTGAATACTTTGCCTTATTATATTTGAACTATTTAAATCTTTTCTTGTGCAAAGAATTCATTTAGGACTTTGGTTAGTTGTTCCACCATTTTTTTCTTTTTTTTTTAAACTTTTATTTAATAAATATAAATTTCCAAAGTACAGCTTACGGATTACACTGGCTCCCCCCCCCCCGCCCATAATTTCCCTCCCACCCACAACCTTTCCATCTCCCATTCCCTCTTCCATCCCATTCACATCAAATTTCATTTTCAATTATCTTTATATACAGAAGATCAGTTTAGTATTATTAAGTAAAGATTTCAACACTTTACACCCACACAGAAACACAAAGTGTAAAATACTGTTTGAGTACTAGTTATAGCATTAATTCACATTGTACAACACATTAAGGACAGAGATCCTACATGAGGAGTAAGTGCACAGTGGCTCCTGTTGTTGACTTAACACATTGACACTCTTGTTTATGGCGTCAGTAATCACCCTAGGCTCTTGTCATGAGTTTCCAAGGCTATGAAAGCCTTTTGGGTTCGCCAACTCTGATCTTATTTCGACAAGGTCATAGTCAAAGTGGAAGTTCTCTCCTCCCTTCAGTGTGCACTGGTTTCATTAACTCTGCTTTGGGAGATCCTGCAGCATTGCTCTGTCTTTTCTCTTTGTTCTAAATGCTGCCTGATGAAGGCTTTCACATGTTCAGGTGGGAATGCCTTGTGATCACAGAGTGTTGTCTGCTCTGCATCCTCTGTTTCATGCCACTGTTTATTTGGGGGGCAGGATCCGCCTTGGCCGAAAACTCCTGGCTTTTTTGTTCAGAGAAAGGTACCTCCTTCTTTGATGGCCCTTTCTTTCCACTGGGATCTCACTCGCAGAGATCCTTCATTTAGGTTTGGTGTTTTTGTTTTTGTTTTTTTTTTTGCCAGAGTGTCTTGGCTTTCCATGCCTAAAATACTCTCATGGGCTCTTCAGCCAGATCCGAATGCCTTAAGGGCTGATTCTGACACCAGAGTGCTGTTTAGGATATCTGCCATTCTATGAGTCTGCTGTGTATCCCGCTTCCCATGATGGATCGTTCTCTCCCTTTTTTATTCTATCAGTTAGTATTAGCAGACACTAATCTTGTTTGTGTGATCCCTTTGACTCTTAGTCCTATCATTATGATCAATTGTGAACTGAAATTGATCACATTCACCATTTTTTTCTTACTGATTTTTCTTAAAGATTTTCTTCACTCCTTCTATATTTTAGATGTCCTAATATAAGCATATAATACTAAAAATCTCCCTGTATTCCTCTTGGATCTCTTCCCTGAAGTATATTAACTATGTGAACATAGTTCTTACGTTATTGGTAAAAAAATCTTATTTATGATTAACGTATATGTATCAGCAAAGATTTTATTGTGATCCGTATACCTGAATTTGGCTGGACGCCCCTTAACTCTGTCCTGGGCTACAGTTTAAAGATAAGCGATAGAAGTTCTTGCTGTTTCTCTGAGACTCAGAGAGGCAGGGAGAAGGGAAGGAAACACTGCTTGGGTTATGCATTGAGTCCTGCGCTCTGTGCTCTTTCCCGGCTCAGACACTTGGGCTCACTGTGTCTAGCCAGTCTACTCCATTCTTGTAGACCCTGGCAATGTCCTGCACCCCACTGCAGTGCCCTGGGAGGTGGCAATCACCAATAATGCTTTCCACAGCTACTGAGCTCCCACTGAAGGCTAACTGTTCAAGAGAGAGAAGGAAGCCAAAGTGACCATCTAACCGAAAGACCTATGGAGCTACCAATGATTAATGCAACTGTTCTTCATCATATGTGGAAGAAAGTTTGCTCTGTACTCAAAATCCCTGAAAGAGACACTCCGCTGTAAAACCGCTTAACATAAACAAGACAGAAAGGCATCATCTACCCAAAACTTCTATAAAAAGAAAAAAGAAACAAAAAAGCCAGGAGTTTTCGGCCAAGGCGGATCCTGCCCCCCAAATAAACAGTGGCATGAAACAGAGGAAGCACTACAGACAGCACTCTGTGGTCACAAGGCATTCCCACCTGAACATGTGAAAGCCTTCATCAGGCAGCGTTTAGAACAAAGAGAAAAGACAGAGCAATGCTGCAGGATCTCCCAAAGCAGTGTTAATGAAACCAGTGCACACCAAAAGCTTTCGGGGTCAGGGTGGGGGCGGTCTTTAGAGAAGAGATCAACCTCTCATGATAACTAGAGTGTAAATTCAAACTACACCGAAATACCATTTCCCCCTTGTCAGATTGGCAAAACAGTTCAGCTTTGACACATCCTCTGTTGCCAAGGCTGTGAGGACAAAACACCCACAGGTATTGCTAGCAGGAACGCAAAATGGCACAAGTGTTACGGAGGGGAATTTGGCATTACTCTTGACCCAGCAATCTCCCTTCCAAACATCACTCCCGGAGACATGCTGAGACTTTGACGTGACATAACACTGTTTCTTTCTTAAGTTTTTAAGAGTTACTTAGTTGAAAGGCAGAGAGAGAGAGAGAGAGAGAGAGAGAGAGAGAGAGAGAAACAGAGACTCTCACAACAGCCAGGTCTAGGCCAGGCCCAAGCCAGGAACCAAGAACTCCAGCACTCCAATATGGGACGCCAGCACCATTAGCCATGGTTTAGCTCCTGCACCACATACTGGCCTCTCTCTCTTCCTTCCTTCTTTCCTTCCTTCCATCCTTGCTTCCTTCCTTCCTCCCTCCCTCCCTCTCACTTTCTTTCTTTCTTTATTGACGCAGAGTTAGACAGTGAGAGAGACAGAGAGAAAGGTCTTCCTTCCATTGGTTCACCCTCAAAATGGCCGCTATCGCCGGCGTGCTGCACTGATCCGAAGCCAGGAGCCAGGTGCTTCCTCCTGGTCTCCCATGTGGGTGCAGGGCCCAAGCATTTGGGCCATCCTCCACTGCCTTCCTGTGGCCTCTCTGTTTCTTGATGCAGGCTGGGAAGAACCCAAATGTACATCCATAGGGAAGTGGTCATATAAATGGCGTTACAATCCCAGGGTATTTTGCAACTATAAAGAGGAACAAGATATGTCTGAATATACATCTATGGAGAGATCTCTACTATATGTTGGCAAGTGACAAAGAGTATGCTGGATAAAAGTATTCATCATGCTACCATTTTCATAAAGGGGGGAATAAAAATAGTTATACATATTATCTTAAATCATAGAAAGGGGACTGGCTCTGTGGCGTAGTAGGTGAAGCCTTTGCCTGTGGTGCTGGCATCTCATATGGGTGCTAGTTCATGTCCCAGCTGCTCCTCTTCTGATCCAGCT
Source organism: Oryctolagus cuniculus (assembly GCF_051225735.1). Classification (NCBI taxonomy): domain Eukaryota; kingdom Metazoa; phylum Chordata; class Mammalia; order Lagomorpha; family Leporidae; genus Oryctolagus; species Oryctolagus cuniculus. The sequence goes on along the minus strand of NC_142879.1, from coordinate 70,627,763 downwards.
CCCTGCTGATGGCCTGGGAAAGCAGTGGAAGATGGTCCAAGTTGGCTCCTGGCTTCGGATTGGCCCAGCTCTGGCTATTGCAGCCATTTAGAGAGTGAACCAGAAGAGGGGAGATATCTCTCTGTCTCCCTCCCTCTCTCTCTCTAACTCTGCCTCTCAAATAAATAAATCTTAAAAAATCATAAAAAAGATAAACCAAAACAATAGAAATATTTATGAAGGAAAGAGGAACAGAGAAGAGAAATTCAAGAATAAATCTAGGCTTCTCTGAGTATACCTTATTTTGTAGATTTGATGTAAAGCAAGATTAAACATTTTAAAACATTCTCTAAAAACTTAAAATGGAGAAGCAAAAGAATGTGATGACACTGAACTGATGACATAAAAACACAAAAAGGAATTATTTTTGAGGGATTATAAAATAGTTTACTGCCTGCCCCTACTTGGATATGCCATAAAAACGCAAAATAAATCTTAAATGGTTTTCAGTAATCATATTGATGATAGTGTTGATATTCTTAGTCTGAGAATTTTACGTGTGTATTGTGGAAAAAAAAATTACCTATACTGGTGTGTTGTTGTGAATTGGGACTTTCCCTAGTTGAGAAATAATCAAAGAAGTTAAGTAAACCATATACCTCTTGGGGGTGCGTATTTGGTCTAGTGGTTAAGACACCCACATACTCTGTCAGATTGCCAGGGTTCAATTCCCAGCCCCAGCTCCTGATTTCAGCTTCTTACTGATAAAGACCCTGGGAGGCAGCCAGAATGGCTTCTGTATTTGGGTTCCTGTTGCTCATGGGGGAGACCTAACTTGAGTTTCTGACTCCTGGCTCTGTTGCAGGCACACTGGGGAATGAGGCAGTAGTTGGGAGATCTATCTCTGTGTCTATGTGTCTCTTCCCCTCAAATAAGTAAAAAAACAGATAGGGGCGAGTAGTTAGGCTGTCACTTTGGGCACCCACATCCCATATTGGAGGGCCCACCTTGGGTCAGAGTTCCTCCTCATCTGCTCCAGCATTTTGCTAAAGCACTGGAGGCAAAAGATGATGACTCCAGTACTTATCACCCATGTGGGAGACCCTGAGTGAATTCTGTATTCCAGGCTTCAGCCTGGATCAGCCCTGGTTATTGCTGGAATTGGGGGAGTGAATGGCAGATGGAAAATCTCACTGGGTCCATCTTTCTCATGAAAAGAAAATTTTTGATATATGCCTCTTCAATTTGTTTGAATTGGAATTAGAAGTATCAATAAGAATTTACAATGAATTTTGTTGTTCAAAAAGTGTGTGTATTTCCCATTCTTCCCACTGACAATTCTGATAAACAGTGATCTAGCTGGTAGCAGTGAACACCATGAGGGCCCAGACTATGGCATCTAAATGCCATTTCTGAGTAGAAAAAAAAAATCAGAGCATCTTAGAGAAAATGCTGAGTTGTACAAAATGAGCCTTGAATGTCCCCTCATCCCACTTGGGCTACGACACAGCACTGGGCAAGCAAATTAACTCAGGGTACTAATTGGTGGAATTGTTCTTCATAGAGATACTCCAGAATTAGCCCATCAATACTGGAAACCCTAATTAAGCAATGACTGAGCAACAATCGTCACAGAAAAGGAGATAACCAGATAGTGTATCCCTCCTGTCCACAGCACAAATCCTTACAAACAGGACGTCCTCTCCTTACAAAAGTGAGTCTGAGCAAGCCTTTGCCAACTTGCAGGAGATGAGAGTACAGAGGGCAAGAGAACATCCAAATCTCTTCTCAGTGCTGAACAGGAGAGGAAGCAGGACGCTGTCCAGTCCCTGTGGAGGGAAGGGACAGGAGAGGGAGGAGAAGCTTGGGGTGCAGGCACAGGAGCCCCTCCTTGCCATTCTCTGTCCAGAAACACACAGCAAAGGCTGCTGTCCTTCCTGTCAGCATGTTTTTGGCTACTCTGGCTAGGTCTGATCCCCGACTAATTGGATTATCCAGTGATAGGCTTACCTAGTAACTGGCTCTACTTTTCCCTAAGCTTGGATATCAGTAGGCCTAGGGGTTGCAAAAAAAATCCCTCAGAAATGGAGACAAGATCCTGTTTCCCCTGCCAAGGTTTTTAATGTCTCCCATTATCTTTCCTTCCATTCAACTACTTTCTGGTCATACATTTGTTAGGCTATTTTTTTGGCTGTCCTTCTCTTCCTTTATACATGACAATGACACTGGCTTAAATAAGATGTTTATTCTCTCGGGTGGGAATCCGCCCTGTTAAGGAGTCAGAGCAACAGGGTAGCTCCATTTTGGGGTCTTCCAGGGCCCAGGCTCCATTGACTCTGTTACTCCCCTGACCCATTAGTGCTCTGTCTACCTGTGTGGTTGGGAGGCCCTCCTCACCATCACTTCTGGACAGAGTAAAGGGGGAAAAGTGACGGGCAGGCAGCAGCCTGCACCACGCCTACCTCATTGGACATAACTTGGACGTATGGCCACACTCAGCCTCAAGGAAGGCTGGCAATTGTAGTCTTTAGCTTAGAAGCTGCAACTGGGAGGAGTCTAGTAATGGAAGGAGGTTTTTTGGGTGTCATTACATGGAGCTTTCCATGGGTTGTTAGCCAAGCTGCCTGGTGACAGCGTTCAGAGATCTGGAGGGCACTGAGCTGGACCTGGTTTCATTTTATCCTGTAAGTTTTCTTCTCCCCTTCATGAAGGTGCCCTTATGTCCTTCTCAGATTCTGCTACTCCTTTGGGATAGAAAGACTTTAGAAATAGCAAAGGTGATGGTAAATATACACAGGTTTTATTCGCCAACTGTATCTTAATGAGAAAGAGGTAAGAGATGGCTAAGATCCACTCTTTCAGAACCCCTGTATCTAGCAATTGCCTTGTAAAGTAGGAGCCACAGAGAATTCTCCAGAGGCAGGTCTGGTCCACTGTGCTTCGTGGCCTTGCTCCTTTGCTTGTGTGGTGATCCCTGAGGACCCTTGTTTACATTTCCCTGATGATAGGGTATTGGACTAGGAAGAAGAGGCATGTAGGGTCAAGAGAGACTAGGGAATGGAGCTGGCCCACCTTCCAGAAATGGAGCAGACACTGGTTCTCAACTATAGAATCACCAGTACCCAGGGAGGTTCTGGGTACTGCCAAGATTGAGAGCCACTGGTGGAGCTTGCAGGAGAAACACGCCCCACGTTGTTAGGAGATAGGGATGACCAAGACCGACATAACCCATCAGGGGCTGGGTCTTGGCTCTATTGGCTCAACCCTGTATTGCATAGCCATCAGAGCCTTACAAAAATGCTTGTGTATGCTAAACATCATTTAGAATTTGGGACAGAAACCAGAAGCCTGAGAGATCATTCTTCTGCCTGAGGGTAAAAGCACAGCAGTGGATGTGATCCCTATTTCCACTGTGAGATCGGTCACAGCTTCCCCTGTTCCCTCTTTTGAGCAGCTCTCCTGTCTCTGGGGCTGTAGCTCATACCCTGGAGGTGTCTTGACTGAGACCATCTGGAGTGGTGCCCATTACAAAGTCATCCCTCTGCTGCACCCGTCTTGTTGTTCCAGGTATCCCTCATCATAATTGCAGGTTTAGTTTTACTTATTTGAAAGACTGACAGACAGAGAAAGATCTTCAGCTACTGGTTCACTCCCCAGAATGCCTGCAAATGCTAGCACTGGGCCAGACCAAAGCCAGGAGCCAGGAACTCACATGAGGGGCGGGGACCCAAGTATTGAGTCATTACCTCCTGTGTCCCAGAGTGCGCATTAGCAGGAAGATGGATTGGAAGCAGGGGCGGACTCGATCCCAGGCACTCTCATGTAGGTATCCCAAGACAGGGCTTAACCTGCTGTGCCACAATGCATGCCCTCAGATGTCACTCATCTCATGACATAAAAGGGCAGAAAGTATAAGAATAAAGAATAAAGACAGAAAGAATAAAAGGGCGGGGGGAGGGGACAGAAAGTTGCTGCTTTAGAATCTGCTAGCTTGGGACGTGGAGCCGCCAAGCTCCTATCAGTAACAGCAGTGTCTGCTCACTGGGCTCTCACAGGTCAGGAGACAACACTGGGCCCCTTGCAGGTGCACTCCAGAAACCCTATCTTCTTGACTTTCTCCTTCTCCTCCCTGCTCTTCTGCCCTCCTGACTGACCCCACACCTAGTCTGCTTCTTTAGTTGTGCCCAAGTCTGGATGGGCCCCCGTGCCTTGCTCCATCTCAGAGTGGCCTCAACTGGCCCTCAGTCAGGAGCACCCTCCAGACCCTAAGCTGACACCTGCCAAGGTGGCTCTCTTCCTGGGGCACACTCTGCTGAAAGATGTGCCCACCCGCGATGGACGGGGAGGAGAGAGGACTAAAGGATGCCCACCCTGGCCCCACACCTGACCTCGTGTGACAAAGCACAGGACCTTGTGTTGACAGTGTGGGCTGCTGGGGACTACAGAGCCAGAGCTTTCTTCCAGAGTATCACCGAGCTCCCTGAGACCCACGGTAAAGCAGAAGGCGGGGCCTCGACAGCAGAATCTTCCCCCTGGAAAAATTCCTAGAAAACTGGGCACCAATTCTTGGATCTTCACCCAGTTTTCCGTACTGAGAGATTCAAGAAAGAGGGGCATATGGTATTTTATTTCCATTAAAGAACATCCCCAGAAAACATACAGGTGTTCGAATTCTAGATCTGTTCCTAAATAAAAAAAAAAAAAACCCACATTAAAAAAAAATCTGTACAGCAGGAGACAAAGATCTTCAAGAGAATCATTTCACAAGGCGAATAATCACCTACATGGGTGTCTTTTGGGTAGTGATGGGTAGTTAAGAGGCACCCGCTGCAGATCCTGTGGCTGATGAACACCTGTGCTGCCAACATGTAGCTTCTCTCGCCCGGACGTGCTGGATGTTTCCATCTGTGACTGCCATGCCGTCTGCGTGTCTCATTTCACGGGCGTCATCTCTGAGACTTTGTTCTTTCTCCTTTACTCTTCTGTGGCTCTGCAAACACCCCGGCTGCCTTCTTGCCGTCACTTCACTCCTGAGAGCTCTGGGCTGGGCTCCTGGGGCTCTTCTCCCAGTTGTGGTCTCCACTAAGGAGAAGTGTTGGTCTTCGCCCAGCAAGGACCCTCAAACCTACTGGCAGAGCAGCCTCCAAGGCTCCACACAGTGTAGTTTATGACAAGAGATAAATGCAGAAATCAAGCATAAGCTAAAAAAGATCTTTAGCAGTTTGACATTGCTGCCACATCCTGGTGGGTGATTCTGAAGGTCGTATGATAGCAGGAACCAGCCCCTTTCTGTTGTAGTGGGATTAGGAGTTGCTAAAGCAGCCTGGTGAGCACACCGTGGCATACAGGGTCTTACTGCATAGGAGATGCAAGAGGTAGGAGGAGCTCGCATTTCACTTGAAACAGCCCCAGTTCATAAATAATGTCCCAGAATAATTATGTCAGAATGCCCCTTTCACTCTCAGAAGTGTCCCAACCTGGACAGTAAAGCATCTGGTCACCCTTTGGTCCCCATCTAAACCGCATGGCCGTCTCTGTGTTGGCCTCTGCTTGTCAGCCCAACTCTCTCAGGGAGCAGCCATGGTGACTGCAGAGGAGGCTGGGAAACTCCCCATCCACTGCAGATACATCTCCTACCTCAAGGACTAATCCTGGGATTTGATTTATTTATAAGCACTTGGTGCCATGAATTAGAGGTAGACCATCACTGGTGCCTCCCCACACCCAGACGTGGCAGAGGTTGGAGCCACAGGATGGAAGGGATGGTAAAGAGGTGGCTGTGCTTTCATTGTGGTTGGCAGGCACCCTCTGTAAGGAGGCACGGCTTTGGTCTGCCCTGTGGTTGCTCCTATGTGATCTCCTTGGGAAGGCAGCCAAAGGCCCACTGGTCCACAGGTATAGCCATTCCTTAATGTCCCGGCTACTGTGTCTAAAAGTCTTTCCTTCAGGGCTACCCTTTCTGCTAAAATGCAAATACCTTACTTTAGAGAGAGCTAATCCCCAGGTCACCTGAGTGCTTGGAAAATGGGACACGGACACTTTGACAGGGAAGTGAGCCAAAGACCAGGGGGAGAGGGCATTTAGTGAGAAGGGCAGAACTGGCACAGTGGCAGCCCATCAGATGTCAGGGGGAGATGGAGAGGAGGTGTCCCACCAGCTCCGTAAGTTGGCCCATCACCAGCCTGAGGTCCCTGCCTCCAGCATGGTGTCCAGTGGGATGCTCCTGTTCTCCTAGAATTTAAGGCTCCAAGAAAGCACCCCCTACTTCATTAAAGCCATGATAGGGAAACCCCCAAATCTGAGGCATCCACACACAACACTGTTCCACCATTGGAAGAGACAAGAAGGGGAGAAATGGCAGGAGCCGTGGTCCGTGTTCATGGTGGCAGACTGTTCATAAGGAGGAAAGCGTGCCTTCTCTATGCAGAGGCTGAGCAGGAAATATGGAGGGGCAGCATGAAGGGGGGGGCAGCATTTCTGATTTCCAGCTGGGCTTCTGTTTGCACAACTGCCAGAGACCAACCTGCCTAGGGAGGCCCACTCCTAGTTAGCCATGCAGAAAAGTACCTGCACCCCACTCATGAAGCCTGGCTATGCATTTCTCTCTTTAGTAGGAGGGAACTTAGTACCATTTTTAAAAAATATGCTACTATCAATTTCATTTGTTTGAAAGTCAGAAAAAAGAAATCTCCCATCTACTGGTTCGTTCCCCCAGTGCCCACAATGGTGGGGGCTGCTCCAGGAAGCCAGGAGCTCAATCTAGGTCTCCTACATGGACAGGGACCCAATTACTTTCTGCCACCTTCTGGGGTGCACATTAGCAGAAAGTTGAAACCAGGAGTGGAGCCAGGACTCGAAGTCAGGCACTCCGAGGCCTAATGCCCACTCCTTGGCTCCATTTTTGGTTTTATTTTGCATTTTGCCTTTCACTGGAAAACTCTGAAATTTCCTGACACTAATCCTTTGACTCCTATGTCAGCCACTGGTTCCAGGAATTGTCCTGGGGGAACATGGCTTTGCCATGGGGCAGTAAGGGGGAAGCAGGTCCTGAAGTGACAGGTGCAGCTATCCACAAGGCTGACACAAAGCATGTCCTCGTGTCAACCTTGAACAAGGTGTGCACAGGGCTCAGCAAGGAAGAGAGGTCAGCTGGTCAGATGCATGGCAGGACTGCCTGGGAGCCTGGTGAGCCCTGCAGAGGAGAGAGAGTTCACAGCCAGCTTGGAGCAAAGAACTTGGAGAAGAACCCCAAACCTTTAATGTCTGCCCAACTTGGCCAGTGCTTATGGCTGTTGGCAGCCCCAGCTGGAAATCTGTTTACCCAAAGGCATGAAGTATCAGATAAGCTTTGTAGTGGAAGACAGCCACGATTCTCCATCTAAGTGTTGCAATTACAGGGAGATGCAAAACCGATCCAAAGGAACTTGAGGCTGTTGAAGCTCTGGAGAATCCAAGAAATTTGGGTCTGGGGAGAAACCTATTTAGTTTATAGAAGAGTGACCCCTGGGGGAAATTGTGCGGCCAGAGCTTTGGAGAGCTCAGGATTGACTCCATCTAGGCCATGTAAATGGAGTTGATTTTTCTTAACTCTTTTCCCCTACTCTTGAGTTTTCCTTTAGAATTTTCTTTGAATACACTGTGTTTGGTAGGAGACTTACCAACAGTGAAATTTCTCTCTCCATTTTTCTTAGAAGGACGGGTTCTACTAGGAAATGAGGATGACTGACTCATGGGTTTTCTGAGCGGCTCAGCCTGGGTTATCCAGAGAAACAGTACCAGAAGAACTATAAGAGGGGTATATGGATATGATATTGTATGTGGAGACTTGGTATAAAACATTGACTCACACAGTTATGAAGCCCAAGACAATCCCCTGACTTGCCGTCTGCCAGTCTAGGGTACATTTGAAAGCCAGAGAGCTGGAGTGCTGATGGCGTAGTCTGAAAGTCTGAGAACCAGAAGTGCAAAGGAGAGAAAATCAGTGTCCCATTTTAAACAGACAGAGAGTGCATGTCTCCTTCCTCTGCTTGCTTGTCCCATTCAGGCCCCCAGTGAACTCGGTGATGGCCACACACATTGGGAGGGCCGTCTACTTTTCTGAGTCTGCTCGCTCAGATGCTAACCTCTACTGGAAACCCCCTCACGCAGACACTCAGAAATAAATGTGTAACCAGCCATCTGGGCACTCTGTGGCTCAGCCAAGTTGGCCTAAAAAATTGACATCACAATGAAGGATGTACTGGACACCATGTTGTGTAAGTACACCAGCTGTCCGTGAGTGCGCCTCGTTGGTAGCATTTGCTGGCTCCTGGGGTTGTAACTGTTCTCCCTAGGACAAATTTCAAGCTACCAGCGTGAAGTCACTGAGCATAGAGTTGGGAAGAGATGTAGAAGATCAACTCTCTCACAACAGTGTGGTCTGGTTCCAGCACACCCTGGGGACAAACATGCGAGGAAGAACGGGGAATGTTTGGGCTGGTAATCTTCACGACTTTCCTGGAAGAACTGCTTCTGAAGTTTTGTCTTTTCAGGGTACGTGTCTGGGAATTTTGATTTTTTTATATATATATAACTCAGCTACACTCCCCTGGTTCTCATTCTAGTTTCTTTACTGATTGAGAGTTAGAGAAGTCAGTCCCATTTCTCACATAAAAACTTATGAGGGAAAAATCTTATGGCTCTTCTGTGCCATCCTATTCATTGTCAAGGTGATAAGAAAATAAAGACTCAAAGAGATGAAGGGATTTGTCCAGAAGCCCAGGGAAAGTTCGTGAAGACATTGGAACTTAAGTCTATTTTTACTCTAGCCGGGCTGTGTGTATGTGTGTGTGTGTGTGTGTATGTGTGTGTGTGTGTTTCTACAATTGACTGTTCCTCAAAGATGGAGTTGTTAGACATGAAAACAGGGACCCTGTATCTAAGCAGCATAGAGGGGAGAGCTCTGAATAGGTTTTTTTTAAAGATTTATTTTATTTATTTGAAAGACAGAGTTACTGAGAGAAGCAGAGACCAAGAGAGTGGTCTTCCATCTGCTGGTTCACTCCCCAGATGGCCGCAACGGCCGGAGCTGTGCCAATCTGAAGCCAGGAACCAGGAGCTTCTTCTGGGTCTCCCACATGAGTGCAGGGGCCCAAGGACTTGGGCCATCTTCTACTGCTTTCCCAGGCCATAGCAGAGAGCTGGATTGGAAGAGGAGCAGCCGGGACTAGAACTGGCGCCCATATGGGATGCCGGTGCTTCAGGCCAGGGCTTTAACCTGCTGCGCCACAGTGCCAGCCCGAATAGGTTGTTATGCATGGGTTAGGAGTGGGATCACCCCAGCGATGTAGATGCCGCCATTATTCCTCTTTATTTTAGTTATGGTAGAGGGGCAAGAAGTAGGAGACAGGGGGAGTAGGTTCTGATCACGAAACTATGCATTTGCCTCAAAATCAGGAAACAAACCTTGACAGAACTCAACCCTAGAGCCCACAGGATCAGTGAGCTCCATGGATCAAAGGAAAACCTGATCCTAATATCATTAAGAGCCAGAATCACATGGGACCTGGTATGGGTTTTTTTTTTTCATTTGCTTGTTTGTTTGTTTGTTTGTTGGTCGATGGGTGATGGGTGATGGCAGTGGCAGAGGGCTCATGTTTCCTCCTGAAATGTGGGGGCACCTTGGCACCAGTCACCAGGGAGATAGAGAAGTTCCAGAAAAACAGGGCCTGCCCTAGTAGTTGATTTTGAGCCAAAGTAAAGAATAATTCAAGGATGAGAGGTAGTGAAGGGACCATCTCTAAATCTGCAGATAGTCAACTGAAGATTCTTCTCCTCTGCATTTTTTTTAAAAAGATTTAGTTATTTGAAAGTCAGTGTTACAGAGAGAGAAGGAAAGGCAGAGAGAGATTCCATTTGCTGGTTCACTCCCCAAATGGCTGTAATGGCCAGAGCTGGCCTACCCGAAGCCAGGAGCCAAGAGCTTCTTCCAGGTCTTCCACATGGGTACAGGGGCCCAAGGAGCTGGGCCATCTTCTACTGCTTTCCAAGGCCATGAGCAAGGAGCTGGATTGGAAGTGAAGCAGCTGGGACATGAACCAGCGCCCATATGGGGTGCCACTGTCACAGGTGGTGGCTTTACTTGCTCTGCCACACTGCTGGCCCGGCTGTACTGGATCTTGAATGGCTCGGATCATCAAAGATGGAAATGAAATGATTTTAATCAGGGCAGCCTCTGCACTGCCTGCCACCCTTCCTTTTCCTTCTAGTCTTTAAAACACCAACAGCGTTCCTGCCTCTCGGTGAAGTTCCTCCCCCTGAGAAGCAGCACTTGCCTATCTCCAGCCACTCAGCTCGGGGAAGCCCTGACCAACTTCTGGGGCTAGAGGTCCTCTTTGGGGACCTCCCTGGGAACTCTGTGCTGAGGAGCATGGGTGCCTCTAGGTGCTGTGTGGGGCTCCTGCTAACACATACAGGTGGCTACAATGGAGTGGTGCTAGGTCTCTCCAATCAAAACGAGTTTCCTGATTTCACATGGAGAATGGACCTTCATCAAAGCCAAGTTCTAGTTACATGTCAGACTCAAGCCCCAGCCTTGCTCCCCTGCCAGGCTCCCCTCCTTGCCAGATGTTGAAGGGACAGGTGGTGGCTTCTCACTCCTGAGCAAACCCTTAGCCACACTCCTGGAGTCAGAGGGCTCTCCCTCCCACACCCACCCCATTTCCCACTTTCCTTGACATCTCCTTTGATAGAGTGTGGTTCCCTATCCCTGGATACCAGTGGGAGGGCTGTGAATATGTTCTAATTGAAAAATTAATTAAAACTCAACCCTACCCTTCAACATAATTTGAATTAGATTTTGATTTTCCATCACTTGTAACCACTATATAGATTTAGCTTGTTTCTATCAACTTGGTAGGTTTTTTTCTTTTTGTCCCCTTATTAACTCCATATTGGTTTCCCCATGTTTCTGCCCACTCCCAGTCCACTAAAGGATTTGAGTATGATTAAGTAGGGGGGTAGGAAGGAACTGATAGCTGTGTGCTAGATATGACTTTACTCAGAGTCCAATACAAAATCAGTTGGAAGTAAAGCCTTCCCAGTAGATTCCCTCCATCGCATAGCCCAGTTCCTGCCCTTTTTCCAAAGTGCTTCATCCCTGATCTTCCCACGGGTGAGATTCTCCAGCATCAGAGAATATGTGTTGCAGTGGCTCAGTACCTGGTGAAGGTTTCCCCCAGACAGCCACTGTCGCTAGGATTCCTACTCTGCAATTGGCTTGGTGGCTGAGAATAATCCTTTGGAATCAAGCAGCTGAAGGGACACAAATCTAGCTCCATTGCTGCTAGCTTTGTTGAGTGGGGAAACGTTCATTGTTGACCTTTGTTTTCCTCTTGCATAAAATGGAGCTCCGTTTTATATTTGTAAAATACTTGAGCTTCACCTGTTGCAAAGATTCAACACAAGACAACATTAGGGGAAAAAACTTGGCCCCAGAGTCTCGTGCAGAGTACACAATAGCCTAGGACCTTGCATTTGGCCAGACCCCTCCACATGGGTCAGACCCGTCAGGCAGAGCTCTGTTCACACAGCGATTGTGTGCTGCAGTGCAACCCTTGAATGAGGCTCAGCATCCTTCCAGTAACATGGGATTGGTAACAGGCTGCCCTTATTCTAGCCTCCACTTTCTCTCCTCCCAGTACTGTTTTAAAGCAAGAACTACTTGGCAGCCTCAATCAAGGCCAGCTGCCCTAAATTAAGATTTTTAAACATCTAATTTAGTTCTAGTTTGCAGTGGGCCAAGTGTATCCCAAGAGCCCTCTGATGCCTGGAGAAGTGTTTCTCTTTGGAAAGAGCACCATGTTGCTCTCTGAAGGCCGTGAGGCTGGCCACTTCTCAAGTATGGCATTTTTTTTTCATTAAAGAATTAAAATCTGGCTCTACTCCTATGGTTAAAAAGGGCTCCCTACTTAAAGTGCTCCTTCCATCTTCCTAATGAGAGGTTTCTCCCACACCTCCTGAGAGAGGAAATAGATTAAAAAAAAAATAGGTGTGCTCTTTGTACTTCTGCTGTGTTGATTTTACTTCTGAGGGTAAATAAATCAATAAAAGACATTGCTTTGTGCAAAGACCTCTGATTTAGGATCTTCCTTCCATCTAGGTTCATAAGAATCATTCGGTAGCAATGGTAATGTGTGGAGCTCAAGGGAGAGGGATGGAGGAGGGCATAAGAATGGTCTTGGGTGGACTCGGGGCCAGCAAGTGGGATGTGAGTGATCTGCAGATCCATAGTTTCAGGGTCCCCATGTCACCGTGAGCCATCCACCTCCTCAAGGTCCCTTGCCGGCCCTCACAGGCCCCGATGCGGTGCTGTGGGTAGCTGTCCTTATTGCCATGTCACAGATTCTGGTCCAGGGCTCTCTGAACCCAAAGCCTGACCCTCTCTGCTGCTCTAGTTGGCTTCTCTCCCTTCTAGACTTGAGATGAGGTAACTACAACCCAGGGCTCGTAAGAAAGACACTACCTCTGCAGAGAAAGAACACACACCTTTGCTGGGTCACTATTTGTGTCACTGCCATGACAATGGTAACAAGGAGGAGATCTGGGAGATCTGGGGTAAGGGAATGAGCAAGCTCTGAGGGGCCCTGGGGACAAATCTCAGTTCCGAGATGTACGTGCATGTGATTTTGTGATAATCAAGGCCGTAGGAAATGCCACAAGAGGACAGCATGAGCAGCCAGGAAGAACGTACCCCCCAGAAACCAACCTGCCAGCAACCTTGATCTGGAACGGATTCCCGCCACCAGAATTGCGAGAAAATGGATTGCTGTGGTTTAGACCACCTCATCTAGGGTGTTTTACTAGACAGCCTGAGCATACTCTCAAAATTGTGAATGTCAACCCAAAAGCACTCTCTATACAGCAACTATTCCAATACTCCTCTGATGTAGATGTATGTTACCAGCATCTGTATATAATAAGTGCAATGCCTGAAGCTTAGGGTGGCTATATACCTTAGCAGTGAAAAGTAGTTTAGGGGGAGAGGGAGGGAGGGAGGGAGAGAGAGAGAGAGAGAGAGAGAGAGAGAGAAGAAAGTACAAAAAGGCACAAACAGCTATAAAAAGACCAGTGTTTGCCTGCACAGAGGCAAGAGGAATCTTCAGGGACATGGGAATATTCTGCCTCTTGTAGCTTAGGAATAGTTACATGGGTATATATTTGTCAAAACTCATCAAGCTATGCACTTAACCTGGGTACATTTCATTATATGAATTTTAAACTCAAAGATGGCTGAAAATTTTTAAAAATAGTTATTTATTTGAAATGCAGAGTGACAGGGAGGGAGAGATAGAGATCTTCTATCTGCCAATTCACTCCTCAAAGAGCCACAAAGACTAAAGCTGGGCCAGGACAAAGCTAAGAATCCAGAACTCCATTCGGGTTTCCCACATGGGAACAGGTGCCCAGGTGCTTAGGCCATCTTCTACTACTTTTCCAGACACATTAGCAGGGAGCTGGATTAGAAGTGGAGCAGCCAGGACTTGAACAGGTATGTACATTGCAAGTGACAACTTAGCCCACTGAGCCACAATGTCAGCCCTAAGATGTTTGAAAATTTTTAAAGAAAAAGAAAAATTGCTTGCTGTTGAAAAGAACAAAAAGTAGGGACCTGTATTGTGGCATAGCCGGGAGAGTCATGAGCCAGTGTGGGGATCAGAATGGTCTAAGGCAAGTATGAGGGGAGAGTGGCTCAGTGGCTGTGTTGTGGAAGGTTAGTCCCAGGGGACAGTAACAGAAGGTGGGAAACGTGGGAGGTTGATGCAGTAGTGCAGGCACTGGGGGCTTGCTTGGACTGTGATAGTGACCTTGGAGAAGGAGCCAGGTGTGTGGGTTCTGGATGCATTTTGGTAGTCAAGTCGGCATGATTTGCCAACATAGTGCATGAAGGGGGTGGAAAAAGAAAAGAATGAAGAATGACTGAGGGTTTGGGGTTATGCTACTGGGTAGACGCTGGTGCCATTTGCTGAGGGATGGGAGTCTCAGCAGGGAGCCAACAGCTCTGTGTTCGACTTGCTCTGTTTGACATGCCTATTAGACGAGGTATCACATGTGCAACTGGATATGAGAGTGTGGAGCTCAAGGGGTAAGAACAAGGCTAAAAGTACAAGAGAGCACCCAGGAGCAGACATTTAACCTAGTGCCTAAGATCCCTATGACCCACACTGGACTACCTGGGTTTGATGCCCAGTACCAGCTCCTAACTCCATCTTCCTGCTAAAGCAGACCCTGGAAAACCATGGTCACAGCTCAAGTAATTATATTCCTGCCACCCATGTGGGAACCTGGGCTGAGTTCCTGATTCCTAGCCCTGGCCCAGCCCTGACACTGCAGGGAGTGAGCCAGCAGGTGGAAGCCCCATCTGTCTCTCACCCTCTCGATTTTTTTTTAAGTTAAAGGTATGAAAGGGTGACCACAGCAATGTGAAAATGTATTGTTGGTACCTCTCCTTGCATTGCAAGGGCCACCACCTTCCCCTCTCTCCCTCTAAGGTATGATTCAATCTCCCTCAATGCTTTCAGGAACAGATATAAGGGGAGAGAGCAGACACGTGGGAACACAAATGGAAAGCAAGCCCAGAAGTAGCTCTCAACAGACATGATGGCCCATCACCAAAGGGAAGCAAATAGGTCCTTTTCCTGCGGGATCATAAGCATTTTCAGGCTCTCTCTAACTCCTTCCCATTTTTCAGGCCTCACCTTCTCAGAAATACCATCCCTGCAGCTCCCTTGGTTTGCATCCCTCACTTTGACCAGTGCCCTGTTGCTTCATTCAAAGCATGGATTTATCCTGATTATGTTCATCGCTTCTCTCCTCCACTGGAGGGAGAATCTGTCTCCCTATTGGAAGGAAGCATGCCTGTCTCGGTCATCACTGACAGCCGGAATGAGCACAGTGCCTGGGACAGTGTCAGTCAGCGCTGTTAAAGAACTTAACGAACTATCTATGAGAAATCGTGGTTCCGGGTGGATTAATTGAATTTCCAGGAATAAGCTGAGGCAGCCTTACTCTAGGCCATCAAGCATTTAGCCCAAGACAAGAATTGGGTACTTAAAGACAGCATAAGGAACAATTACTAGGGGGTGTGGAGGAAGCAACGTGGCGTATGTCCAAGAGCCACCAGGCACTGGGCACCATCTGTATTAATCAGCGAGCGCCAAGGCATTTGCAACCTTGTTGGAAGGCTCACGACCAGGGATGGATGGATCCACTCCAACCTCCTGCTAAGCTCTTGAAATGAAAGATTTTTGTAAACATTTTGGGCCATTCTCAAGAGATGTCATGGCCAGCAAGCTGAAAAATCGTATGGCTGTTTGCCAGCCGCCTTGTTTTAAATCTCGTCCCTTCCATGGAAGATGAAATTGAGAAAGAATTTAAGATTTCTAATCAGGATCTGTCCCCTGCAGGGAAGGAGGCTATTTTTAAGTTCCAAACCAACACACTGGAGAGTTCTGGGAATGCAGCCTGTATCCAACTTCGATGAGGAAGGTTGGAATGAGAAGCTGAGCGCTAGCTCTCCCATTACGGAGGAAGCCAAAAATATCACATAGGTCTGCTTCTCAGCAAGGTTTACCCTGCAAGTCTGTCGAGAGATGGAGAGAAGGGTCCACTTGCGGAAGTAGGTGATGAAGTTGCTGACAATTCCCAAGGAGAAGTTGAAATGGGGAAGACTTCAGTAAACTTGAAATAATGGTCTCCCATTCTGAAGATTAACTGACACAGGTGAATTAGCCAGGAGGCAGGCAGGAAGGCCAAGGGGATAGCTGGCAAAATGCCCATTGCTGTAGATGTTCCTGGCTTCAGAGGTACCATGATGTACATGGGGAGAAACTGGGAGTTGTTTACCTTTTGAAATATTGTTTACATCTCTCCTTAGAGCGAGGCAAAACCTGTCTCTTCCTCATGTGGACTAATGTGCTGGAAACAGCTGTATCAGTCATAGCATTTTGGAAGGAAAAAGAAGAAAAGTGAGGGATTAAATGTTTGCATCCTGTGTTTCAAGGAAAGAGGAGATGGGGACTACCTCAGCCCCAACCCTCACTAAGTAATGGGTATCGAGAGCCACAAAATGATGCACGCTACCATCTGTGGTTGGTTGATATCAGACACCAAAATACTACAGATGAGTTGAGAAAAGAACCTCTCCTCAGAGGTATAGAATGGTCCTTAGTAAAATGATGTGCACTTACTCTCTATGTGCTCTCATTTGTGGGCTGTTGTGCTTTTGTTCCTTTTAAAGATTTATTTATTTGAAAGGCAGAATTACAGAGAGGGAGAGGCAGAGAGAGAGAGAAAGAGAGAGACCCATCTTCTATCTACTGTTCACTCCTCAAATGGCTGGACTGGGCTAAAGCCAGGAGCCAGGAGTTTCAACCAGATACCCGATGTGGGTGCAGAGGCCCAAGGACTTGGGCCATCTTCCACTGCCCTCCCATAAGCATTAGCAGGAAGCTGGATTGGAAGTGGAGCAGCTGGGACTCAAACCAGCTCCCACGTGAGATGCCAGTGCTACAGGCAGAGGCTTCCTGCTGTACTGCAGTACCGGCCCTGGGTTGTGCTTTTATTACCACCACCAACCACCACCACAAAAATAAAGGACAGCAATCCAGTCTTTGAAAGTCTCACTAAAAAGTAAAATGGAAAAAATGACCAACAGTGTGAGTTAAGAACGTGTACCCATGACCAATAAGATTTATTTAATTTATTTATTTACTTATTTTATTTATGAGCGAGGGAATGGGAGAGGGAGGGCGAGCCACCTCCTGCTGGTTTACTCCCCAGATGCCTGCCATGGCTGGGGCTGAGCCAGGAGCTGGGAGCTGGCAGCTCAGTCTCGACCTCCCATGTGGGAGGCATGGAGCCATCACCTGCTGCCTCCCAGGGTGTACATTAGCAGGGCTGAGCTCAAACCCAGGCACCCCAGTAGAGGCTGCAGATAGCCTAACTGGTGTTTCAATCAGTAGACCCAAAGCCTGCCCCAACTGACAAGGTTTTTAAAGCAGAGATAGTTTCTGAGATGGGAGTTAGGTTGTAGTAGAGTCCTCTCATTCTTTTATACTCTTCCTGAGCTGGAAGCCAGTTGTAGCTTCCTCATCGCTAATGTCCCCACTCCCTGTCAGTGACCCTGCTGCCTGCTGCAAGTGGGGCTATCAGTCATAACGTAGAAGTGAGGGAGGACTGCTCAGGTCCCAGCCTCTTGCTGCTTGCTGGGGTGAATAGAAGGGCTGAAAATTCTCTAGTGAGGGCAGGGCAAATATTCTAGTCATCGCTGATGTTCACATCAAAACAAGGAAAAAAAAGTGGAAATTTAAAATGATCACTCCTCTTAGCTTGATGTGTTGCTTGCTGCTCCGAAGTCCCCTGTGGTGTGTGGTTCTTGGCAAGCAGGCAGACTGGGTGGATCTGAAGGGTTTATGCCTCTGGGACATGGCTGGGGTTACCTGCATGAGAGCCATGGCAGGATCAGTCTGGCCCCTCCCCCTAGCTGATGCTTAGAGAAACTTTCCACTGGGCCTTGGGCTGGGTAATCCAGAGATTTGCAGCAGCCTGCCTCCTCCAAACTAAACACTTGGGTTTGAGTAACTAAAGTAATCACCTTGAGGAATCCAAAGCAAAATCAACCTTGCAAAGAAAATCAGTTTTAAGCATAGCCTGTAAATGACAATGTGGCACTTAGGTGAGGCCACTCTTCAGAAGAAATCCATACACCTGAGCAGGTCTGAAGATTTTATTCTCCACCTATTTTCAGGGACCATGTAAGAAAGAAAGACAGCTACAAAAATGATAGATATATAAATGATAGATGAATGGATGGGTAGGTGATTGATTTTCTATGTGCTGATGAAGAAAGCAGTGCAGAGAAGCTAAATCATCTTTATGGTGTCATAGAGAAAGTATTTCTAGTGAACAAGAATAAATCTCATGGGGTTGGTGCTTAGCTTAGCCGTTAAGGTGCTTAGGCCTGGGACCGGCGCTGTGGTGCACTAGGTTAATCCTCCACCTGCGGCGCTGGCATTCCGTATGGGCGCCGGGTTCTAGTCCCAGTTGCTCCTCTTCCAGTCTAGCTCTCTGCTGTGGCCTGGAAAGGCAGTGGAGGATGGCCCAAGTGCTTGGGCCCCTGCATCCGCATGGGAGACCAGGAGGAAGCATCTGGCTCCTGGCTGCGGATTGGCATGGCTCCGGCTGTTGCAGCCATTTGGGGGGTGAACCAACGGAAGGAAGACCTTTCTCTCTGTGTCTCTCTCTCTCTCACTGTCTGTAACTCTACCTGTAAAATAAAAATAAATCTTTTTTTAAAAAAAGATGCTTAGGCCTTGTACCAGAATACCAGGGTTTAATATTCAGTTCTACTCCTGACTCCTGCTAATGTAGACCCTGGGAGACAGCAATCCTGCCACTCAAGCAGGGGACCTGGATTGGGTTTCTGGCTTCCAGCTTCAGTCTGGCCCAGCCCCAGCTGTTGTGACCATTTGAGGAGTGAACCAGCAGATGGGAGCTATGCCTCTATTTTGATCTCTGTTTCCATCTTTCTTTTAGAATAATTAATTAAACATTTTATTTTCTGAAGATTTACTTATTTATTTAAAAGGTAGAGAGTGATGGAGAGAGAGAGAAGAGTGAGAGAGAGAGAGGTCAGTCCTCCATCTGCTGGTTCACTCCCCAAATGGCTTGACTGAAGCCAGGAGCCTGGAACTTCATCCAGGTCTCCCACATGGGTAGTGAGAACCCATATACTCGGGGTGTAGTCCACTGCTTTTCCAGGCACATTAGCAGGGAGCTAGATCAGAAAGCAGAGCGGCCAGGACTCAGCTGGTACTCCTATATGCAATGCTGATGCTACAAGTGGTGGCTCAACCTGCTGGACCAAGATGCTGACCCAAACAAATAAAAAAAAAATTTTTTTTTTAAAGAATAAAAAGCACTGGGTTTTTAAATTCTCAGAGCCATGGCTGCTTGCTTTGAAGCATTTCCCCTGCCTTTGGAAATGTCCCCATGGAGCCTGGAGAGCCAGCAGAGAAAGGGTGCTAAGGCCTGCACATGCTCCCCTAAGATGCATCTATTTAAACCCCAATCCCCCAGTGCAGTGATATTTGGATGTGAGACCTTTGGAAGCTGATTAGGTTATAAGGATAGTGCCTTAGTGTTGGGGATACATGTCCTTATGAGGAAAACATGACAGTGATTGCCGCTTCTCTCCCTGCTCGCTGACAAATGAGGATACAGTGAAAAGATGCTTCTCCTAAAGCAGATCTTCTAGAACTGTGAGAAGTAAATGTTTGTTTCAAAGCCACCCAATCCAGGGGCCTCCTTGTGGAACTGACTGAGACACAGGGCTGTTTACGGAAGGGGTCTAAGTATTACAGTTGGAAAAGAGAAACCTTTAGAGTTCTTTTTTACTCTGGATTTCTATAGGCTTTTGTTGAGTTTTACACTCTTTGTTGGATGCTGGATTACATCAAGGAAACAATGGGTGACTTCTTCATGCTCCTGTGATGTGCGGCTCCCTTGTGGGTTACCAGTTGTCCCAGCATACCACTAGCGGTGATGGGATGAAAGTGGTGGAGACATGATTGACATGTGTCTGGAGGGATGTACCCCTAGAAGACATGTTTCTTAGACTGTGAAGTTGAATTATGATGGCCTAGTTGTGGAAGACCACCCGCAGAAGTGTTCTGGAATTCATGTCCTATGTATCATCCTCCTGTTGGGTGTGGATGGGGCCTGTGACTTGCTTCTTCTTCTTCTTTTTTAAAATTTATTTGACAGATAGAGTCAGACAGTAAGAGAGAGACAGAGAGAAAGGTCTTCCTTCCGTTGATTCACTCCCCAAATGGCCGCTATGGCCGGCATGCTGCACCGATCTGAAGCCAGGAGCCAGGAGTCTCTTCCTGGTCTCCCATGCGGATGCAGGGGCCCAAGAACCTGGGCCATCCTCCACTGCCCTCCCAGGCCACAGCAGAGGGACTGGAAGAGGAGCAACCGGGACCAGAACATGGTGCCCATATGGAATGCCGGCGCCGCAGGTGGAGGATTAACCTAGTGAGTCACGGCACCGGCCCTGTGACTTGCTTCTAATCCACAGATGGTTGCAAAGGTAATGGGGGATCATTTCCTTGATAGCTTATGTCGGATTGTAATGTACATCTTGTAGACTTTCTACATTGCCTTGCAACTTGTATGCTCTGATGAAGCCAGTGGCCTTGTTGATGGGGCTCATCTGACAAGGGACCTAGGGCAGCCAACAACCAAGCCAGCAAGGAATTGAGGGCTTCAGTTCAATGACCTGCAAGAAACCATCTTAACATCCAGCTTGTGAGCTTGGAAATGGATCCTTCCTGGTCAAGCCTTCAGAGAAGACAACCCACAGACAACACCTTGATTGCAGCCTTGTGATGCAACGGCTAGATTCCTGAACCACAGAAACGGGGAAATAAGAACAGCATATTATTTTTACAGATGTATTTATTTATTTGAAAGGCAGAGTTACAGAGAGGCAGAGGCAGAGAGAGAGAGAGAGAGAGAGAGAGGTCTTCCATCTGCTGGTTCACTCCCTAGGTGGCCACCACGGCTGGAGCTGGACTGATCAGAAGCCAGGAACCACAAGCTTCTTCCTGGTCTCCCATGTGGGTGCAGGGGCTCAAGCACTTGGGCCATCTTCTACTTCTTTCCTAGGCCATAGCAGAGAGCTGGATAGGAAGTGGAGCAACTGGGACTCAAACTGGCACCCATATGGGATGCTGACACTGCAGGTGGCGGCTTTACCCTGTTAGACCACAGTGCTGGCCCCATTTGCATATTATTTTAAGCCACTAAATTTGTGTCTAAATTGTTATACAGCCACAGAGAGCTAATACAAGGCCATGTCTAAAGATTCATGGAAAAATGGAATTAAAGGATAAGTTTATTTTGGTGTACAGTATTTTTGAAATCCATGCATAGTTTTTTCATAATATGCATTTACCATGGACCCTTTGAAGACCTCTTTTTTTTTTTTACAGGTAGAGTGGACAGAGAGAGAGAGACAGAGAGAAAGGTCTTCCTTTTGCCGTTGGTTCACCCTCCAATGGCCGCTGTGGCTGCAATGCTGGAACCAACCCAAATGCCCATCAAAAGTAGACTGGATAAAGAAATTATGGGACATGTACTCTATAGAATACTATACAGCAGTCAAAAACAACGAAACCCAGTCATTTGCAACAAGATGGAGGAATTTGGAAAACATCATGCTGAGTGAATTAAGCCAGTCCCAAAGGGACAAATATCATATGTTCTCCCTGATCGGCGACAACTAACTGAGCACCAAAGGGGAAACTTGTTGAAGTAAAATGGACTCTATGAGAAACAGTGACTTGATCAGCTCTTGTCCTGATGGTTGATGTACAATGTAATACTTTATCCATTTTAGTATTTTTTTTGTGCTAGTACCATTGGTTGAACTCTGTAATTAACACACAATTATTCTTAGGTGTTTAAATTTTAACTGAAAAGTGATCCCTGTTAGGAATTTGGAAAACATTATGTTGAGTGAAATAAGCCAATCCCAAAGGGACAAATACCACTTGTTCTCCTTGATAGGTGACAACTAACTGAGCACCAAAAAGGAAACCTGTTAAAGTGAAATGAACACTATGAAAAACGGTGACTTGATCAGCCCTCACCCTGACTGTTGATGAGCAGCTTAATATGTTATCCCTCTTAGTATTTTTTTTGTTCTACTTAATACTTTTGGTTGAATACTGTAATCAATACACAATTCTTCTTAAGTGCTGAAACTTAACTGAAAAGTGATCACTGTTAAATATAAGAATGGGAATAAGAGAGGGAAGAGATGTGCAATTCGGGACATGCTCAAGCTGACTTACCTCAAACGGTAGAGTTAGAAACATACCAGGGCATTCCAATTCAATCCCATCGAGGTGGCATGTACCAATGCCATCTCACTAGTCCCAGTGATCAATTTCTGTTCACAATTGATCGTAATGATAGGACGAAGAACCAAAGGGATCACATAAACAAGAATAGTGTTTGCAAATACTAGCTGATAGAATCAAAAAGGGAGAGAATGATCCAACATGGGAAGCGAGATACACAGCAGACCCATAGAATGGCAAATGTCCTAACAGCACTCTGGCCTCATAATCAGCCCTTAAGGCAAGCGGATCCAGCTGAAATGCCCATGAGAGTATTTCGGGCATGGAAAGCCAAGACACTCTGGGGGGAAAAAAAAACCTAAATGAAAGATCTCTGTGAGTGAGATCCCAGTGGAAAGAATGGGTCATCAAAGAAGGAGGTACCTTTCTCTGAAGGGAGGAGAGAACTTCCACTTTGACCATGGCCTTGTCTAAATATGATCAGAGTCAGTGAACTCAGGGGGCTTCCATAGCCTTGGCAGCTCATGACAAGAGCCTAGGGTGATTACTGATGCCATAAACAAGAGTGTCAATGTGTTAAGTCAACAACAGGAGTCACTGTGCACTTACTCCTCATGTAGGATCTTTGTCCTTAGTGTGCTGTACATTGAGATTTAATGCTATAACTAGTACTCAAACAGTATTTTTCACTTTATGTTTCTGTGTGGGAGCAAACTGTTGAAATATTTACTTAATGTATGCTAAACTGATCTTCTGTATATAAAGAGAATCAAAAATGAATCTTGATGTGAATGGAAGGGGAGAGGGAGTGGATAAGGGGAGGGTTGCGGGTTGGAGGGACGTTATGGGGGGGAAGCCATTGTAATCCATATTCTGTACTTTGGAAATTTATATTCATTAAATAAAAGTAAAAAAAAACAAAACAAAACAAAGGCAGGAGCCAGGTGATTATCCTGGTCTCCCATGGGGTGCAGGCCCAAGCACTTGGGCCATCCTCCACTGCACTCCCTGGCCACAGCAGAGAGCTGGCCTGGAAGAGGGGCAACCAGGACAGAATCCGGCGCCCCGACCGGGACTAGAACCCGGTGTGCTGGCGCCGCTAAGCGGAGGATTAGCCTATTGAGCCACGGCGCCGGCGTTGAAGACCTCTTAAATGCCAGTCTAAAAAATTGCGTCAGTTTCCCGATAATCAGAACTATTTCAAGTCCCTGAACTTGTGGTTTTTTGCTCCAATAACATATCTGTTCCAAAGAGAAATCACTTATTTCACTGGGAGAGCACTACTTTCTCAACCCTGACTACAAATTACCATCATGCAAGAGGTGTTAGAGGTGTTTGCTTTGCTGTGCTGTGCTTTGTTTCTCATGCCAACACGAGGGACCATTCAGGTAGGAAGGGGATGGTTGTACAATCTACAGTTGTTCCTGCTGGGCAGCCAGATCTAGAACCACTAGTTTAGAGTCACCTTGTATATAATTGCCTGGCACTTTTATAGTGGCAGTTCTGTCCTTGTTTCAGGCATTCAAAGGTTCAGAAAACCCAGCTACGTAATTAAGAAATGTTTTCAATAAAAGAAAAGCACTTTTTCTGTGTCTGGTTTAAATTTTCTCATTTTATTGGTCAGGAAGAAATGAAATGCCAGGCCATCTAATTCATGCCTAGCCATCTGGCAACTAGGGAGTCATCTCACAGGGACGGAGTGGTGTGGCCAACTCATAAGCCTTTAATTGGAAGCAGGATTAATTGGCAAAACCCAGATAATCAAAAGCTTTCATTTTAGCCCAGTCCCTGCCCTTTTGGCCTTTTCCCTGAACCCTTAGCAAAAACCAAAGGAGCTCCCAAACAAAGTAGGGTTTTACCCCATAGCTGTGTGTAGTCTGAGGCGCTACAGACAACCAGCTCTGTAGACACCAGTGTGGTGGCAGTAGTGGCGTGAGAGCACTGTTAAAATCCTCCCTGGGGGCCGACACTGTGGCGCAGTGAGTTAAAGCCCTTGCCTAAAGCGCTGCCATCCCATGTAGGTGCCGGTTCTAGTCCTGGCTGCTCCACTTCCAATCCAGCTCTCTGCTATGTCCTGGGATAGCAATAGAAGATGGCCCAAGTCCTTGGGCCCCTGCACTCATGTGGGAGACCCAGAAGAAGCTTCTGGCTTCTGGATTCGGATTGGCGCAGGTCCAGCCATTGTGGCCATCTGTGACCATCCAATGGATGGAAGACCTCTCTCTGTCTCTATCTCTCTCTGTAACTCTGTCTATTAAATAAATAAAATAAATCTTTAAAAAGAAACCTCCCTGGAGAAATGCTATATGGGAAACCAAGAGGTAAGTTTGCCACAAAGCACCTTTCTGTGTGAGGGAGACCAATCACAAGAGCTGACCAGAAAGAAATGTAGGTAACATTAGAATGGAAGTGTGGGGGCCAGCAGTGCTGTGGTGTAGCCACTACCTGCAGTGCCTGCATCTCATGTGGGCACCTGTTTGAGACCTGGCTACCCCACTTCCGATCCAGCTCTCTGCTATGGCCTGGGAAAGCAGTGGAAGGTGGCCCAGGTCCTTGGACCCCTGCACCCATGTGGGAGACCTGGAGAAAGCTCCAGAATCCTGGTTCAGATCAGCCCAGCTCTGACCATTGCAGCCAGTTGGGGAGCGGGCCAGCGAATAGAAGATTCTCTCTCTCTCTCTCTCTCTCTCTCTCTCCCTCCCTCCCTCCCTCTCTGCCTTTCTCTGGCTTTGCCTTTCAAAGAAATAAATGGATCATTTAAAAAAAAGGAAAAAAATTGGAGAGTGCCCCAAATACTATAAGATCATGGAGGAAGGAGGAGTAATTGATGTGAATTAGGAAGTTAGAGAAGTCTTCTCCAATCAAGGCTTCTATGTTGCTTAATTATTCCACAATGGTATGAATATACATAATAAGTAAGATGTATAATATGTGTGTTTTGCCATAATTTTGAAAATTGATACTTAGAAAAACTTTCCACTTGGGCTTCAACTAGATTGATCAACCCTTCTCAATAGCTCACTTTCAAGCTATAAAATTTTGAAGAATTTCTGCAGACTCATAGAATGGCAGATGTCCTAAATAGCACTCTGGCCTCAGAATCAGCCCTAAAGGCATTCGGATATGGCTGAAAAGCCCATGAGAGTATTTCAGGCATGGAAAGCCAAGACACTCTGGCAAAGATCTCTGTGAGTGAGATCCCAGTGGAAAGAACAGGTCTTCAAAGAAGGAGGTACCTTTCTCTGAAGGGAGGAGAGAACCTCCACTTTGACTATGACCTTGTCTAAACAAGATAAGAATCGGAGAACTCAGAGGGCTTCCATAGCCTTGGAAACTCATGACTGGAGCATAGGGAGATTACTGATGCCATAGACAGGAGTGTCAATTGGTAAAGTCAACAACAGGAGTGACTGTGCACTTACTCCTCATGTAGGATCTCTGTCCTTAATGTGCTGTGCATTGAGATTTAATGCTATAATGAGTACTCAAACAATATATTTCACTTTGTGTTTCTATGGGGGTGCAAACTGTTGAAATCTTTACTTAATGCATACTAAACTGATCCTCTGTAAAAAAAAAAAAAAAAAAAAGAAATTATCAACTCCCAACTTGACTCTCACTGGGATTAAACATGACAATAGGTCTGATCTGATTTCATCATCATTTAAAAAAATCATCTATTATTTTTCACTTTATGTTTCTGTGTGGGAGCAAACTGTTGAAATCCTTACTTAATGTATATTAAGTTGATCTTCTGTATATTAAGATAATCGAAAATGAATCTTGATGTGAATGGAAGGGGAGAGGGAGTGGGAAAGGGGAGGGTTGTGGGTGGGAGGGACGGTATGGGGGGGAAGCCATTGTAATCCATAAATCGTACTTTGGAAATTTATATTCATTAAATAAAAGTTAAAAAAATTAAAAGAATTTCACTGTAGGTGAATAAGAATCCTGATAGCATTTAAATAATGAATGGGATTCTCTCAAAAGGAGGTAGACCAGGAGAGGCCACAGCGAAAAGCAGAGGGAATGAATGGTGTACGTAAAAAGCTAGTGCTGGGTGATAGCATTTGGGTGAATCACATCCAGTGTTGCTTAGGATGAGGAGGGAAATCAGGGGGAAATAAAATTAGTATGATTGTTTTTAAAAAATGAGATAAATCTCACTCAGCATGATGTGTTCCAGATTCCTCCATTTTGTTGCAAATGACTGGATTTCGTTGTTTCTTACTGCAGTATAGTATTCTAAAGAGTACATATCCCATAATTTCTTTATCCAGTCTACCGTTGATGGGCATTTAGGTTGGTTCCAGGTCTTAGCTATTGTGAATTGTGCTGCAATAAACATTAGGCTGCAGACCGCTTTTTTGTTTGCCAATTTAAATTCCTTTGGGTAAATTCCAAGGAGTGGGATGGCTGGGTCGAACGGTAGGGTTATCTTCAGGTTTCTGAGGAATCTCCAGACTGATTTCCATAGTGGCTTGACCAGTTTGCATTCCCACCAACAGTGGGTTAGTGTCCCTTTTTCCCCACATCCTCGCCAGCATCTGTTGTTGGTAGATTTCTGAATGTGAGCCATTCTAACCGGGGTGAGGTGGAACCTCATTGTGGTTTTGATTTGCATTTCCCTGATTGCTAATGACCTTGAACATTTTTTCATGTGTCTGTTGGCCATTTGGATTTCCTCTTTTGAAAAATGTCTATTGAGGTCCTTGGCCCATCTCTTAAGTGGGTTGTTGGTTTTGTTTTTGTGGAGTTTCTTGATCTCTTTGTAGATTCTGGTTATTAACCCTTTATCTGTTGCATAGTTTGCAAATATTTTTTCCCATTCTGACGGTTGTCTCTTCACTCTCCTGACTGTTTCTTTTGCAGTACAGAAACTTCTCAATTTGATGCAATCCCAATAGTTAATTTTGGCTAAAGATCTCTGTGAGTGAGATCTCAGTGGAAAGAACAGGTCTTCAAAGAAGGAGGTACCTTTCTCTGAAGGGAGAAGAGAACCTCCACTCTGACTATGACCTTGTCTAAACAAGATAAGAGTCGGAGAACTCAAGGGGCTTCCATAGCCTTGGAAACTCATGACTGGAGCATAGGGAGATTACTGATGCCATAGACAGGAGTGTCAATTGGTAAAGTCAACAACAGGAGTCACTGTGCACTTACTCCTCATGTAGGATCTCTGTCCTTAATGTGCTGTGCATTGAGATTTAATGCTATAATGAGTACTCAAATAATATATTTCACTTTGTGTTTCTATGGGGGTGCAAACTGTTGAAATCTTTACTTAATGCATACTAAACTGATCCTCTGTAAAAAAAAAAAAAAAAAGAAAAGAAAAGAAACTATCAACTCCCAACTTGACTCTCACTGGGATTAAACATGACAATAGGTCTGATCTGATTTCATCATCATTAAAAAAAATCATCTATTATTTTTCACTTTATGTTTCTGTGTGGGAGCAAACTGTTGAAAGCCTTACTTAATGTATACTAAGCTGATCTTCTGTATATTAAGATAATCGAAAATGAATCTTGATGTGAATGGAAGGGGAGAGGGAGTGGGAAAGGGGAGGGTTGTGGGTGGGAGGGACGGTATGGGGGGTAAGCCATTGTAATCCATAAATCGTACTTTGGAAATTTATATTCATTATATAAAAGTTAAAAATAAATAAAAAATAAATAAAAATTTAAAAAAAAAAAAAAAAAAAGAAAAAAAGAAAAAAAAAATGAGATAAATCTGCATGACAAAGTTTGCTATTTTAACCATTTTAAATTATATATTTATGTGGTTTTCAATATATTCACAATATTGTGCAATGATTACTGCTACATAATTCCAAAATATTTTTATTATTCCAAAAGAAGCCCTATACCTTTTCCACATTCACTCCCAGTACCTGTCAACCGCTAATCTACTTTCTGTCCATTTCTTTTTATCTTCTCCTTTTTGAACTCCCAGTATGTGTATGTTGTTCTACTACATAGACTCTGTTTATTTTTCTTTATGCTTTGTAATTTCTCAGTCTGGGTAAATCCAATCAGCCTATCTTCAAGTTCACTGATTCTTTATTCTGCCTGTTCAGATCTGCTGCTGAGTCCCTCTAATGAATTGTTCATTTCAGTTATTATACTTTTCAAATTCAGAATTTTTACTTGATTATGTTTTGTGATTTCTTTGTTGATATCCTCAGTCTTGTGTAATATTGTTCTCTTGGTTTTTACTTTGTTTATTATCAAGTTAGCATTACTGAAGAGTGGAAATTCCAGGGTTTTCTTTTGACTATCCCTGACATGATAGCCTTAATCCCATGGTTCAGAGAACCAGTGTGAACATCTGTCAGATACCAAGAATTTTATTTTAATTACCTACTCAGGAGCTGCGGAAATCAGCACAGAATGGGTTTACAGACTCGTAAGACTCACTGTGTAATGGCCTGTGCTCCAGCCCCATTGACTGTCTGTCCCCATTAGCATCCCCCTGACTGTAGTCTCAGTGATAATCCAGCATCATGAAGATTTCAGGGTTTCCCTTGCTGTGGTGCACATTGATACTGGTAAGCACCTGCCACTCCATTTGTAAATGATTAGGACGACTCACAACACCCTATTATGTTATCATAGAGTCTTTCTTCAAGGGGTCCTGACTGCTCTTTAATCAAGCAGCTCCTTTAACTCGTGTCTTAAAATTTGTTGAATGGCTGTGGCCTTCCCATAAATCGAGACTCGAATCAGACTCCTGTTTCCAAGATCTCTCACTCTCTCTCTGTCTCTCTCTCTGCCTTAGGCAAGTCAGACTGGTTGTTAGTAGGAGATCCATCTGTTCTTCAATCCAGAGAATCCCATGACCAATCATTTGGATGGTTTCTTTTGTCCTATTTCTTATTGCAGATAACACATCTACTTTGTCTCTGAAAGCTGAGCACTGCTACACGGTCCTTGCACCACAGGCTGAGATGCTGGGCCTTTTTAAAGGCAGCATCTCCCACATTTGTCTCTGACCTTCAGAAGATGGTTACTTCTGTGCTTTCCTTCCTTTCTTTTTAAAGGTCTATTTATTTTATTTGGAAGGTAGAATTATAGAAAGAGAGTGAGGGAGAGAGAGAAATCATCCATCCCCAGATGGCCACAGTGGCTGGACCTGGGCCAGGCTGAAGCCAAGAGGCAGTATCTTCTTCCGGGTCTCCCATGTGGGTGCAGAGGTCTACATGGGTGCAGAGTGCACTTGGGACCTCTTCCACTGTTTTCCCAGGTTCATTAGCAGGAAGCTGGATCCGCAGCACAGCATTCAGGTATTGAGCTGGTGCCACATGGGATGGCAGAGCTGCAGGCGGTAACTTAACCTGCTATGTCACAGCACTGGCCCCACTTCTGTGTTTTCCGAAGACACAAACACTTAACACTCTTTTTTTAATTTTTTATTTATTTATTTTTGACAGGCAGAGTGGACAGTGAGAGAGAGAGACAGAGAGAAAGGTCTTCCTTTGCCGTTGGTTCACCCTCCAATGGCCGCCGCGGCCGGCGCGCTGTGCTGATCCGAAGGCAGGAGCCAGGTACTTATCCTGGTCTCCCATGGGGTGTAGGGCCCAAGCACTTGGGCCATCCTCCACTGCACTCCCGGGCCACAGCAAAGAGCTGGCCTGGAAGAGGGGCAACCGGGACAGAATCCAGTGCCCCGACTGGGACTAGAACCCGGTGTGCCGGCGCCACAAGGTGGAGGATTAGCCCAAACACTTAACACTTTCTAAAGGGAATGTATTCTGGGTCCTCTTAAATGCCATATTAGGAACTGGGTAACTAGATTGCAATTTGAGCTTTCCTAATTATGTAACACTTTGGACTATTTTTTCTAAATTACACCTAGGGATTTCTAGCATCACAGTTTAATTCAGCATAGGCTATCACTGAGTCCATATTTCAAGTAACGGAGCCAACATTTAGAACAATTCTCAGCTGCTTCAGTTAGTTCATTGAGTCCAGAAGCCTTATCAAATTCAGTTATAAATTCTGAGAGAATTTATAACAACTTAGGTTGTTCTCTCTAATACAGGAGCGATACTAAATGTATATTCCCATTACAATTCTGAGACTTTAATCTGTACAAATCAGAAAATTCTTGAAATTGTTTTTGACATATGAGTCTTTTTCCAAGTATGACTTGGTGATGTACTTTATTATGCAATGCAATTACTGTAGTTAATAGTCTGGAGGTGTAGGGTAGGCTAAACAGACCTTGTGGGCCTATGACCAGGGCAGCCACATTGTTCTTTGTGTTTAGAAAGATCCCACACTTAGTTTATTGCTCTGCTGTCTCCACCTGGAAATTCTGTCAGGGCACACAGGACCCTGAGCTGTTATTTTGCAGCCAGTCCTGGGAGTGGAACACAAAGAGAATTGTGTTGTTTGTGCAGAATAACTGTGCTAGGTGCAGCTTTGTCCGACAGGGAAGGGGGTTGGTGCTTCCACTGGCATGGCTCAGTAGTGTTTATGAACTCAGGATACTCAGGCTTAAAATTTCCACTAGGGTTTTTGAGGTCCCCGTTATCCAAATTAGTCCCTGATACTTTTGCAAGAGTTATGGTAAGGCTATGACTTCAACCGAGGTTGCCCTATTTTGGATTTTTGGCTATGTCAACTTTATGATTAGATAAATGGAACTTTTAGGTGTTTTTTTTTTATTTTCTTATCATGGCTTGATTAAGAATCTGAAACCTTGAGTCTGTGACTTACTTTCTTGCTTAACTCTTTAGTAGTTAGAAGAAACCATTCAATTCCACAGTTCTCATATTCCTCATGCTCTTTTTATTTATTAACAGACACAAAGACTGTACATTTTTCTGGGTTGCCCTATGATGTTTGTATCCATGGTTACATATGTAATGTTCAGTTAGGCTAAGCATATCAATCCTCACAGACATTTAACACTTCCTTATGAGGAAAGCATTCAAATCCATTTAAAAATTTTTTTAGGAAAATCTGTAGTATGTTTTCACTATCAGTTGTCCCTCTGATGTGCAATAGTCCTCTCTAACTATAACTCAGTACCTGCTAATCAATCCTTACACACCCCTCCTTCCCCCTATACTCCCCAGCCTCTGGGAACCACCATCATACTCTTAGCTTCTATGAGACCAACTTTTTTATATTCCACTTAATACTGGTCTTTCTGTGCCTGTCTTATTTCACTGAACATAGTGACCTCCCGTACCTATCATGTTGTTGCAGATGAACAGATTTCATCCTTTTTTATTTTAATTTTTTGAAAATATTTATTTATTTGAAAGTCAGAGTTATACAGAGAGAGATAGAGACAGAGCAGAAACACAGACAGAGAGACCAATCTTCCATCCTTTGGTCCACTTTCCAGATGGCTGCAACAGCTGGAGCTGGGACAGACTGAGACCAGGAGCTTCTTCCAGGTCTCCCATGGGGCCCAAACTCTTGGGCCATCTTCTGTTGCTGTCCCAGGCCATTAGTAGGGAGCTGGACAGAAGTGGACATGAACTGGCACCCACATGGGATACTGGTGTTGCAGTTGGTAGCTTTATAATTACGGCCCCTCATCCATTAGAGTATGTACACCACAACACACACACACACACACACACACACACACACACACATTTTCTTTACCCGTTTTTCAGACTCATGTTGTTTCTTTGACTCTTGTGAAT
Source organism: Oryctolagus cuniculus (assembly GCF_051225735.1). NCBI lineage: Eukaryota > Metazoa > Chordata > Mammalia > Lagomorpha > Leporidae > Oryctolagus > Oryctolagus cuniculus. Next base: position 70,596,206 of record NC_142879.1, on the reverse strand, counting down.
GGTACTGCATGAACACAGGAGAGCAGGTGTCTCTTCACTAGATGTATTCAGTTTCCTCTGGCTGTGTGCTCACCAATGGGATCGCTGGACCACGTGGTTGTATGGCGCTCAGCTGTTTCAAAAAACTTCCTACTGATCTCCATGATGGATGTACTGATATAACTTCCCACCAACAGTGTGTAAGGGGTCCCTTTCTCCCGCATCATCACCAGCACCTGTTATCTTCAGTCTCTTTGGTTGTAGCCTAACTGGAGTGACGTAAGAGCTCATTATGGTTCTGATTTGCTTTTCCCTGATGATTAATGATGTTGAGCATGTTTTCACTTACCTGTTGGCACTTTATATCTGTTCCAAGAAATTCTTGCCCATTTCGAAGTCTTGAAGCATCTCCCCATCTATATTTTTATTCTTTTTTAATTGCAATTTGAACCTCCCTATTTATGTAATACTTCGGATTACTTTCTCTAAATTGCACCTAGGAGATAGCATGCTTTTAATTTACATTATAGTCTAAGGCTTAATACTCCACTAAATAGTTCAATGAGTAGATAGTAAAAAGACCATAGTTCAGCAGAAATACAGGCTAGGACTGTAAACAATAATTAAATGAAAGACGTCCGTTTCACTCATAGATAGTAAATTTTAAAATAATTACAAATCATTAAAACTATAGTAGTACATCATTTTTAACCATTGATTTGACAAAGGTATAAAACCAAGTTTGATAAAACTATATTTGCAGCAATACTGATACAGAGGCATTTCTTTCTTTTTTGTTTGTTTCTAGATTCTCCTGCATAAAAGGGAGAACACGTGATATTTGTCTTTCTGTGTCCAGTTTATTTCACTCAACAACAGTCCTCCAGTGCATGCAAATGGTATAATTTTATTCTTTTTTTTAGCTGAATAATATTCCATTGTGTATATATATGTACACCACATTTTCTTTATCCATTCATCTGGTGCTGGGCATCTTGGTTGATTCCATATTTTGGCTGTTGAGAACAGTGCTGCTATAAACATGGTGGTGCAGGTGTCTCTGACTGTGTTCATGTCTTCTGGGTAAATACCCAGTAGTCGGCTTGCTGGATCATATGCCAAGTCTATTTCTAGTTCTTTTAAAAAAGAAATATCCATACTGTTCTCCACAGTGGCTCTATTAATTCATTTTGAGAATATTTCTCAAAGTCAGGTAGAATAATGCCTCTTTCAGTGTTCTTTTTGGTCAAGATCACTTTGGTTCTCTAAGATCTTTCATGTTTCCACATGAATTTTGGTACTTTGTTTTCCTAATTCTCTGAAAAATGTCATTGGTCTTTTGATAGGGATTGCATTGAATCTGTAAGTTACCTTGGGTAGTATGGACATTTAAATGATACTGCTTTTCCAATCCACAAACACAGGATGTATTTCCAGTTCTTTGTGTCTACTTCAACTTCAATGTTGTATAGTTTTCTTTGGTTAAACTTATTCCTAGGCATTTTATTTTATTGATAGCTATTAGAAATGGGATTGCTTTCTTTTTTAAAGATTTATTTTATTTATTTGAAAGAGTTACAGAGAACGAGAGGGAGAGATGGATAGAGAGACTGGGGGGAGGGGGTCTTCCATCTGCTGATTCTCACCCTAAATGGCTGAAACAGCTGGGGCCGGGCCAGGCCAAAGCCAGGAGCCAGGAGCCAGGAGCCAGGAGCTTCATCCAGGTCTCCCTCAGGCGTGCAGGAGCCCAAACACTTGGGCCATCTTTTATTGCCTTTCCCAGGCACATTAGCAGGGAGATGGATTGGAAGTGGAGCAGCTGGGACTCAAATCGGTGCCCATATGGGATTAAGTGTTGCAGGCAGTAGATTAACCTGCTGTACCACAATGCCAGTCCCTGGGGATTGCTTTCTTGATTTTTCTTTTCTTTTTTTTTTTTTTTTGGATAGTATGCTACGGGTGTGTAACAACATTAAGCATTTCACATTGTCTTATAGATTCTGATAGTTGTATTTCCATTTTCCTTTATTCAAAGAAATGTTCAAATTTCCTTCTTGATTTCTTCCTTGATTCATTGGTTCTTGAAGAGTAGGCTCTTTAATTTCCATGTATTTATGTAGTTTCCATAGGCTATTTTTTGTCATTTAGTTCTAGTTTTATTGCATACTGGTCAGAAAAGATACTCAATATGATTTCTATTTTTAAAAATTTGTCAATATTTGTTTTGTAACATCTTGGAGAATGTTCCATGTGCCAGAGAGAAGAATGTGGATTCTGCAGCTGCTGCATGGAGTGTTGTGTAGGTGCCCGTTAGGTGTGGTGACCTGGGGTATAATTTAAGTATGTGGTTTCTTTGTTGATTTTTTTTTATCTGGATGATCTGTTCATTTCTGAAATTGGAGTGTTAAAGCCGCTTGCTATTATTGTATTGATCTTGATATCTGTGTATGTGTGTGTGTGTGTGTGTCTCAGTTCATCTCTGTTTGCTTTATGTGTCACGGTGCTGACACTGTTTGCAAACATATGAGAAGGTAGTATTTCCTCTCCAAGAATTGAGCCCTGTATCATTATCAGCATTGTTCTATAATGATCTTCCTTGTTTCTCTTTACGTCTTTTGATTTAAAATCCATTTTATCTGCTGTAACTATAGCTTCTCCTGTTTTCTTTCAGGTTCCATTTGCATGGAATATCTCATTCCCCCTTTCATTTTCAGTCTATGATGTCTTTAGAAGTAGAGTAATTTTCTTGTAAGCATACATACATTTGGTCACTCTGTGTCTTTTAACTGGAAAACCAAATCCATCTACATTTTAAGTAGTTATTGACAGGTAAGTTCTTACTCCTGCTATTTTGATACATGTTGTCTACTTGTATTTCCCTTCTTTCTCCTTTTACAATCTACCATTGTTGTTAAGTGATTTTTCTCTAGTTGTGTGCTGTGATTTTTTTTGCCTATTGTTTTTGGTAAGTCTATGATACATTTTTATTTGTGTTACTATGAGGATTACAATGAACATATTTTGGTTATAACATTTTGAAATGATAGCAACTTAATATTGCTTATATAGAAAAAGAAACAGAGATAAGAAATTAAAATTAAGAATCCTACACTTGTACTCAATTCTTGTCCACATTTTGAATTTTATAAAAGATTTATTTACTTATTTTGAAAGCCAGAGTTACAGAGAGGTGGGGAGAGAGAGAAAGAGAGAGAGAGAAAGAGGAGTCAGGAGCTTCATCCAGTCTCCCACATAGGTGACCAGGGCTCAGACACTTGGACCATGTTCTGCTGCTTTTCTCAGGCCATTAGCAGGGAGCTGAGTTGGAAGTGGAACAGCCAGGGCACAAATGGGGTCCATATGGCATGCCGAGTTCACAGGCAGCTACTTTATCTTCTATGCTACATGGTAGCCCCACATTTTGAATTTCTGGTGTTCCACTTTACATCTTTGTATATTGCCTGTCTCTTAACAGATTTATGTAATTATTATTTATTTTTCTTTCTTCATACTAAACATGTGAATGGTTTACATACTATATTTACAACATAAGAATATTCTGAATTTGGATAGCTACTGTTACCAACACGTTTGCTACCTGCTGATGTTTTCTTCTCACTCATTAGCCTATCTTTCTTTCAGTTTGAAGAAGTACCTTTAGCATTTCTTATAAGGTAGATACTGTAGTAATAAATTCTCTCAGCTCTTTTTTTTCTTTGAATGTGTTTATTTCCCCTTCTTCCCTCTTTCCCCTTTGTCGCTCCCCCTCTTCGTGGAGGAACGACACAGGACCCTGCGCTGTTCTTTCATCTGCTCGGCCCTCCCCGGGTTTGCTGCTGGTTCTTCCTGGGTTGGCTACCGTCCCTCCACCTCCGTGGAAGGGCGGTTCCCCCTGCCACTTTCCCCACTTCTGCAGGGGAGTGGCACACCGCTGGCCGGCTCTCCCGGGGGCTGCTCAGGTGTTCCTTCAAATAGATGTTCCTGGTGCATGGTGTCTCTCTCCTCCTTTATAGTCCTCTTCCACCAATCCCAACTCTGCTACCCACACGCCGAGTACGCTGCTCTCCTGCAATCAGGAGCAGGATCAGCTCCTGCAGGTCATCACTCAAGTGGGCGAGAGGCAGCTGCGTAGAAGTTGTTACTCCCTTCTCAGCGCCATATTGTGGGAGAGCAGATGCATAGAGTAAGTCTTAATTCCAGTAACTTAGTCTAGTCCGAGTTGCTCCCCACAGATCCCCCTTTCTTTTTATTTTTGGCGTTGATACGCACCTGTCTTCGGTGCCCCATGGCGCACACTCTGCTCTGCTTGCTGGAGTTGCCCACAGGTGCTTACAAGCCCTACCAATCAGGCAAACCGAATCCGGGTCCTCTCTTCGCCATGTTGTGAGGAGGTTTTTAGGCGCTGATGCGTGCCTGAGTTCGGTGCCCTGCAGCACATGCTCTGCTCTGCTAGAACTGCCTGCAGGTGCTTGCAAGCCCTACCAATCAGGCAAACCGAATCCAAGCCCTCTCATTGCCGTCTTGTGGGGAGACTTATTGATGTTAATTCGTGCCTGTCTTCGGTGACCTGCGGCGCATAAGCTGCTAGCCGCCCGCAGGTGCTCACCACCTCCCTAATCAGGCAGACCGAATCCAAGCTCTCTCATTGCCGTGCGTGTTGTGGGGAGGCCTTATTTTTCTCTATTTCTCTATCTCCGGGCATTCCTATTTCTCCTATTTTATTTCTATCTACCAGCATTCCTATTTCTCTCATTTTACTTCTAAACTTCTGTTTCTCTTATCCCTGCGGCATCCTGGCGCCCGCCCCGAGGCTGCTTCCCGGCGCCCGCCCTGCGGCGGGTTCCCGGCTCTGCGCGGCTCGGCTTCGTGCGCTCCGCGGTCTCCACGGCCTTCGCGCCCGCACCATGGCCTTCGCGCTAGCCCCACGTTCCCTATCTATCCGCGCCCCGTGCACTCTCCCCACTTGTGCCCCGCGCGCTCTCTCTGCGCGCGGCGGCTTCCGCGAGTCACACAGCCCAGCTCACGTTTCCGCCACCGGCATTCAGTCCAAGTTCCCCAGGCTAACCTGGCGAATTCCAACCTGGTGGCCCACGTCTCTGCCTCTGGTTCCAGATTTTCGCCTTTTGCTCCCCGGGCTGACTTGAAGAATTCCAAGATAGCTTACGTCTCCGCCTCGGCCTGCCCCCGTGGCTTCAATTTCCCTAACATTTTTCTCTACCCGGTATGTTTCCCTAACTTTTCTTCCAACAACAATATTCCCCTCTCATTTCTCCCGGCTTCTCCCCACAGTCCGCATCCGAGTCCAAGCCTCCTCCAGGTTTCACTTTCGCTTTCAATCTCCTAGCTTCCCTGCCATAGTCCGCATCCGAGTCTATGAAAGCTTTCACTTTCGCTTTCAATCCTAACTTCTTTCCCACAGTCCATATCCGAGTCTATGCCTAGGCTTTCGATAGCTTCTTCCGGCACCTTTTCCGTCCTGCTTTTCCCTAGGCTCTTTACTAGTCTCTCTCTCTGGTATTTTCCCGCTTCTTCACTCCTAAGTTTCCTATCCGAGTCACGGCACCATTATGTCGCTCCCCCTCTTCATGGAGGAATGACACTAAACCCTGCCTAGGCTTCCTATCCGAGTCACGGCACCATTATGTCGCTCCCCCTCTTTGTGGAGGAACGACACAGGACCCTGCGCTGTTCTTTCATCTGCTCAGCCCTCCCCGGTTTGCTGCTGGTTCTTCCCGGGTTGGCTACCGTCCCTCCACCTCTGTGGAAGGGCGGTTCCCCCTGCCACTTTCCCCACTTCCGCGGGGGAGCGGCACACCACCGGCCGGCTCTCCCGGGGGCTGCTCAGGTGTTCCTTCAGATAGATGTTCCTGGTGCATGGTGTCTCTCTCCTCCTTTATAGTCCTCTTCCACCAATCCCAACTCTGCTACCCACACGCCAAGTACGCTGCTCTCCTGCAATCAGGAGCAGGATCAGCTCCTGCAGGTCATCACTCAAGTTGGCGAGAGGCAGCTGCGTAGAAGTTGTTACTCCCTTCTCAGCGCCATATTGTGGGAGAGCAGATGCATAGAGTAAGTCTTAATTCCAGTAACTTAGTCTAGTCCGAGTTGCTCCCCACACCCCTTCCCCTTCCCTCTTCTCCCCTCCCTTCTATTCCCCTCCCCTCCCCTCCCCTCACCTTCCTTCCCTTCCCCTCCCATTCCCTTTCTTTTTTTTTCTTTTTATTTGAAAAAGAGAGACACAAAGACAGAGATCTTCTTTCACTATTTCACTCCCCAAATGTCTGCAAGATCCAGGGCTGGGCCAGGACAAAGCCAAGAGCCCAGAATTCAATCTGGGTTTCCCACTTGGGTGACAGGAACCCATATACTTGAATTACCACTTGAACTTCCTCCCAGGGTGAGCTTCCTCCCAGGGTGCTCATTAGCAAGAAGTGGGGTCAGAAGCGGAGGAACCAGGACTGAAACCAGGCACTCTGAGAGGCTATGTGGGCATCGTAGGTGGCAAGTAACTGTTGCACCGAGTGCCGACCCCTCTCCTTGGCATCTAAAGGTCAGCTTTTCTGCATGGGTGTTCTTGGCTTGGTTTTGGTTTTGTTTGTTTACCCTGAGCACTGTGGAAGTCTCAGTCTACTCCCTCCTGGCCTGTAATTTTCTTCTGAGGAGTCTGCAGTCTGATGGATTGGGACCCCTTTCTATATTATTTGCTATCTGGTCTCCTGCAGCTTTGAGAACCCTCTCTTTATCTTTAAACTTGGTGAGCTTGACTCTGTCTGAGGCAGACCCGGTTGAGCTGAATCTTATTGGTGATCTCAGACGTTTTGTGCCTGGGTAGTGTCCTGCTCCAGGTTTTATTAGCATCTCCTGGAATAGACCTTTGGTACCTCTGGCATTCTCAAGTCCCTCTTGAATTCCAATTACTCGGATATTTGCTATTTTTGTGCTGTCCCAAAGTTCCCATAAACTTTCTTCATTCCTTTGGATTCTTTAAAAAATATTTCTCCTCTGTATATTTTCTTTATAAAAAAAGATTATTTATTTTAAAGGCAGAGTTAGAGAGAGAGAAAGGGGTCTTCCATCTGCTAGTTCACCCACCAAATGTTCATGACAGCTGGAGCTGGGCCAATTGGAAGCCAGGAGCCTAGAGCTTTATCTTGGTCTCCCATGTGGGTGCAGGGGCCCAGGGACTTGGGCCATCCTCTGCTGTTTTCCCAGGCACAATAGCAAGGAGATGGACTTGAACCAGCACCCATATGGAATGGCAGCACTGCAGGCAGTGGGGGCCTTTACCCTAACAAGGCAACAGCGCTGGCCCCTCTCTGTGTATTTCCAAATAGCCTGTTTTCAAGCTCCCTGATTATTTGTTTCATCTGCTGTCTTCTATTGTTGATACTTTTTACCATGCTTAAATTGTGCTTTGTGTACTTCTCAGTTGAAGTATTTCTGTTTGATTTTTTAAAAATGACTTCCCCCTCTCTGTCAAGCCTCTACTGGAGTGTTAAGTTGTTTGTGCTCTCCTGAAGTTTCTTGGGTTTCCTTAAAATGCCTCTTATCTGAGCATTTGACAAGGCGAGATAGGTGCTTTCTGGAAACTTACTTTGTCCATTAGGTGAATCCCCCTGAAGGAGCTTGATGCTTGTTGACATATGACATCACTTGTACAATGAAGGATTGGTTATTTTTTTCCTCCAGTCTTCATAATCTGGCTGAATTTGTGCCTGTCTTTCCAGAAAATTCTAAGCCATCTGCTCCCTTTATCTGGGCCTGTAGACTCTTTGATCACTTCGGCACTAGGTGGCGTCCTAGGCTGAGATTGGCTGCCGGTGTGTTGCTCCTGCCTCAGTGACGCCCTGAGTTCAGGTGTGCCCCCAAGCTGCAGTGGGAGTGCTACGCAGACTGGACTGAGGAGAGGTCAAAAAGGGACAGCATTGTGACACTGCGGGCTAAGCTGCTACTTGGGATGCCTGAATCCCGCGTTGGAGTGCCTGGGATGGAGTCCCCACTTTACTTCTGATCCAGCTTCTTAGTAATGTAGGTCTGGGAAGGCAGCAGATGATGGCCCAAGCACTTGGGTTTCTGCTACCCACGTGGAAGACCTGGATGGAGTCCCTGGCTCCATGTGGGAAGTGAATTAGCAGATGGAAGCTCTCTCTACAACCCCCACCCCACACTGTGCCTTTTATTTATTTTTTAAATATTTATTTATTTACTTTGAAAGAGTTACACAGACAGAGAAGGAGAGGTAGAGAGGTAGAGAGGGAGAGAGGGAGAGAGGGGGAGAGAGCGAGAGCGAGCGAGCGAGAGAGAGCTCTTCCATCCACTGGTTCACTTCACAATTGGCTGCAACAGCTGAAGCTGCGCCAATCTGAACCCAGGATCCAGGAGCTTCCTCTGGGTCTCCCACTAGGGTGCAGGGACCCAAGGGCCCAAGCCGTCTTCTACTGCTTTCCCAGGCCATTGCAGAGAGCTGGATCAGAAGTGGAGCAGCTGGGTCTTGAACCGGCACCCATATGGGATGCCGGCACTGCAGGCGGCAGCTTTACCTGCTATGTCACAGTGCCAGCCCCAATAAATCTTTTTAAAAATGAAGTGGCCCATCCTTACAAGTCTCACCTGGGAGCAGAGAAGGCCTAGCCAGCCAGTCCTGTGGCCCTCAGGGGGTCAACTCACACATTTTTGGGCGACCACAGCCTACCCAGACCAGCACAGCTAGGGTAGGACCAATGCTGGTGGTGCTATGGTCTGTCTGTCTGTTGCTGGGGTAGACTCTTAGCCCATGCCCACTGCAACTAGCCACCAGGGATGCTGGCTAGAGTGCTAGTTTAATTGCCTGGAGCCACGGGACTCCACCTGGGTATTAGCCTGGGGATAGGGACTGGTAGGGTGTGTTGGGTTTTTCCAGCCCAGCCAGCATTGAATTCCAATAGACACTCCTATGAGTCTTTGCTGTCTGCCCCAGGATGGCAGAATATAAAGGCAGCACCTTGGTCACCCAGGCTAGCACTAAGCTATGTCACACCTGAGACTCACAGTCACCAGGCTCTGCACAATCTTGGGGGTACAGCCAGGGCCATGTGAGGTTGGCAGTGGTACAAGTTTGTCCCACCAGGGCGAGGTTGCAGCAAATATGGGGACAGAGGCCTTGGGTTTGGTCAAGTGCTGGATCTCACCGAAGTAACCTAGCTATGAGCTCCACTACAAGTCCCTAAATTTCTTTTCCTGCATTACCCTTCCCTCCTATCCTGTCTTGCTTGACTGCCTACGGGACTTCGGAAAGGGACAGCAGGCACATTCCTTCAGCCACCCGGCTAAGGAGAGGCTAAAACTCAGGTGTGAGCCTAGGGGCAGTTTGTATTGTGGGGAGGGGAGCACTGGATTTCAGGTCTAAGGTCTGGACATAACCCTGCACCCCCACTGGCCCCCGCCAGGCAGATGTCATCTCTCTCTCCCCGCTGCGCTGTTTGCTGCTGTGGGAGGAGCGACCTGCACAACTCTTTCCCTTCCGCTTTCTTCAATGAGCCTTTTCTTCTCATTACACTGAGACCAGGCACTGTGGCCTTCCACCTGGCTTCTGAGACTCCAGTGAAGGCGATGTGGTACATGCGTTGCTGTTCAAACTGGTGTCTCTGTGGGGAGATCACTTGAGCATCTTACATAGCCACCATCTTGCTCTGCCTCCACATGCACTTTGGTTTTCTTTGAAAGAGTTACAGAGAGAGAGAGAGAGAGAGAGAGAGAGAGAGAGAGAGAGAGAATCTTCCATCTGCTGGTTTACTCCATAGTGACCATTACTCCATAATGACCATAATAACCAGGGCCGGGCCAGGCTGAACCAGGAGCTAGGAGCCTCTTCCGGGTCTCCCACATGGGTGCAGGGGCCCAAGCATTTGGGCCATCCTCCACTGCTTTCCCAGGCACATTAGTACAGAGCTGGATCAGAAGTGGAGCAGCCAGGACTCAAACTGGCACCCATATGGGATGCGGGCGTTGCAGGCAGTGGCTTTACCCACTACACCACAGCGCCAGCCTCTCCACATGGCCTTTGTAGTGGCTCATCAGAGCAGCAGTGAAGTCCTCCAAAGCCTTCCCTCCACAGACATTTCACTCCAGGAAACCCAGGGCTGGTTTATGAAGATGTCTTCCTCTGCATGTTGTGGCTTTGTAGTGCCCCCTTCTCAAAAGCCAGAGCTCACTACTTTAAAACCCCATCAACAACAGAGACCCAAACAGGGAGATCTGTCTCTCCCAGGTCCTCAAGCCTGGAGGTGGGTGTTTCAAGGCTGATGGCAGCCCCACATGGTCCTCAGCCAGCTCCTTCATCTTCCTTCAATGTTGTATGTGGTAGATGGCTCCTGCCCACACAGTGGCTTCACATTACATTGGGCCTATTAGTGTGCCAGCCATCACGTAGAAGTTCTAGAGAGAATGAAAAGAAAAGGAAGAAAGCGCAGAGTGTCTGGCCGTGAAGTAAGCATGCTTTTAGAAAGTTTTCTTGTAAGTTCTACCAAGTGACTATAGCTTATATCTTACTGGCCACCCAGAGAAAGGCTTGAAATGTAGGCTGGGAAATGTGGTTCTGTAACCAGACACATGGCCAGGCACAGCTACATACGGGGTTCTTTTTGGCAAAAACGAGCAGAGAACAGGTGCCAGGAGGTAGCTCTGTCTTAAAGTGCTGAAGCATTTTCTAGATCTGCACTATCCCGTATGATGTCACTTGTATGTGGCTACATGAATGTAAATTAGAATTCAATAAAAAGTCAGCTTTTGAGCATACTCTTCACATCTTTAGAGCTGGTGGCTACCCTATTGGACAGCATACACCTCAATGTGGCCGTTACTACAGAAAGTTCTGTTGGGAATCACTGTCCCCATAGCTACACATCAGCATTTTATTCTTTTGGAGGGGATTTCTTACAACTGTGAAAGTTAAAGATGAGGTGGAGAAGCTGGTAGAGCTTGCTGACAATGGTGCAGAGGCAAGTGGGGGTGAGAGAGAGGAGAGAAGGGAGATGGAGTATCAACTGGCGACTGTGGAGCTTCACACTTCAAGCTTGATGACAGCAGAGAGAAACTAGGTTTGGCATTCTGGTCCCCTGAGGAGCGGCAGTGGGCACTCACATCTGGTTCCAGTGGGCTGATTGCGCCATCGGGAGGAGATGAAGAGACAGAAGCCAGCACTTGGCGATGACTCCTTCAGCATTCCCAGCGTAGATTCCAGCAGAGAACCAGGGTCACAAGTTGAGGAAGACTCAGGGAAGGACTGCTCTTGGACTTGTGGTTTGCAGGTTTCCCGCTTTTCCCCCCGGGGTGGGTAGCTTTGAGTGTGGCTGTAGGCGAACATAAGGGTTCCTCAAAGAGGAAAAGATGTATGACAGGAGAGGGGAATGTTAGTGGAGCCATTTGCTGTTGCTATGACGAAAATACCCACAATCGGGTAACTCATAAGGTTGTTTCTTTGGCTCACAGTTCTGAAAGCTGGCACATCTAAAGGTACAACATGAGCCTCTGGGAAGGATCTCACTGCTGCGTCACAGCCCGGCAGAGGGCGTCACATGTGAGACGGAGCAACCGTGCTAGCTCCGGTCTCCCCCCGTCTCCTAGAATTACTAATGCCATCTGATCTCCCCACAGTGCCAGGTTTTGAAGAGAACTCACAACATGGCCAGGCCATCCTTCTGGCCCTTGTTGTGATCTATGAGCCTAGATGTGGTCCCTAGGATGTGCTTCGATGTGGTAGAGAGAAGGATGGGGAAAACCAGACAGCATGAGCGGGGAAGGGAGCGGAGTGAACATATTCCTTGATGGACTGTAATTCTGGAGAAACAGCCAACTATTGCGTGGGAAAGAAAAGGAGATGGCTCAGTCTAAGGAAAATGAAAAAGAGCTAGAAAAGGCTGATGGTGAATGGAAAAGAGGCCAGAGTTTCAGGAAAAGAGTGACAGGAACATCACATGGACTCAGCAAATGTCTTCTGGTTCTGAGAAGCATTCTGCCTGTCTGAATACTGATGCGACTATTATTGTAAGTACTGTGTATTCAGTCTTGTTGAGTGTGAGGCCCGGGCTGTGCAGTTGAGTGCATCATCTCGTTCAGTCCTCCCAACAGCCTTTAGGCTGGGGCTGGTCCTACCCCCATTTTACAGATGAGCAAGGACAGACGGAAATGAAGACGGTGCCGAGTCCTTGCTTGACCGCCTGTTTTGTTGTGGAACCCGGGCAGTTTATGTCATCTGTTAAAGCCTCAGATTCTTCTTGGAGAAACAGAGATAAGTCTATTTTCTAAAATGGGGCCATGAAATGAGATAATATGTATTAAAGAGCCTACTACAGGCTGGGTGTGTGACTTTTCAAATAAACAAACAAAAAATCATAGACCATGAACCATTGCTGAGCTAACCGTGTGTTCAAGGTCATCCTGATTTGAGTCTGTATGCCCTCCCCCAGATGTGGCCTTCTAGGAGGATCTATGTTAAATTCTGCTCCTCGGCAGGGATCATAAAACAGTGGTGCAGCGTGGTATAAAAAATAATAGTTAAAAAAAATTAGGAAGCAGCAGGAATAGGCATGGTGGCCTTCAGACACACTGTGGAGTCAAAGAAAGCTCCTCCTACCCCATGCTCGCTCTGGCACACACATGCTGCCAGCTTAGAGAATCGTGAGGGTCCCTAGATTCCACTTGCCTTTTTTTTTTTTTTTTTTGACAGGCAGAGTGGACAGTGAGAGAGAGAGACAGAGAGAAAGGTCTTCCTTTTCCATTGGTTCACCCCCGAATGGCGGCTGCGGCCGGCACACCGCGCTGATCCGAAGCCAGGAGCCAGGTGCTTCCTCCTGGTCTCCCATGTGGGTGCAGGGCCCAAGGATTTGGGCCATCCTCCACTGCACTCCCTTGCCACAGTAGAGAGCTGGACAGGAAGAGGGGTGACCAGGACAGAATCCGGCGCCCTGACTGGGACTAGAACCGGGTGTGCCGGCGCTGCAAGGCGGAGGATTAGCCTAGTGAGCCGCGGCGCCGGCCATCCACTTGCCTCTTACCTATCATGTGACTCCCAGTACCACAATGGGAAACTAGTCAATGATCTGCATCTCAGAGCTACTGCTGGGCCAAGCTGACTAAAACAGCCCAAGTGCTGTGTCACTGTTGGAGCTGGAGCCTAAGGATGTCTTTCCAGCACAGTGAGCACAGGTGAGGGCTGCAGGAAGCTGACTGCACAGCAGATGACAGGGACCTGGCAACAGGCACCTTCGGCAACAGATCTCAGCGCCCTTGTGAAGGCAATGAGTAACGAAGCTGTCTGCCTCCTGGTGAGCGGCAGGGCAGGCTAACACCACTTTTCTGCAGGTATGCTGAGAGACGGGCACCCGGGGAGAGGCAGGGCTAAGCCACATCCAGATGGAGATGACAGAGCCGGCCCCAGGTATGACTCACACACATTTCCTGCAAAGGCTCGCAATCACTTTCCTAGGCTAAAGCTGGCAACCCTGAAATCTCCCTGACCCCGAAGAAACACTCATCGCCCCGCTGTTGTGGTTGAAAACCGCTGCTCTTGTTTATTGGAAAAGCAGAACGTCATGCACCTGTAGGGATCCAGCTCCCCCAGTTCTCCAAGCGCCAGCTGCTCGCCACCCTTGGCCTCACCATTCCCGAGGGTGGGAGCAAGCCTGCTTTCATGAAACGTCCTCAGCAAGAATAAACTAGAAGGTGCAGCTTCTGTCATACCATACTAGGAAGACTATAGCTAAGAAAGTGGTGGCAGAAGCTTGCGGCGTGTGTGCCCTGGGCAGAAGTCCCCTTCCTATCCAATCCAGGGCACAGATGTCTCTCCCGCGGTACTAGGCTGTCACCTAGACTTGAGTGACACGAGGCTCCTCTCCCTAGACTGGCTGGCCAGAGCAAGAAGCACCCGGTTCTCCTAAAGGCAGAAGAGTAGAAATCTGACAGTCACTGCCATTTCCGCCGGAGATGACAGCATATCAGGCCCTGCAGTGTCTGCGGGGGCCTCTGGCTGGCAGATCCCGGTGAGGGGCCAGCGGTGACTGTTGGTCAAACAGCAGGGAAGGGCATCTGTTGGCTTGCAGGGCCATCAAGGGGAGAGGCGAGAGGCAGCCACTGAACCAACTTCGGATCAAATGTGCTTGAGTGGGAAGTACAGTGTGCTCCCTTTTTTACTGGCAGTACTGTCTTTCCAGTGAGGATAAAAGTGCTTTGCTCCTGCTAATGGCTAACCTAATAACAAGCATGCTGATGTGCAGACATGATCCTCAAGGTGTGGGCGGGCCTTGGGGAGCCAGGAGCAGGTGCATGTGTCAACACGCAGAGACAGCAATGCCTGCAACAAGCCTTCAGGGACCCGGATGGGAATCAGGTGAGGTCACCTTGATCCCAGTAGGTAAGGAGGTGTCTCTGGCAGCACAAGAGTCCAGAGCTGTTTTAGGCAGGGGGCATCTGACCTTGCATTCAGGACGCTAGAAGTAATGACTGAGCAAGCAAGTCAAGAGTTGAGCAGTGGTTGAGATGGTTCTCAGCTGCTTCCAATTTAGCACCGCCGGCTGCAACCCTCTGTCGACATCGTCTTCAACCTTAGGGAGCTGGTACCGGGAGGCAGGTGTAAATGAACTTGCTTCATTACCTGTTGCTGCCTCGTTCCCAACTCAGTTCCTTCAGCTGAATGAGCGAATCCAGCCTGAACCAGCCTCAGTTGACAGGGGACTGTTGGCTGCAGCTGGGTGGGGTTCGTGGATGGGCGTCCTCCTTTTAAAGACGCAGGCAAGCCGGCGGACGTTCCAGGGCTTGCTGGATCTGAGAGCTGACAGCCACACCGATTCTCTGCTGAGATGAAGGCTGAGCCACTTGCCACCTTGTACACAGAGCCCAAAGTAAACGCACTTCCGGGTTGCTCCTGGGAGGAAGCAGGCGAGCAGAGAGCACCCGGAGCATCCTGCTGCCTCTGGACTTCCAGGCAGGTGTTAGGGGCCAGGGCGGGAAAGGGCAGGGCGTGGAGGCGGAGGCCAGCGAGGTCAGTACCCACGGGGAAAATCAGATGTGCTTTTTTTTTTTTTTAATCCAAATAGACCTTACCAAGTGCATAATAAAAATTCCTACCAGGTTTGAAACAGGTGCACCTAACAAAAGCTCCGTCGTTCTCCCATCCCACCTCCCACCTGGAAAGGCGAGGCGGGCGCCGCAGCCCGGTGCACCTGCGCTACCCGCGCAGGTACGGGGCGCGCGGGGGCTCCCGCCCCAGGGCGTTGATGTGCGGGAGCGCGGCGGCCGCCGCCAGCTTCTCATTCAGCTTCTGGTTCACCAGCTCCAGGTGGCGGCCGTTCTTGCGCGCCTGCCGCAGCGACCGCTTGACCTTCTTGACTCGCTCGCGGAGCTGCTTGTTCCGCTTCTCCAGCGTGGCCACCTTCTGCTGCAGCTTCTTGACGTGGTCCTCTTCCTCAAACAGGGCCTTCTGCACCGAGGAGCACATGAGCTGGGGAGAGAAACCGCGCGGTGGGAGAGGCCGGTGAGTCACAGACATCCCCCCGGCCCCCCACGGCCTCCTACCCCCAGCCCCAGCCCAGGGTGGGGACACACCAAGGAAGGGCCCTGACCGTGACCTTCCTGGTCCTCTGCGCTGTGAGTCCCTCCCTGACCTCATACACACGGAACCCCTCTTTGTGCTGTTTTCCTTACTTGCATGGCTTTGGAGGACTGAGTGTTGAAATGCTGTTCCGAATAGCACAACGCAAGGAGTGCCTATGAGTATGTGCAAGACTAAAACTCGAAACCGAAAAAGAACAAGGCTGGGTAACTTAAGAGCCTCAACCCTACTCCTTAAGATATATATCTTAGTATATCTTATTTTACGTCTATATAAAATAAAGGCATTTTCTCACTTCCTCTTTCTGCCCCCACCTGTTTTCCATTAGAGTGATGCTTGCAGAGAAAGCCCTGAGCCTTGATTTTTTTCTTTTTCTTCTGCTTAGGTGTAACTTCTGCATTTGCAGACTCAACATGTCTCGGCTCAAAAATACTTGGGAAAAAATTCAGAAAGTTTCACAAAGTGATATTTTAACTTGCAGAGTGCCAAGAGCTAGGCTGAATCCATGTTATGAAGTGAGGTGTGGTCATACCTGTCATAGCTCCCCCCCATTCCATGGGTCCCCCTCTCTCTGGCCCCTGTTTGAATGTTTGCACTGTGTAGTTAGGCCTTTGGTTACACCTGTACTGAATAGGTAGACTTTTTTCCCCCCTTGTTAGTCCCTCAACACAGGGTAACAACTAGTTACATAGCTTTTGCATTGTGTCAGGGCATTATAACCTGGAGGTGATTTTAAGCATATGGGAGAATGTGTTGTTGAATGCAAATACTGTGTCATTTCATATAAGGGTCTCAAGCATTCATAGACTTTACTATCCATAGTAAGGGTCCTGGAGCCAATTCGCCAGGACATTACAATAGAGTGATGTGGTTAAAATCCAGACCGTGAGGCCAGGCTGCCCTGGTTTCAAGTTCAGCTTCTTCTGCTGGATGAGTTGTGTGACCTTGGGCAAATATTTTAAGCCCAGAACTGGAGTCAGTGCTTCATCAACCAGAGCCCCCTTTGGAATACAAGAATGTGTCCCCCCAACTTCCTGGAGTGCTACAGGCTGACAGCCCTCAGCTGGGTCTCTTCCCACAAACTGCCCCTAACTTCCAAGAACCATCCAAGGTCACACTCTTCTCTGGGGCACCAGTATCTGGTGGCAGATTGACACAGGGTGTAGAAGCCAGGACCGCCATGACAACACAGATGATCCCAGAAGGGCTGTCTCAGCCTTGCAGCATCCCATGGGGTGGGTTCCAGCCTTTGAGACTGCATCACAGGCCACCTTTTCCCTCTGCCCTGTCCTGCTTACCTCCCACCCTCTCCCTCTCCCCTCCCCTCCCCTCCCCAGGTGTTGATCCCAGGAGAATTCTCTAGAAAACTCTCATCTCAGTCTTTGGCCTGTAGCTGTTGACACTGTGGAGGAGTGGAGTGAGTGTGTGTGTGTGTGTGTGTGTGTGTCGGTACCACTGGCAAACAGCAGGCTCCTTAAGGCTTAGATCACGTTGGTCTTTGTAACGTTCTTGGTCTGGCCATTTTAATGTATGGTGAAAACTCTGAGCCAAGTGTGGTGATCCAAAAGCACTTGCCGTTTTAGTCAAGACCTTTGGGCTCCTGCATGTGTCATGGTTACAAGATGGACCACACACACAACACTGCCCTCTTCTGGTTGAAACAAGCCTCCTCCAACAGAAAAGGTGGACCCAACAAACTCCTAGGAGAACTATTAACTTCCCTGCACGTGCATTGATGTAATCTATGTCTCTTCCTGAAGGTTTGATGTGGCCAAGTAACTAGGCTAAGCACTTTCTATTCTCACATTAAGTCATGGTTTTGATAAGTTCTGATAGATTCTCAGCTCAGAACAGGATACAAGAGTCCAAGCAAAGTCTAGGAAGAAAGGCAGTAGTGTGCTAGGTGGTAACGCCATGGAGAACAGAAAGCATGGTTGACATGCTTCAAAAGATGCATTTTAAAGTGATAAACACATAGAAAGATGGTGATATCGAGGGCCCCTTGTTCATAGAGTGCTTTTTGAAGCATCAATACTCTTCACTGGCACTGCTCTGACTACGGGGACACCTGTTCCTGCCTTTGGGGAGCTTAGGATAACAGGATGAACTTCAACTCCAGCAAGAATAACACAGCACAGCTAAGCAGAGGAACTTGGCAATGACTTGAAGCCACGGTAGAGCAGAATGAGAACTTGGTAGCGGTTAGGGGTCGAGTTGTGTGTGTGTCTGTAGAGGGCATGATTAAGGTGGGGTCAGCGAGTTCCAAAGCAGAGTTGAGTTTGGGAGGAATGGCTGGGGTGACTGGAGTTACTTAGTGGGTATGTTCTTCTCTAGTACTCACAGCTTCTGTTTGGGAGCAAGAAGACACTGAAGGAGGCTAGTTATTTGTCCAGTATCAACAAGGAAGCCACGATCCAGGACTCCCTACCAGGCAGAGAGTCTGTCTCTCTGCAGCAAAGTGGGCTATGCCTCCATCAGGGAGTGCCTTGGCTGTGTGAGTGCAGCCTAATGCTATGCAGTAAGGAAGTCCCTGCCAATAATCCACACCAGGACTGCTGAGTCCTGTCACCTCCAAAGAAAAGGCCACCTTGCTTAAGGGGAGAACTTCTAGGGGAAATGTGTCTGTTTCCTTAAGAAACTCTCCTTTCTCTGAAATGCTTATCCGATGAAATCAGTCGCTTAAAAAGAATCAGGATGCATTATTCGCTTGTTTAGCCATGTGGTGTATTTTAGTGAACTGAGAGGAGAGGGGAAAACCAAGCCCAGTGGAAACAGGTACTGCTACCTTTTTTTTTTTTTTGAAGAAGAAGAAGAAGAGGAGCCCAAAAGAAAGTCCCACAGGGCAACCCTGTGGCAAGAGATTCCTAGCACGCAGGCTTGTCCTGAGCCACGGGTGAGAAATCACCAGCCTGGCAGATGCTCAAGCCCTCGAGCACTCTGTGGCAGAGATTTTTCTCTGGAAGTTTTCATGCAGCCAACAGGATGCCTGCTTCAGGGCAGATGGGAAGATTGTCACTGGGGAGCTTGCTGCTTTTATTTTCAACAACACACAAGTTAGTCTGGGATATCTATTCTTCCTCATCTTTTAAAAATAACACTTCTAAAAACATAAAAGCAACACAAAATGATTGCATAAAAACCTAAAACACAGGGAACCAAATGAAAAGAGAATTAAAGTACTGTGTAATTACACCGAGATAACCACTGTTGGCATCTGAATACATTTCTTCCCAGTGTAGTATCTGTGGGTATAGATAAGTAGATAAATGTTTTAAGCAAAAATGGAATCCTGCTGTGACTAGATTTTTCTGTTCTGATTTTTTCCCCCTTTACTTTGATCACGATGATTTCCAGACATTGGTTCCACTGCAGCAGTATCAGGTGGTTCCACTTAACCATGAACTACACAGTTGGGTCACCAGTTGTTAACCCTCTGTGCTTGTGACCACAGGCCAAAGGGGAAATTGGTGCTTGGCCCTGGTGAGGGGGAGTGGTCTAAATGTGGCTCGTGGGTGACCTGTCTCCAGTGACAGGCCAGATCCCTGGAGAGCCCCTCACCTGTGCTTCCAGCTAATGTCATCTCATTGGCTTTGTGGGTTCCCCCGGAAGCTCAGGTGCCATGAGAAAGTTCCACAGTCAAGATGATGTTGAAAGGTTAAGGAAATGGGTCTATGGTATGCTCTAGAGTCAGCTCTGTCATTTTCAAGCCATTTCAGCTTCCATGTGTTCGTTCATACCGGCAAGAAACATTTCCAGCGCTGTGTGGTGCAGAGTTTTCCAGGGCGATTGCAACATGCCTGTAAGCTTTGGATCTGGCTAAACCAAAAGATGGCACATCTCAAAGTTGCGCTTTGAGGGCAGCAGGGATACCAGATACTCATTGAAAAGATGCTTTCCTTCACAGCTGCTTTCAATTTAAATAACCACCTATTAAGACAAGACAGAGTGTACTTTCTGGAATACAAAAATAAGGGAAAGGTAGTCCAAAAGCAACAACAGACAATTGGCTTGTCTTTTAAACATTTTGTTAGTGTTCTGAAGAATGAAGAAAAAAGGAGAAAGATCTAGGGTGGTGGTCAACAAACTATGCCCTGTGGCCCAAACCTGGTCCACCACCTGTTTTGTGAATACATTTTGGTAGACTACAGCTACCCTCATGTGTTTATAAATAGTCGGTGGTAGCTTTTGTGCCATGATGGCAGAGCTGAGCAGTTGTGACAGTGACCATATACCACAAAGCCTGGCATACTTAGTACCTGGTCCTCTACAGTATAACAGTTCTGAACCCTGCATTCAAGAGGGGCTCAAGGCTAATGGAGGTGGAAAGGCAGCCACTGACAGATGGATAGATCTGGGGGCAACAAAGTAGGGATGGCCAAGGGATGGAAGACACTCAAGGATTTCACTGCCTGAACCTCACTCCTTGATTAACGCTTTGCATCACTGATTTGTGATGGCGGCTTTGGGCTGCCAGCTCAAAACCTGAACTCTTGGGGATCCTCATCAAGGGTCCTTTTAGCTCTATCTCGATGGATTGCTGCCAACTTCAAGCATCTATGTGGGTGTTAACAGCTCTTCCCAGCAGGACTCGCCACCCATTTCTAAAATGCTTTCCCCAAGAACACTGGGAAGATCAGCTCTCCAGCACCTATGACTGTGCTTGCCTCCAAAACATCAGCTCTCAGTGTGGAGAAGCACGGGGCAGGGCATTGCTCCGGCCATGCCATCGGTCAGTCCATTCTCAGATGTGTGCCCCACACTGTGTTTTCTCACCTAGTAGGGGGCAAACAAGAGTCCTGCATTGTCCGTCTGATCGAGGGACTCTGGGGCAGTTGATGAGCCTGTGGGCCTCCACCCAAGACCTTTGCACTTCTCTCTGGCTCTTTCCATAAACAGAAGTGTGTAAGGAAGTGGGTGGGAGAGCTGCATTCATGCACGATGGTTTCCTAAATGACTCTGCAGGGCCAGCCTGGACGACACCCAGAGCTGCTGGAAGTGACGACAGGGGAGTTCTTTTGAGGACTCTCTGGAGGAACAGCCAGAGATGTCTATGACTGTGTTTGACTTGGCAGAAGTTTTTTTTTTTTCGGTTTTTGGCTTCACCCAAAGTCAAAGGAGCTGGTCTCCTCAGGCCAGGAGTCCAACAAAGCAAAAGCATAGACCCTAGACTTGTAATGGTCAAAAGGCGAGGCTAGTGGAGAGTAAAGGAGAGGATCCTGGGGTCAGGCAGGAGTTTGCTTTCCACTGGGCAGCATTGCTTCAGAACCTCAAGGGCTGCCTCTGCCTTGCCTGGCTGGGCATGGCCCCAGTTGCCGCTCCTGTTCCTCCCCTTCTCATACTGCCAAGGAGGCAGCAGCTGGGCATCACATACAGGAAGGGGTTAGCAAAACCGGGACAAGTCCTGGCTCAAAGGATGCCATGGCCTACATAACCAGGTACCTGTTAGAGTCCATGGGGATTGGAGTCCTCAAATGCCCTGTGTCCTGACAGTGGAGGCCGTGCTGAAGTCAGTGAACTTGCCTCAGCTCAGTATCCTCATTGACAAAATGGGCAGAAGACTGTCTCTTCCACAGAACTCCGGACAGAGCCCTACAATCTTTTCAACCCCATTGTCAAGTTTATCACATTGTGCTCTGTTTAGTTGGATTCTCACCCAGACTATGGGAGCACAGGGCTCCATCCCTTTCTCTTTGTATCCAGCATCTAGGAAGCATTAAGAACTTAATAAATAGATGAAGGTGAAGACTGAAAACAGGTTGATTAGCTTGATTAGCTAGAAGCCAGAGCTATCTTTTGAACACTGTGCATGGTTTAACATCATCTTTGTGCAGCCCTGTCTGAAAAAAAGTTAGCTTTAACTAACTGTTGTGGTAAGAGGCAGAACTGGCCTTGACGATTCCTGAAATGAGTGCCTTTTCCCTTTCTGATCCCTGCATCCCACCTCTCTACTCCTCTTCTTTCCCCCTCTCCCTCTCTCCGATACTGGGTTATTTTTTTTCATTGCAATACCAAATCCCACAAAAGTTGTGAGGCAGGACAGATGAGAAAAGGTACTGTAATTTAGAGGGGAGATGCTGGCTTACAGAAGACATCATCAACTTCGGAGAAAGACCATGCTTCAGAAGCCAGGGCCCATTGGAGAGGGCAAACTGGGAGTGAGGTAGAAGAGGGCTGGATCTTACTTGGCCAGGATTTAAATCCTGAATTGCCCAGGATTAAAACCAGGAAGACTGAGCTGTCCTGGATGAACTCCCTGCCATCAGAGGGAAGGGAAGTTTATAAACCAAGTGCAGCTATAGAGATCATAAAGCTATGCCTTCAGATAAACACACAGTGCCTAGCATTTCCCAGAGAAGGAGCCATGGAACGCTCATGTCATGAGATGCTTGCATGGAGACCAAAGGGGCTTCACTGGTCCACTAAGTGCAGAGACACTGCATATTATGTCTTCCTCTCTGATGTAATGCTTGTTAACACAGACGTGCACACTGGTCCAGTGTGGAACAATCTCTATAGTCTTTATTTTCCTCCACATCTCATCCATAGTAGAGCTTGCCAGCAAGCATTAAACACAGACTAGGAGAGCGAGCAGCCATCTGCATTTCTCCCAGCAAGTTTAGCAGATTCTTTTCTCTTGTCTGTGATGTGAAGACTGGGAAAAAGGAGGCCATGGAATGTGGAGTTCAGCCCTTGGTGTGTTCCTTGACCTACCAAGGGACCATGTGTTGGGGGAGGTGGGGGGAGGTTGCTGATTCTGAAATCAGAATTCCAGGATAAGACAGCTGCTCCCAGCCTTCATTTAGCTGGCACTGTCCATGTGAGTAGAATAAGGCTCCCAGGTGATATGGGAAGGAGGATGTTTTATTTTTAAGTTACCAGATATCCACTTAAGAATCAGCAGCACCATGGTTGGGGCACTGGTCTCGGCACAGGGCCCCAATCAAGCTGGTGACCCAAGACAGTCACGTCTAAGTTCCAGCCTCTGGAAAACACCTGCCGGTGCTTGATGCCTCTGAGTGTTTACTCAGAGCTGCTCCGAGACCCCAGCCCTCAGCCAGTCATGGTCAGCTAAGTTTGTCTTGTTACATGAAAACAGGAGGACAAGAAGCCCTGGCTGATGCAGGCATGCCCTTGGGTGCGATAGGTACCACTCACGGCCACTAGAGTCCCAGGTTTTTGTAAAGATGTGACCATCGGCCTTCTGATGTGTGTGCGCTCACTTCTATGGTATCTCTGGCTATAGGGAAGGAAAGGTAAAAGGATCTGACGATGTAGCCTTCTTCCCCAAACGTAGCAGAAGATGTGCTACCATGAGGGCTCAGGATGGGGTGGGTGTGTGTGGATTCCTGTCCCGTCCTGAGTGAGTGAGGGACCCTGAGCCACCCCATCAGCCCTTTGAGCTCCATGCCTTGGGTCACTGCTGCTGCCCCAAGGAAGAGCAGGTCATCAGCCAAGTTAAGCTGAGCCTTGCCCTGTGGGCCCCTGGGTTCCAGGAAGAGCTCAGAGCAGCCCCTCCTCATGTCAGGACATAGCAGTGAGGCTGCTGGGAGCAGTCCTGCTGGCCCATGGACCAACGGTCCAGGCTACCAGGTCCACAACAAGGCACAAGGATCAGCCCGCTGTGCCCCTGCTGCCTTGGCACCAGAGCAGTCAGCCTGACCATGTCTGGTGTGATGCCTCACTCGGACACCTTTCACAGCCTTGAGGTGTTGGACAGTTAAGGTTCAGGCTTCAGATTGTCAACTGAAAAGTGCAGAGAAGGCTTGGGCTCTGCCTTCCCTGCTGATGGCTGCTGTGTGCGCTGGCATCGGCACCACTGGCTGAGAATCCCAGCACTCCCGCCTCCTGCCCCCGACTGGGGAATGTGGTGGAAATTTATGAGCTGTGAATGGCTTCATGTGTACTTCTCAGAGCCTGATGACTTGTCCACACCACATCCAGGGCTTGACTCAGCTGAAAGTTTATTTGGGAGAGTTTACCAAGCCCAGCCATGGGTTTTCCTGCTACTGAACTAAGACAGGTAGCCCTCGAGCTGGGACCACCCTCCAACTGCTTCTCCTTACATTGCGTTCAGCAAGACTTTGCTTCCAACATGGCTCTGCCACTTGCTGGCTATGTAGAGATCCTGATATTCTTGGTGAGAAAGACACAGGGGTATTTGGTACCTTACAGCCACTGAATGTTGACTGTGGTTAGTATTACACACTGCCAGGCTCAGCCCCGGAATTCCTTCTCAGTTAATATCTCACTCGGGAAAAATATTGTTGGAAAACATGTAAACAACAGATGACAAATGGATCCCGAAGCGCAGGGCTGAGTGTGTCTGCCAATTCAACGGTTGTCCTTCCTGGCTTAGGGTCTGGCACACGTCCTTGCAAACTTGAAGGCTTCAATAATATTGTCAGGGAAAAATTTATATGCGGAAAGCGTCAGGTTCCAGAACCCTACCCAGTGTGGGGTTATGGGCAAGCCCTGTGACAAATGAAAAATGGATATTATCTGCAAGAAGAATTTTAAATATGCCTTAATTGGCCCATTATATAAACAACCAGGGAGTCAGTCCTAGCCACCTCTCCAGCAGTTGGCTCTCCCCGCTTCCTTGGCCATGACTGCACAGCAAGCTCGTTTCTCATCCTCCTTCCTAGGCCACCTCCTGGGAAGCTTCCCCCTCCACTCTGTGAGCGGCCTCTCTTGATTAATGATTAATTGCCTCCCCTAAAACATGGCTGGGGGCTGGCACTGTGGCATAGCTGGTAAAGCCGCCCCCTGCAGTGCCAACATCCCATGTGGGCACCGGTTCAAGTCCCGGCTGCTCCACTTCCGATCCAGCTCTCTGCTATGGCCTGGGAAAGCAGTAGAAGATGATCCAACTCCTTGGGTCCCTGCACCTGCATGGGAGACCCAGAAGAAGCTCCAGGCTCCTGGTTTCAGATTGGCAAAGCTCAGGCCATTGCAGCCAGTTGGGGAGTGAACCAGCGAATAGAAGACCTCGCTCTCTTTCTCTGCCTCTCCTTCTCTCTGTGTAACTCTGACTTTCAAATAAATAAATATTTTTAAAAAATGGCCTGATCTCTCAGGATTTTTTTTACCAGTAATATGTGACTCGCAGCAAAGTCTCAAAAGAGCAACTATTGAATGCAGTGATAAATTATGAAGCTATTATATGCTACGTAGTTTCCAAAATTGGAGACTACCAAAAGACAGTCACCTGTAATCTCACCGCTCAACAGCAACTCTCATTTCATTCTTACTGGCATGTGTTTCCTTGAAATGTTCTTTTTAATTCTGAAAATATTTGTTTATATTGATGAGTGAAAATTTGGGGGCACGCCATGACGTTTTGAAGTATGCATTATTTCAAATAGCTAAATTGAGTTAATGAATGACTGCATTATCTCATTCACTTTTTATGGGGGTGAAAACACTTAAAATCTACTCTCAGAGTATACAATACCAATACACAATATTTGTATATTTCATTATTATTCATTGTAATCTCTCTGACAGATTTCCCAAACTGATTCCCATCTAACTGAAGTTTCACATCCTTTAACTGCCATCTCCCTAATATTCTACACTTCTTCCTTCACAACCTCTCGTACCCACTGTGCTGCCCCCTGCTTCTGAGTTCCCCTTGTTTTGGATCCCATGTCTCAGTGAGATGATGCAGTGGTTGTCTTTGCGTGTTTCACTCAGCGTCACGTCCTACCAGCTCCATGACAAGACTTCGCTTGTGTAGAGGCTGAGTGCACTGGTATACACCACATTTACTCTGTCCATTCATCTCCTGATGCACACCGAGGTAAATGTCATATCTTGGCCATGGTGGATCATGCTGCAATGAACAGGGGCGCACAGAGATCCCCTCAACACCTGGGTTGCATGTTCTTGGGATACGTATCCTGTAGTGGATTGCAGGGCCGTGTGGTCACTCTATTTGCAACTTCGGGAGGCTTTTCCATACTGCCTTCCGTATTGGCTGTACTGATTATATTCCTACCAAACATACAAGCGCCCCATATCTCCACACCTTTGCCAACATTGATTACCTCTTGTCTTTTTCATGGTAGCCATAACAGGTGTGAGATGATATCTCCTAATGGTTGTGATTTGCATTTCCCTGATGATTAGTGATGCTGAGCACTTTAAAATATGGGCCATGTATGTCTGTTCAGATTCATTGTCCATTTTTTTTTAAAAGATGTTATTTATTTGAGAGACAGAGAGAAAGGTCTTCCATCTGCTGGTTCACTCCCCAAGTGGACACAATGGCCAGAGCTGGGCTGATCCAAAGCCAGGAGCTTCTTCTGGGTCTCCCACGTGGGTGCAGAGGCCTCAGCACTTGGGTCATCTTCTACTGTTTTTCCAGGCCACAGCAGACAGCTGGATCAGTATAGGATTAGCTGGGACGTGGACCTACTCTCATATGGGATGCTGCCACTGTAGGCCTCTGCCCAGTATGCCACAGCACTGGCCTCTTGTTGATCATTTTTTAATTGGGTACTTTAAAATTATGCTTTTCTTGCTTTGGAAGTTAACCCTGATCAACTGTATGGTTTATAAATATTTTCTCCCACTTAACTGGTTGTGCCTTCACACTGTTTTCTCCTTGAATATGCCGGAGCTTCTCGGTTTCACGTAACCCCACTTCTCTATTTTCTCCTTCATTGCTGTTATTGGGATCAGGTGCAGAAATCTGCCCAGGACATCATTATAGAAATAAACTCCCTCTGTTTTCTTCTACCAATTTTACAGTTTCAGGTCTTACTTTAAAGCCTTTAATTCATTTTGAGTTGATAAATTGGAAGGAGATGAGAGTCTAATTTAATTATTCTGTGTGTGGATATCTAGTTTTCCTATCATTTATTGAAGAGAATTGGTACCGTAGTTGAAAATCAGTACACGTGGATTTATTTCTGGGCTCTTCATTCTGCTCTCTTAGTCAGTGTAACCAGGTTGATTGGTTGGTTCGTTTGCCAATACCACACTGCTTTGATTACTAAGGATTTGTAGTGTTTGAAGTCAGGTGGAGTGATGTCTCCCAACTTTGTTCTTCTCAAGATTACTTTGGCTATTAGGAGTCTTCTATGGTTCTATATGAATTTTAGGAATTTTTTTCCTATTTCTGTGAAAAATATCATTGGAAGTTCTTTTGTTTTTTGTTTTATTTATTTTTTGAGATGGCACAGAATCTGTAGATTGCTTTGGTAGTGAGGACATTTTAACAATGCAACTTTTCCTCAGTATCTGCAAGAGATTTGTTCCAGAGCCACGGTGAACACCATCAGTGGATGCCCAAGTCTCTGATATAAAATGGTAGTTTTTGCTTATAACCTATGCACATCCTGCCATATGCTTGAAATCATCTCCAGATTATTTATACTACTTAGTTCAATATCAATGTTATGAGAATAGTTATACTGTATTGCTTTTAACTTTTTTAAAAATATTTTTGATCATGTTTGGTTGAGTCCACAGATATGGAACTTGCACACCACAAGGGCTGTGCTTAATTTTTCCAAACCATGCACAGAGGGTATCTCTTCATTTACTTGTGTCATCTTTGATTTCTTTCATTTCTGTCCTACAGTTTTCATGTTCTCTTACCTCTTTGATGAAATGTGTTACTAAATTTGTTTGGGTAACTATTATAAATGATATTGTTTTCTTGATTTTTTTCA
Organism: Oryctolagus cuniculus; assembly: GCF_051225735.1. NCBI lineage: Eukaryota > Metazoa > Chordata > Mammalia > Lagomorpha > Leporidae > Oryctolagus > Oryctolagus cuniculus. The sequence goes on along the minus strand of NC_142879.1, from coordinate 70,568,963 downwards.
GATAATTTGTGGTTAATGCATAGAAACTACAAATATTTATATCCTGCAAGCTGCTGAATTCATTTATTCTAATAGCTTTTTGGTGGAGTCTTTTGGATTTTCTATATATGTAACACCATGTTGTTGCAAATAGGGAAAATTCAACTTCTTCCTTTCGTATTTGCCTTAGGTTTCTCTTTTTTGCCTAACTGCTGTGGCCAGGACTTCCAGTACTAAGTTGAATAGACATAATTAGAGTGGGCAGCCTTGTCTTGTTCCTTATTTTTAAGGGAAAACTTTCAACCTTTCTCCATGAAGTGTGACACTGGCTGTTGGTTTGTCCTATATGACCTTTACTGTATTGAAGCATATTAAAAAAAAACCATTTATTTATTTAAAAGTCTGAGAGAGAGCTTCCCTTCATCAATTCACTCCCCAAATGGCCACAATGGCCGGGTCAGGGCCAGGCTAAAGACAGGAGCCCGTAGCTGCTTCTGGGACTCCCATGTGGGTGCAGGGGCCCAAGCACGTGGGCCATGTTTGGCTGCTTTTCCCAGGTGCATTATCAGGGAGCTGGATCAGAAGTGAAGCAGCTGGGACATGCACTGGTGCTCATATGGGATGCTGGCATTGCAGGCGGTGGCTTAACCTTCTGTGCCACAGCACCGGCCCCGGTATATTTTTCTTAAACCAAATTTGTTGAGTTTCTATGTTTTTTTTTAATCATGAAAAGATGCTGACTTTTATTAAATGCCTTTTCTGTTTCTGTTGAGATGATTGTGAGGCTTTTCCATTTTCTGTTAATGTGGATCTCATTTATAGATTTGGGATGTTACACCAGGCTTGACTCCCTGGGATAAATTCCATTTGATTATGGTGAATGATTAATCCTTTTAATGTGCTGTTAAATCCCGTTTACTAGGATTTTTTGCTGAGGTTTTTTTACATCCCTGTTCTTCAAGGATTTTGCCTTGTAATTTTCTTTCCTTGTAGCGTCCTTGTGTGACTTTGGTACCAGAATAATGTTGGCCACGTAAAATGATTACAGAAGTGTGGCCGCCTCTTCAATTTAGTTTTCAAGTGGTTTGTTGAAGGACTGGTATAAGCTCTTTAAATGTTTAGTAACATCCAGCACTGAAGTCCACCGTTCCTTCCAGGCTTTCCAAGTAGTTGGCATATAATTGTTAGTAGCAGTTATGAGCTTTATGGTCCTTTGTACTTCTGTGGTGTCAGTTGTAATATCTTCTCTTTCATTCCTGATTTTATTTTTTTCTTAGTCTAGCTAAAGGTTTCTCAGTTGAGTTTATCTTTAAGTCAACTCAATTAATTCATTGTTTTTCTAGTCTCATTTCTGTTCGTTATGATTTAGTTCCTTTTACTAAATTTGGGCTTTTTTTTTTTTTTTTTGACAGGCAGAGTGGACAGTGAGAGAGACAGAGAAAGGTCTTCCTTTGCCGTTGGTTCACCCTCCAATGCCCACCGCGGCCGGCGCACTGCGCTGATCTGATGGCAGGAGCCAGGTACTTCTCCTGGTCTCCCATGGGGTGCAGGGCCCAAGCACTTGGGCCATCCTCCACTGCACTCCCTGGCCACAGCAGAGAGCTGGCCTGGAAGAGGGGCAACCGGACAGAATCCGGCACTGGGACTAGAACCCGGTGTGCCGGCGCTGCAAGGCGGAGGATTAGCCTAGTGAGCCGCGGCGCCGGCTGGCTTTGTTCTTTTTTGTAGTTCATTGAGGTAACATTGGGTTGCTTCTTGGGTTCTTTCTTTTTTGATGTGGATGTCTATTACTGTTAACTTCTCTCTTAGAATTGTTTTTGTTGCATCTCCTAAGTTTTGGTATGTTGTATGTTCATTTTGGTTTGTCTCAAGATATTTTTAAGTTTCTTTTTTTTTTTTTTAATTCAATTCACTGGTTTTTCAGGAACATGTTGTTTAATTTTCATGTATTTGGGAATTCTCCTGAATTCTTGATAATGATTTGTAGATTCACTGTGGTTAGAAGAGATACTTGATAGGATTCCAGTCTTCCTTGTCCAAGTAAGACTTGTTTTGCCAGCTAGTGTATGATCTATCCTGGAGAATTTGCTACGTGCACTTGAAGAATGTGTACTGTGCTGCCGTTAGATGAAATTTTTTTGTTTCTGTCCTTTAGGTCTATTTGGTTTAAATGTAGTTTAAGTTTCCTTAATGATTCTCTGTCTGGAGGATTTGTCCATTATTGAGAGCATGGGAGTCCTCTACTATTATTGTACTGCAGGCTATTTCTTTCAGCTCTATATATTTAGGTGCCCCAATATTGAGTGCGTATATATTTATAGTCATTACTTCTCCTTGATGAATTGACCTCTTTGCCATTATAGACTGTGTCTTGTCTTGTAGTGTTTGAGTTAAAGTTTTGTTTATCTGGTATAGATGTAGCTGCACCTGCTCTCTTTTTTGCATGGACTATGCTTTTCCATGTCTTCAGTTTCGGTCTATGTGTGTTCTTAAAGGTGTAGCAAGGGCCTGGCACTGTGACATAGCAGGTAAAGCTACCACCTGCAATGCTGGTATCCCATATAGGCACTGGTTCGAGTCTTGGCTGCTCTACTTCCAATCCAACTCTCTGCTATGGCCTGTGAAAGCAGTAGAAGATGGCCTGCGCCCTTGGGTCCCTGCACCCATATGGGGACCTGGAAGAAGCACCTGGCTCCTGGCTTCAGATTGGCACAGCACCAACCATCGCGGCCATCTGGGGAGTGAAACAATGGATAAAAGACCTCTCTGTCTCGCTCTCTCTCTCTGCGTAACTCTGAATTCCAAATAAATAAATCTTAAAATAAAAAGGTGTAGCAAGTCTCTCTTGTAGGCAGTTTACAGTTGTCTTTTTAAAAATCCATTCAGCCTTTCTGTATTTTGGAGAATTTAATCCATTTACATTTTATGTAACTATTGATAGGTGAGGACTTCTGCTGTTTTGTTCATTGTATTCTGGTTGTTCTATAAATCCTTTCTTCCTTTGTGATTATTTCCTCTAGTGGTATGCTTTTATTTATTTTTACCTTTTGTGTTATCTACTGTGGGTTTTGCTTATTTAAATCTTTTTTCTAATATGTATCCCTTAAAAAACTATATAGCTTTTAGTTTTAATAGTTCTGTCAAATTCTTTTAGCATTTCTTGTAAGACAGGTCTGGTTCTGATTAAATTCATCTGCTTTTGTCTGTCTGGGAGTCCCTGTCTCTGATTTCTGACGGACAACTTTGCTAGCTAAAGTATTCTTGCCTGGCACTGTTTTTCCTTCAGCACTTTGAAGATATAATCCCACTTTCTCCTGGCTTGCAAGGTTTCTGGTTAGAAATGCACCATCCTTATTTGAGCTTCCTTATAGGTGAGAGGTCTCTTTTTCTGCCTTCAGGATGACCTCATTGTCTTTGATTGTTTTTTACCTGATTATGTATTCATGTTTGTACTAGATCTGATAGGAGACCTTCGACCTCCTGTACCTGGGTATTTTTATCTTTCCCCAGATTTGCAGTTTTCTGCTATTATTTCTTTAAATAAACCTTGTGCTCCTTTGTCTCTTCTTTAATTCCTGCAATTAGAATATTTTCCCTTCTGTTGTTATCCCATAAATTCTAAAGCTTTTTGCATTCTTTTTTGATCATTATTATTTTTCCTCATTTTTTTTAAAGATTTATTTATTTATTTGAAAGTCAGAGTTACACAGAGAGGAGAGGCAGGGTAGGGGGGATTTCTTCCATCTGATGGGTCACTCCCCAATTGGCTGCAATGGCCAGAGCTGTGCCAATCCGGAGCCAGGAGCCAGGAGCTTCTTCCGGGTCTCCCACGCAGGTGCAGAGGCCCAAGGAATTGGGCCATCTTCTGCTTTCCCAGGCCGTAGCAGAGAGCAGGATCAGAAGTGGAGCAGCGGCTGGCGCCACGGCTCACTAGGCTAATCCTCTGCCTTGCAGCGCCGGCACACCGGGTTCTAGTCCCGGTCGGGACGCCAAGTTCTGTCCTGGTTGCCCCTCTTCCAGGCCAGCTCTCTGCTGTGGCCAGGGAGTGCAGTGGAGGATGGCCCAAGTGCTTGGGCCCTGCACCCCATGGGAGACCAGGAAAAGTACCTGGCTCCTGCCATCGGATCAGCGCGGTGCGCCGGCCGCGGCGGCCATTGGAGGGTGAACCAACGGCAAAGGAAGACCTTTCTGTCTGTCTGTCTGTCTCTGTCCACTCTGTCAAACAAACAAACAAAAAAAAGTGGAGCAGCTGGGCCCCAAACCGGCACCCACGTGGGATGATGGCGCTTCAGGCCAGTGAGTTAACCCACTGTGCTACAGCGCCGGCCCCTTTCCTCCTCATTTTTAAGTCGTGTCTTTCAGGTCAGATTCTTCTGTTTGATCAGCATTTTCATTTCACTCATATTTTTCAGCTCCAAACTTTATGTTCGATTCTTTGAAAATAATTTCAATCTACTAAATTCCTTGTTTTTTTGAAGGTTTATTATTGTCCTGATTCAGTAAGCTTTTTGTCTATTTTCTTGAACTTCACTGAGCTAACTTAAAAGAAATTGATCATACTTGGGTAGTTCATACAGCTCAATTTCTTAAGAGTCAGTTTCTGGTGCCTTATCTTGCCCCTCTGGTGGTATCATGTTTCCCTGGATGTTCCCAGTCCCTTGTGGCCTTGCATAGATGTCTGTATACTTGAAGAAGGAGGGACTTTTCCAGTCTTTGCACACCAGCTTTTGGCTGAGAAAGCCCTTCACCAGTAGCCCATCCAGAGATGCTGAGTAGACCATCTGGTGTTGTCCATGGATGAGTTTATTGCTGGAGTCCTCAGGCTAGCTGGCTGGAGGCTAGGGTCTGCAGGATTGGGCTTGGAGCCTGGATCCAGTAGGGTAGATCTGCTAATTGGGTCAGTGGGAGCTCCCTAGTGTCTTGAGTCCACAAGGGCTGACCAGGTGCTTGGATGGTTTGGGTGCCTGGTCCCAGGACTATCACGGCTGGTGCAGAACCTGGGACTTCTGGAATGAGCCTGAATCCTGGGTCTACTGGAGCCTAGGACCAGCCTGGAACCTGGAGCCTGAGGCTATGGGTCCACAAGGGTTGTTCAGGATGATGGTCCTGAAATCAGTCTAGCACTGGGGTCTGTTGAAATGGGCCTGAACTCTGGATCTGCTTAGAGTACAAGGCTGCCTGGCCCAGCACAGGGCACACATGTAGTGTGTGGCCACAGGTGCTGGTCTAGTGCCGAGGTGGACCTGATGCCTGGTGCTGAATGACTGACATAGATCAGGTCGGATCTGGAACACAGGCAGGGCCTGGAGTCTAGGTAGGACGATGAGGTCTTGCCCAACTCTGGACTGGCCTGGAAAGTGGGTTTGCAAGTGCTGGCCTATTGGCCAGGGCTGCTGGAGCTCTGCCTGGTATAGAGGTGGGCCTGAAGCAGGGGCTCATCCAGAACCCGGAGCTGCTGGGCTGAGCCTGGCCATGGCCTAGAGATGAAGTCTACATAGCAGTTTTGATGCCAGGATAGTCTTAGGGGCTCAGAACAAAGATACTGGCCTGGACTCTGGGGCCGCAGAGGCCTGCAAGCAGTAGGTGTGGTCCAGTGCTTAACTTCCCACCCTTTCCGCCCAGGTGCCAGAGGGGGTCTCTGCCTGCATTGTGCTGCCTAGAGCTGGGGGAGAGGTAACGCACAACGGTCCATCCTTCGCTCTCTGAGGTGTCTAATTTCTGCAACATATCCAGGTGCTACAATCTCACCTCTGGTTTTCTTAGCTGTAGTGAAGGTTTTCATGTGTGGGTGACGAGGGCTCCAAGGTCCTGGTCCAGCATCTGGCTGCTGTCCTGTTTCTCAGCACACTGTTTTTTAATCGCGAATTGTGTGTGTGTGTTTTTTAATTTGACAGAGTTAGAGAGAGAGAAAGGTCTTCCTTCCATTGGTTCACCCCCCACATGACCGCTACGGCCGGCGCATCACGCTGATCTGAAGCCAGGAGCCAGGTGCTTCTCCTGATCTCTCACGCGGGTGCAGGGGCCCAAGCACTTGGGCCATCCTCCACTGCACTCCTGGGCCACAGCAGAGAGCTGGCCTGGAAGAGGAGCAGCCGGGACTAGAACCCAGCTCCCATATGGGATGCTGGTGCCGCTAGTGAGCCACGTTGCTAGCCCCAAATTGTGCTTTTTTAAACCTTAAACTGCATAAACACATTACAACCCAAGAGTTTGGCTATTCTAATATCTGCTACTATTTCACTTAAGATGACTCCTTAATTTACTTAGCCATAATCCTTTTGTTAATACGAATTTAGCAACGGCCCACATGTCCATTTTAAATGCTGTTAAAGAACTGAATACATTTTTTATGAGGGTGACTTCTTTAGGATTAACACTTGAAAGTGAGATTACCAGGATAGAAATAACAAGCATTTCTTAGAATTGCCAAATTATTTTATAAAAATGTTATACTGGTTATGATTTTTCATATTTACTTAGCTGATCTCTAGTTGGGTTTATGGTTTAGAGTATGCAAATAAAACTTCAATAGCAAATCAGTTATTCTCCCATATTTTAGTAAATACTCCTCCCTTCCCCATCTATTTATATTACTTCCTTCTTTAGAATTCTTACTTGGACTAAGGTCTGATTGGACTTTGTCCTGTTTAGCTGTGGATTAGTCACCAATACCATATGGCTTTTATTGAATTAAAATGTATGATAAAAATTTTTAATTATAATGTGGCCAGAATTTTTAAAATACAGAAGTATTCCCTAAACGTCTTAAAATGTCATGTGGGACCTACAGAGTTCCATATGTATTTTGAGAATGGATCAAATACTAAAGACCAGTGGCAGGCGTTACAGTGCAGAAGGTGAAGCTGCCTCCTGGGAGACTGCATCCCATATCCAAGGGCTGATTCAAGTCCCTGCTACTCTTTCCCATATGGATTCCTGCGAAGGCAACAGATGATGGCCCAGGTGCTTGGGTCTCTGCCACCCAAATGGGAGACCTGAATGAAGTTTCAGGCTTCTGCCTTTGGCCTGGCCCAGTCCTGGTTAGTGTGGGAATTTGGGGAATAACCAGCGACTGGAATCGATCTTGCTCTCTTTCTCTCTCTCTCTCTCCACCCCCCACCCCTAAATGCCTTTCAGATTAAAAAAAAAAAGTTTTTTAAAAACCACAGACCAATATTTCATTCCAAGTATACGGTTCTCTGATTAGTCTCTCCTTTCCCATTATTTTATCTTGAACATGTTTTTGGTTCTTTCTGTTCTTCCTAATCAGGGAATCAGGACATGAAATGTTATAGTTTCATCTTGGGTTTAATCTATAAAAGCAGCATTTCCCCCTCTTCTCATTACCTATGTAGAAAAATATGCACAGATGTTCACGCAGGGAATCAACAAAGAGGATCACTGCAGAAATGTTTATAAGCATGAAAAAGTAGGAACAACTTTCATGTCTACCAACACGGGAACAGCTAAACTGTAATCCAAGCACTCTGTGTGTTGTAATGTGCAGTTAGAAAGATCAAAGGGAAACGTTTGCCAACATGCATTATCAAGTGTGGGGGAAAAAAAAAAGACCAGATTTTAGAACCATTCCTATAGTATGAGACCATTCATTTGAATAGTGACAAATGTCCACATAACTCTATTTAAGGGGCCACATGTGTGTATCTAAAGGCAAGAGGTCTAGAAGGGTCTTCTTTTTAAAGATTTGTTTTGAAAAGGTCAGAGTTAGAGGGGGAGATACACACGTGTACACATACACACACACACACACAGTCTTCCATCCATTAGTTCACCCCCCAATTGGCAGCAATGGCTGGGGCTGGGCCAGGCCAAAGCCAGGAGCCTGGAACTCTATCCAGGCCTCCCATGTGGGTGAAGGCACCTCTGGCCAGGCCTTCATCTACACGCAGGTGGTAGGTTGTATTGTTTTCCTGCTTTTATAGATTATAAAAGTGAAGTGCGGAGAGCTGAAGTCCCTTGCTCAAGGCCCCATGAGAACAGACAGAGCTTAAAGTTGAGTCACAGGTTGTGTCACCATGCCCATCACCTCTGTAGGAAACGCGAGATCTTAGATACAGAGATTTAATTTGCAAACCAACGATGAGGGGAGGGCTGGTTCCCCTGGCCTCAGTTTCCCCCTCCCCATTCCCCCAGGAGCACACACAACCCATTCTCACAAAACATCCACCTTCCAGCTATTCTCGAAAAAAAAAACCAAGCAAACTGCATAGTGTGATATGTGCTTGGGACACAGTGGTTTTCGTGACCAGAAAATAAAATGGAAAACCACCATTCCGTTTGACTGCCTTCTGTGTCCCTCCAGAATCCCGCTCATGGGCAGTCCTGGTATTCAATTTAAAATGAATTAAGGAGGCAACTTAATCAGGGAAGGACGTCAGACCAGGCTTTTAAAAACTCAAACTTAATGAACATCAAATTCCACACTGGTCCCCAAGAAGGTGACCTTTTGACTCGTAAACTCACTCCATGCTCTGAGGCTGGGGCCACCTCTGTGCTGTGTTCCTGTCCCAAGACTGCCTGCCTCTGTGTGTGTGTCTGTCTGTCTACTGGGAGGGTCAGCCCACAGCCAAAGCCCTGTGACTGAACTTGAACCAGGAAGCCCTCCCTACTGCCAAGTTTCACTGACCAGTGGAAAAACCTAGCCTTATCCTTTTCCTAATGATATCTTTAAATTGTGGTAAAATACACATAACACAAATTAAACCATCTTTTTTGCCCTAAGATGTATTTATTTATTTGAATGTCTGAATTAGAGAGATATCTTCCATCTGCTGTTTTACTCCCCAGATGGCTGCTATAGCTGGGGTTGGGCCAAGCTGAAGCCAGGAGCCTTATCTGGGTCTCCCACATGGATGCAGGAACCCAAGCACTTGGGCCATATTCTGCTGCTTTTCCCAGGTGCACTACCAGAGAGCTAGATCGAAGTGGAGCAGCCAGGTTTCAAACCAGCACCGACAAGGGATGCCGGCAGCAGCTTAACCTGCTATGCCCCAATGCTGGCCCCCAAAAGTGACCACCTTAATCACTGTTAAGTGTACAGTCCAGCAGTATTAAGAAAGACTGATGTTATCTGCGGTCTCTGTTCCTCTTGCAACACAGTTGTGATTTATTGTGAGATGCACAGGCCGTACAGGTTAGCACCCTAACACTTCGGGGTGTACAGGTGAGTGTGCTAAGTGCACTCCTGTTGTTAGGCGGTCATCACTGCTGTCGGGCTCCTGGGCTTGACCTTTACCTCTGAGTGTTTCCTCCCCACTCTGACTCCTCTGCGCATCGGCTCAGCTTCTGCCTTTACACACTGATGTCTACTCTCCCAGATGGTTCTTTGCTTTATTTACAGAGGCGCTGTGCTTGTGGTTCCATTCCCCAGTGTGACCTGCCCATGCAGCACAGTCTCTCGTGTTGCCCCCCTGCTCCCCAGGGGCCTCCTGAGCATCCTTCCAGGCCCAGGCTGGCACTCCCTGCTCAGCGGGGTCAGGAGCCATTGCTTTGGGACCACACACCCTTGATGAAAGCCCACCCAGTGCCTTTGTTAGCATCTGTGGGGGCGGGGCACTGACCCAACGTTAAGATCCCTATACTGTCCACCATAAAACAGGGCGAGTGACGGCTAACTAGTAGGGTGAGGTTGTGAGCAGCCAGAGAGAGGCTTGCAGAGAGCTGGCTCTGGAAGGGCCAGTTAGATGCTGTTGTGCTGGATTCTAGGCGCTGTTCTGACCTGCTGCCCTTCTCCTTTCCACGACATCCTCTCCACCCTCCCCCAGCCCCTCAGTGGGAACCCAGCATGTTCGAGTGATCCCAGCGTGTGCAAAGCTGGTGTCAGGCTCGCTGACGTCTGAACCCTAATGAGTTTCTGTGTCTAACCGACCTCCCCCATTTGGCCGAATCTGGTGGAAAATGCCTACGGAGATGTCCCGCCCTATGGTATGGAGTGTGTGGCAAGAGACGCTTCCTCGAATGCCAATTTACAGCCCCACAAGGGAGCTCGGGGTCTGGGAGACTCTAGAAAAACATCCTCTCGCTCTAATTCTTGCCAAATATCCAATATACAAACTTAGGACGACTGTTCCTTCCCTCCCCGCCTTGGGCATGAGATAAGACAGACAATCCTTTGACGGGTCTGAAGAATAAATCACATCATCACTTCTTTTCAAAAGTCAGTTGGATCCTTCGCAAGCCTCAAGAACACAGGCAAGGAACCGGGAAGACACAAGCAGATCAGAGTGAGCTTTCACAGACTCCCCACCGTCTGTGAGTCTTGTCTTGTAGGAGGCAAAGTTGTCTCTGCAGATGCTCCCCGCCTGGGGAGTGCACGCTGGGACACTTGGCTTGTGTCACAGCTCAGCTCACCCCAAGCCTGCAAAGGGGCCTCCCTTAGCGCTGCTGTTCTGGCAACACTGCTTTTGCATAAGCAGCTGAGTCACAGCTACGCTGATTCTCCACTGTTCCCTGCCCATACCCCAAAAGTTGCTTCCGAGCTTTGATTCCCAACATGTCCCCCTCAGACTCCCCAAGGCCGGTCCTCTGATCCATTCCTGGATCCCTCAGCCTCACATAACCCACCTCTGGCCTCCTGTGGCACAGGGAACCTCTCCTTTTGCATTTATCATGCGGGGGCAAGAAACAAAACCAATTCTATGTTGTTGTAAGGGCCATAGCTGGGTTGGCCTTTGGGGTCTGTTTCCCAGTCATTTCTAGCCTTGTTTGTACCTCTCTGTACCAAGATGAGCTCTGCGAAGGCAGAGTCTGTATGGGGCTTCCTGCCTGGGACTTGTTGGGTACTCAGTGAACTTCAGTGCATTAAGATTTTACAAGCCAATACCACCCCTCTGGCCATTTAGTCTTTGGACACAAGTTCTTCTGCCATGTGCATCTTTGCAACTGTCGACAAGGACACCTGAACGCAGCAGTTCACACACCCTGGCCTCCCAGGGCTGTACTTGGTGGTGAAAGCCAGGGAGACTGGAGTTTTCCCCCTTGCTTTGGTGCATTAATGAAACTCTAGGCTAGGCGTGAGATGCAGTTGTGAGCTCAATTTTGAGATCAGTTTCAGTTGCAATAGAATCATCATGGCCTCAATTTCCGCGTTAAGCACCTGGTCTCATTAGCAAAAGCTCTGCAACCTTCTAAATGAAGCTCCGAGTTCATTGAACCCTTCCGAACCTCCCAGAAAGCTGCAGAGGAGACCAACAGTAGGGCATTCCAGTTCTCTGATCGTCTTAAAAACCTGCTTACCATACAGTGTGGTTTAAGATACAAGAGTATGGCGTGATAGGCTGCCAACTGCTTCCAAGCAGAAATGAACTTCTTGTAGTCTTCGGTGAGGTTTTAGGAAATCCTAGAGTGCCTCCCGAAGCAAAAATTCACTGCCAAAATGGAATGTCTAACTGTGCTGCCATAGCAACCAATCTGTCACATTTCACTTGGCCTAAGAATAATCTAAACCCTGATGATTCTGAGAATAGCCTAAGTGGAACAGCCAGGTGCAGTCTCCACAAGGGGCCGGGGTTAATATCCATTTTCCTGCTCCTAAGCCACTGCCTTTCCACGGATCCCAAAAAAAGCCCTCACTTTCTTACTGTGCATGTCATGGCGGCAACACAAAGCTTTCAAACCGGAAGTATATGCTGCAGCTCCTGCTTCCCTGTCCTGTGTGCATATGGATGTGTGAGACCGTCCGAAACATGCAGTCAGCTTGGGCCTCACAAGTTAGGGGGAATGAAGAATGGAAGAATAAAGTGAGAAGAGCTAGAGCTGTACATTATCAATCCAAGAGGCAGATAGAGAGCAAACTCCCATCTACTGGTTTAGCTTGCAAATGTCCACACTAGTTAGGGCAGAGCTGGGGCCAAAGCTGGGGACGCAATCTAGGCTCCCATGTGAGTGGCAGAGACCCAAGTACTTGAGCCATCACTGCTGCCTGCCAGGGTGCACATCACCAGAAAGCCAGAACCAGGAAACAGAGCTGGGACTTGAATCCAGGCCCTCTGGTAAGAGAGGCAGGCATTCCAGGTGGATTCTTAACTGGCTGATTCTTTTTAAAGATTTATTTACATGAAAGGCAGAGGTAGAGACAGAGACAAAGAGAAAGACACAGATTATCTTCCATCTGTCAGCTCATTCCCCATTGGCCACTATGGTCAGGTCAAAGTCAGGAGCCTGGAACTCCATCCAGGTCTCCCATGTGGCCCAAACACTTGGGAAAAGTGGTGGAAGATGGCCCAAGTCCTCAGTAGTGAGCTAGATTGCAAGTGGAGCTGCTGGGACTGGAACTGGTTGGCCATATGGGATGCAGACATCACAGATGGTAGCTTAACCCACTCCACCACAACACTGGCCCTGGGACTCGGGTACTCTTGAGTGGAAGGAGGAATTTATTGGGCTACATGGCCACTCCAGCAGCTAGATATTTTTCACTGGAAACCTGCAGTTCTGTAAGAGACTGGATGCGGCAGTGGTGAGCAGCCATTGGGTCACACTGAGCGCAGTTGACGATGGTGGATTCAGTCTGAGGTCCCAGAAGCTTCTGCATGCTGAAAGACAGGGGCTACCAACTCTGCTCAGGGGTGAAAGCCGATTTGGAAGGCAAAGATAGGCTGCACGAAGCACATGGCCCCAGGAAAACCGAACCGGAAGCTGAATACCCGAGTCAGGCTGGGGAGTCTCCATCAAGGAGCGGGTAGCAGCGAAGGAGATTCTAGACTGAGGAACACTGAAGCACAGGTGCTGAGAAACCCAGCCAGTGGGACAGTGTTAAGGTCCCCAGACAATGCTATACTCTTCGCTTCTTTAGCTTATATTCAATAGGAAACCACTCTTAGTCAAAAAAAATAACCGAGATCTCATTTTCTCTTTAAAATCCATTTTTTTTTTTTTGACAGGCAGAGTGGACAGTGAGAGAGAAAGGTCTTCCTTTGCCGTTGGTTCACCCTCCAATGGCTGGCGCGGCCGGCGCACCGCGCTGATCTGATGGCAGGAGCCAGGTGCTTCCCCTGGTCTCCCATGGGGTGCAGGGCCCAAGCACCTGGGCCATCCTCCACTGCACTCCCTGGCCATAGCAGAGAGCTGGCCTGGGAGAGGGGCAACCGGGACTAGAACCTGGTGTGCCGGTGCCGCAAGGCGGAGGATTAGCCTAGTGAGCCGCAGCACCAGCCTAAAATCCAATCTTAATCAAGAATGATTCCAAGTCCAGGCCTGTTGAATCCTTTTTCAAGGCTACAGAGGTAGCTTCTCTTCTGGTGAAGGCATCTGTAGCTCTGCACATCCTCCCCTGGAATCTCCCTCTGCACCCCTGCAACAAAACACTCTGACCACGCCCGGGGTCCAACCCATGTTGGTTCCTTTTGTTCGTAAGCACAGTGGCCTATCCCAAAGGTAAATTCAACAAAAGGTGTCTTAACAAAATATAGGTAGTTTTACCTCTTGCCTGTGGGTTCATGCAGAATAAACCCATTTCCTCTTTCTCAAGGTCACATGCCAAAGGCTTGAACATAACCATTGTGTCTTCCCTCAGTCCTCTCTATTCCACAGCAAACACTCCAGCTCCCTGGATCATTTCTCACAGATTTTTCCAGACCCCTCCTAAGTTGACTGCTCAAGACCTTCTCCAATCCATCCTGTTGCGGTGCCCACTTTGGGATGTTACAGCTCCAACTTTGCATAGGAGGCAGCGGAGCACAGGCAAAGAGCGGGGAACTCCAAGGTGGGCGAAGGAGCAGAGCAGCTGGGGCAGGATTTGGGAGGCCTGGCTCAGCTGCAGGGGCAGGATCTGTAGGTGTAGCCTGGCTGGCTGAGGTGCTATGTCCAAGAGGAGAGGTTGGGCAGGAGCAGAGGACAGCTGGCCACTTGGCGACCCAGCTGGAGTACAGGACAGTGCTATTTCTGGATGGGGACTAGGGTCCTGGCTGGGGTGGAAACAGCTGGGCAGTCAGGAGCAGAATCCCAGACATGGGATAGCCTGGGGAACACAGGTGGAGTGTGAACACAGCTCTGATTTCGTGATAACGAGTTGGTCTCTACTCCAAGTACCGGGTTGTGTATAACTGGCAGTGATCATCCAATCCTGGACCTAAGAACTTGATGTAACTCTTAAGCAGTACAGGAGGGGGATAGAAAGCTAGGTATTTAAACTTGTTTCTATCTGAAGTGGCTGAACTGTGGTCTTAGCTGTGAGGTCCAGTGAGAAACGGGCAAGTTTGTAATGCTTTGGGTTTGTGCCCTGCAGAGCACTGTTTTCCAGGAATATGATTTTAATGATGCTTCCTGGAATTCTGCATCTCTCTATTTGGAGAGAGAGCCTACTTTCCCAGGTGCATATCTTGCTTGTCTATTCAGGCAGGAACAAAGGTGAAATAACAGATGGGACAAATAGAAAACAGCAAATAGCAAGATGGTAGATCAAACCCAGCTATTCAGTATGAATGGATTGGCCACTAATAAGCAGATTATCAAACTGGGTAGAAAATTTATTTTCAAGAAATGGGCCTGAAATACACAAATACGTTGAAAGCAAAGGGACACAAAGGCTTATACAGATATGTCACGTAAACACGTAAAAACATGTTTGGCCCTACAGTTAGCAGGCAAAACAGCCTTCAGGACATGGACTAGGCAGGACTGGAAATGACAGAGTACTGCACTGAGGGTCAACTCATCATGCACACCTTGAAATCACAAGTATTTATCCCCCTACAAACAAAACACATGAAGTATACTCAGGGAATATTTAACACTGAGGGCATGAGAAAGATGAATAAAACATAGCTCCTACCCCCAAAACAGCTTCAGTTCTATTAAAAAAAACTAGTGTTTTAAGATTAAGATCAGTATTAGCTACAAAGCAAGAGGTCTCCAGGTCTTATTTTTTTTCCTATATCAGCTGATGGAATTGGTATTTGCTGGCTCCTGTTTTCCATCCATCCAGAAAATAGTATCTTTAAAACTCTTTTCATTGGGGAAATTTCCAAACACATCAAAGTAGCAAGACCAGGATGAGGAACCACTATAAAGCTCTCACCACCAACCTTAGGCAGTTCCTAGCATTTTGCTCTCCTGATTAGTCTACCCACTGGCCCTTCCTCACCTATCTTTTGCTACAGTACTTTTAAGGAAATCCAGGATGCTTCTCTATCTAATAAGGGCATTCTGAAAAAGCAAAACCACCATGCCATTATCACATTTAAAATAAAGGATCATTCAGGATTACGTAACACCCGCATAACTGCTTCACTGCTATCTTTTTTTATGTGGGTGTCCCTTGACATCTGGGGGGGTTCCTGGAACCAATCCGTAGGAGACACCAAACCACAGGTGCCCTGGTCCTTTCTGTAAAACGGTATAGTGCAAGTATGTGCATGTGACTTGATGCACTTCCTCCCGTGTAATTGAAATCCTCTCCAGGTTATAAGCAGCATGATGCAAATGCAGTCGAAGTAGTCATTGGATTGTTTAGGGAATATTGACCCAAAGCTGAACATGATCATAAAGATGCACTTTTCCTCAAGTATTTCTGATCTGCAGTTGGGAGAACTGATAGGTGTAAAGGGCTGTCTGACTTGAGTTGTTTAAATCATGATTCACATGAGATGCAGCTAGACGGTCCGTTGGTTGCTTCCGGTCCTGAGTATCTTTTATGCTGTCTTCTCCCTACTTTCTTGAAGAAGCCATCCATCTCTTAAGAGAAACCAGGTCAGCCATGCTACAAAATGGCAAAGGATTCTTTTTAACATAACCAACATCTCATCTGCTACACAAATAAAGAATAACGTGGAAGCTTAGGGGTGAATTCTCTAATGCATACTGTTTGGTCTAAAAACAACTCCAAAGGGATGACATCTCATTCCCCAACTAATACAAGCATGCTAAACCTATTTAAGACAATTTGAACCTCATTAGAATCCCATGGACCCCATTAAGATTATCTGGAGCAGAAACTTTTTTTAATTCAATTTCAAAGTGAAATTCACGCTGCATTTCAAAAGCACTAACAAGATGTGTAGGTTCTGTCTGTCTCAGACTACACACACAGTCCAGAAAAGGAACCGCAATGGAGACAGAGGCCCCGGAGTTCTGCAGGATGCAAACATTGCCAAGTCATAAGTAAAGATCTAATTTCCTTCTAACCTCAAGGCATGCAGGGGCCTATGGAAGATGTCAAGGAATGCAGGTGTGCACACCCAGGGCCTCAGCATGTTAAGACACAGCTGAGTAAATGCCATAGCCACAGTGTTCAAATAAAACTTAATCTAGACACGCTCTGAGATTAGAAGAGACATTCTGACAGCCGTGGAACCAAGGCTTTGTCAGCCGGTGCCACGGGGAACCGTGTCCAGCTCTCATCTATGCCAAACCTAAACTGGATTTTCTCTTAAAGATCTGGGAGAGTCAAAATCTTGGAAAGACAAAGGTTCAAGAAGTCCCAGGCACAGGCTAGAATGCCGTCAAGACTACAACACATGCAAAGAAAGAGCGTGGAATGATTTTTTTTCCCTCTGCAGTTTTCTGAGCAATTTCTCTGCAGCCCTTGATGTCCAAGGTGGGATACATTAGTGAGGTGAAGGCCCCACTTAAGTCAAATCCTTGTCAACACACAGGCCTAGGAGCTTTTTATAACAGTTGTCTTACAGGGGGCAGGCACTGTGGCCTAGCAGGTAAAGCTGCTGCCTGCAGTGCCACCATCCCATATGGGCTCTGGTTCAAATCCCAGCTGCTCCACTTCCGATCCAGCTCTCTGCTATGGTCTAGCAAAGCAGTAGAAGATGGCCCAAGTCCTTGGGCCCCTTTGCCAATGTGGGAGACCCGGAAGAGGCTCCTGGCTCCTGGCTTCAGATCGGTACAGCTCCGGCCATTGTAGCCATCTGGGAAGTGAACCAGCGGATGGAAGACCTCTCTCTTTCTCTGCCTCTCTGTAACTCTGCCTTTCAAATACATAAATAAGTCTTAAAAAAGAGTTGTCTGGTGAAAGCAATTGTCAGATTCCTCTGAGATGTAACAGTTCCACGTATTTGTTTCTGTTCTATGCGGTGATAAGAGGACCCTCGACTTGCAAAGTGCTTTCAAAATGCTTTTATGTCATGAAAGCAATTTGAGATGCCGCTTTGTCGGGAAATAGGACCTAGTTTCTGTTGATGAACCCTGAGTGACGGAAGCTCTTCTCTTCCTGTGACAGGAACGCAGGTTCCCCCTGATGGATTGTTTCTGTGGGTTCTTGGCAACCAGCTCCTGTGGCATCAGGGGAACTGGGATGTCAGGTGGGAATGTGCAGAAGAGTCTTCCTTGTGTGACTGTCACCTGCCAGAGCAAACAGTGGCTGCTCTCATCGGGCTGACGGCTGACACCGTGTTCTAGGGCAAAAGTTCAAGAGGGAAGGAGAATATACGCCATTCCTCAGGGGGCCAAGTGGTGGCGTTTGGAGACACACTGGGCTGTCATCCATGGGGGATGACGCTCAGCAGGTAGAGACCAGAGATGCTAGCAACCTTCCCGCAACACACAGGACCAAGAATCATCCATCCTCAAACGTCAGCTGTGCCAAGGGCGAGAAACCCTGCTCCAAAGGATGTATGGGGTGCAGAGCAAAGGAGGGGCTGAAGACTGGGACTTCAGAGAGTCCAGGGGGACCAGGGCATGCAGCGTAGCAAAACAAGGGCTGCTATGAACCTGGGGTACCTAAAGGGATCCCCCTGGGAAGGGCGATCTGGCAGCCTCTCCTTGGGAACAGTCCATGCATGATCGCTTGTTGCTCTGGCACTGGTTACAGAGCCACACTGGGCCGTGTCCCCCTGCAGCCCTCACCACCGGTGACAAGGTTCATCGGCTGCAGCGTGGGTCTCGGGCAGCCCAGGAACGCCTTCTCCAGGTGCCTCTTGCTTGCTCATTCTCAGTATTCATTTGCTTTCTTTTCCAGGCCTGCCTGAGGGTCCCCACTTTGCAAATCTGAAGGTTTATCTTGTCACCAGTGTCCACCACTCGCTTTAGCAGGGGCCACAGCCTACCCCGGCCCCTGACCCTGAGCTGCAGAGCCTCGGGTGGGCAGCGGGTCCTTGGGCTGAATGCCCTTGCAGAGGGAACCCCCAGGGTGAGCCCCACCTGGGCCTGGCTGTATCCCGGGGTGGCGGTCTTCTGCTCTGCAGGGTTCTGCTTCAGCTTCTTAGCACCAGGCCAGACTGCACAGGGCTCAGGGCAGGACCCTCGCAGGTGCTCCCACACCCAATGCCCCTGCCTCGCCCTGGGACTGTAAAGTCTCCAGACTGCCTTAAGGCATGAGCTGCTGTCTGCAGTGCACCGGTCCTCTGCAGAAGTCCCACAGTGAGGGTGTGAGGGACTCTCCCACGCCTCTGTGCCTGGTCCAGATCAGGGAGGGCCATGAAAGCTCAGTCAGGTTCCAGGGTCAGCCGAGCCTGGCTCAGGCCCTCCTGGCCTGTCGTCCCCAGCAGCTCAGGGCATGAGAAGGCAAAGGGTGAAACCAGGTGTTCCTACATGGGGAAGAAGGCTGCCCAGAGCTGGGGGCCTGGTGACATGAGGGCTCGCCCCAGACTAGTGGGTTTGAATGAAAGATTTAAAGTGTACGGCAGAGCTGGTGGAATAGGACTCCACCTCTTTCTGGGTTCACATTGTTTACGTCAGAGGATGGGAAGAATGACACTTCCCAGATGCCCTTCCGGTTGGATCTAGAGGCCACCAATCTCACACGTGATTGACAGAGGGGAGGTGGAGGTTAGCTCGCTGCTGGACCAGCCGCAGCTCTTCAGCTTTTTCTCTGGCTGCTTTTTGGCAGAGGTGGCTGCTCCCTTGGTGGGCTGGGTCTGTGGTTTGCTGAGAGTCACTGCTGCAGGTCAGCCTCAAACCAGCTCCTCCTGCCCTTTCAACAATTTTGCCAAGACCAAACGCCTCTCTCTGTTAAACTATTTGCTCCTTAAAATTCCTAGAATAACTAGTATTACCTCTAACAGAACTGTGATCAGCACAGCAAAGAAAGCCAGAAATCCTAAACTGTTCTCAATTCAAGCATTAGGTCCTGGGTGTGTGGCCTGTAACAGGGCTCCCCACCTCCCAGAGGAATTCAGAGGCTCTGTGGATATAGGTAGGAAAACATTACACCTTTTTAGCAATTAATGAACTCAAGGGCTGGTGTTGTGGCACATCAGGTTAAGCTGCTACCTGTAACTCTGGCATCCCATATGAGCTCAGGTTCAAGTCCCTGCTGCTCCACTTGTGATCCAGCCCCTGCTAATATCCTGGGAGAGCAGCAGATGGCCCAAGTGGTTGGGCCCCTGCCACCCATGTGGGAGGCCTAGATGGAGTTCCAGGCTCCTGGTTTTGGCCTGGCCCAAACCTGGCTGTTGTGGCCATTTGGGGAGTGAGCCAATGGATGCAAGATGGATCTCTCTCTTTCAAATTAAAAAAAAAAAAAAAAGATCAGTTTTAGCTCCACAACAAAACTGAGCAGAAGGGACAGAGTTCCCATATTTCCACACACGGCCCAGCACCCACCCCACCCCTAGGAAATCCAGCTATAGTGGTGGATTTGCTACAGCAGAGGAGTCTGCATTGCCACCCCATCATCATCCAAGGTCCACAATGTGCATTAGCATCCACCCTGGGTGTTGAATATTCCATGGGGTTTGCCAAATGCATACTGGCATGTGTGCACCATTGCAGTATCACACAGAGTATTCTCAGTGCCTCCCAAATCCTCTGCCTATGAATCCCTCGCTTCTCCAGCCCTGGGTCTTGTTACCGTCTCAGTGGTTTCTGCCTTCTCTAGAATATCATGTAGTTGGAAGCATACAGTGCGTAGCCATATTAGATTGGCTTCTGTCACAGTCCGATAGGCATCTAACTTTCTGCCATGTCTTTTCATGGCTTGAGAGTTCATTTTTTTTTTCAACAATAAATAATATGCCATTCTCTAGGTGTGCTGTGGCTTATGTATCTATTCACCTTATTGAAGGATTTCTCAATTGCTTCCAAGTTTTGCCAATTATGAATATATTTTCTGTAACTGTCCATGTGCAGGTTTCTGTTACACATTAGTTTTCAGTTCATTTAGGTAAATACCAGAGAACACGATTCTGGGATCCCATAGCAAGAGTATTTTAGTTTTGTTAAAAATCTACTAACCTGGGACCAGTGTTGTAGCACAGTGGCTAAAACTACCACTTGTGATGCTGGCATCCCTTATGGGTTTGGGTTCAGGTCCCGGCTGCTTCACTTCCAATCCAGCTCCCTGCCAATGCACCTGGGAGAGGCACCAGAAGACGGCCCAAATGTCTGGGCCTGTGTGGGAGACTCAGGATGAGGCTCCTGGCTTTGGCCTGGCCCAGCGTGGGCCATTGTGGTCATCTGGGGAATGAACCAGCAGATGGAAGATCTCTCTGTCTCTCCCTCCCTGTAACTCTTTCAAATACACACACACATTCACTCTAACCAGTACTTCATAGTGGCTGTACCATTTTGCTTTTCCACCTGCAATGAATGAGAATTTCTTTGCTCCACATTGTCACCAACATTTGGTTGTTCTCAGTGTTCTGGAAATTGGCCATTTTGATAGGTGCGCAGTAGTGTCTCATAGTTGTTTTAATTTGCATTTTGCTAATGACACCATGTTGAACATCTTTTCATATGCTTATTTGCCATTAGTGTAACTTGAGATGTCTTCAGATCTTTTGCCTGTTTTTAAACCAGATTGTTCATTTTCTTATTCTTCAGTTTTCAAAGTTCTTTGTACATTTTAGATGTGCAAAGAGTTTCTCCCAGTCTGTGGTTTGCTTTGTCATTTTCTTGACACCATCTTTAGCAAAGTAGAGGTTTTTAATTTTAAATAAAATACACTGTATCAATTTTTTTTTCATGGATTGTGCCTTTGGAATGTTATCTTTAAAGTCATTGCCATACCTAAGGTCCTCTAGATTTTCTTCTGTTACCTTCTAGGAGGTTCACAGATCTGAGTTTTACACTTGGCTCTGTGGTCCATCTTGAGTTAAAGGTTTTGAAAGGCAGAATAAAGTCTGTGTCCTTGTCTTTTTGCATGATGATATCCAGTTTTCCCAGAGCATTTGTTGAAAGCACTATTTTTGCTTTAGTGCTGGCTTTTGTTTCTTTGTCAAAGATAATTTGAAATTTGGGTCTGTTTATGGATTCCCTATTCTAAGTCTTTGTCTTTTATTATCATTTTTGCCAATACCATGCTGTCTTGATTACTGTACCTTTAGAGTAAGTTGTGAAGATAGTCACAACTTGAAGGTTCTTGGCCTTCAAGGTTGTGTTGGCTATTCTTGGTCTTTGGCCTCCTTATATAATTCTTAGAATCAATGCCCACAGAAAAAGTACTTACATTCAGATTGAGATTACACTGGCTCTATTGATCAAGGTGAGAAGAGCTGACATCCTGACAATATCAAATCTCCCTATCCGTGAACACAGAATCTCTCCACTCTTATTTTTTTGATACCTTTTTCGGGGTTTTATAATTTTCCTCATATTGATATTATATATTGTTAGATTATAGCTAAGTATGTCACTTCTAGGGAATGCCAGTGTACACGATGACTCAAATTCAATTTGTTCCTTGCATATTGAAAGGTGATTGGCTTTTATATTAACTTTGCTGAAATCTTGATACAATCACTAGTTTCAGAAATTTTTCCATCCATCCTTTTGGACTCAATTTGCTAGTAGTCTGTTGAAGATTTTTGTGTCTGTGTTCATCAGAGAAGTTGATAGTTTTTTGTTGTATTCTTGCTTGGCTTTGGCATCAGGGCAATGCTGGCCTCATAGAATGAGTTTGGAAGGGTTTCCTCCCTTTCAATACTTTGAAATAGTTTGCAAAGAACGTCTGACATTCATTCTTTCCTTAAAAGTTGGGTAAAAGCAAAGCCCTATTCAGTCATAGGCTTTTCTTTATTGGGAGACTTTTTATTGCTGACTCAGTCTTAATACTTGTTATCAGTCTTATGTTTTTCAATGTCCTTTGGTTCAAGTTTGATAAATTATACATGTGTATAGTTACATAACTTTCTTACAGGTTTTCTAATTTGTTGGCATTTTTTTAAATTATTTTTGACAGGCAGAGTGGACAGTGAGAGAGAGGTACAGAGAGAAAGGTCTTCCTTTTACCGTTGGTTCACCCTCCAATGGCCGCCGTGGCTAGCACGCTGCGGCTGGTGCATCGCACTGATCCGAAGGCAGGAGCCAGGTACTTATCCTGGTCTCCCATGGGGTGCAGGGCCCAAGCACTTGGGCCATCCTCCACTGCACTCCCTGGCCACAGCAGAGAGCTGGCCTGGAAGAGAGGCAACCGGGACAGAATCCAGCGCCCCGACCGGGACTAGAACCTGGTGTGCCGGTGCCGCAAGGCGGAGGATTAGCCTATTGAGCCATGGTGCCGGCCTGGCATATAATTTCTAATAGTCCTTAATGATCCTTTGTATTTCCACAGTGTCTGTTGTTATGGCTCCTTTTTCATCCGATTTTGCCTCCTCTCTCTTTCTTGGTTAGTCTACCTAAAATTTGTCAATTTATCTCATCAAATAATTCTTTATTTCATTGCTTTTTTTTTTCTTTAAGTGTCTGACATTTATGTCTGTCCTTGTCATTGTTCTTTCTTTCCTTCCAAGAACTGGATTTAGTTTGTATCATTGGTTCTTTATTTGAGGTCTTTTTATTTTTTTGAGGCATTTACTGCTGTAAACTTTTTTTTAAAAAAAAAGATTTATATTATTCAAAAGGCAGAGTTACAGAGAGAGGGAGAGAGGAGGGAAGGGGCAGAGAGAGAATCTTCATCTGCTGGGTCATTCCCCAGGTGGCTGCAATGACTGGAGCTAGGCTGGTCCTAAGCCAGGAGGTAGGAGCCTCCTCCAAGTCTCCCACATGGGTGCAGGGACACAAGCATGTAGGCCATCTTCCACTGCCCTCCCAGGCACATTAGTAGGCAGCTGGAATGGAAGTGGAACAGCCAGGACTCGAACTGATACCCATAAGGGATGCCGGCACCATAGGCAGCAGTTTACCCGCTATTCCACAGCAGCAGCCCATCAACTTTATTCTTAGTACTGCTTTATTTGTATCTCATAGGTGTTGGCTTGATGTATTTTAACTTGTATTTCCTCCAAGAAATTGATATCCTTTTTGATTTCTTTATTTACCCGTTGGCCATTCAAGAGAATGTTGTTTAATTTCCAAATTTTTGTACGATTTTCAAGGTTCCCCGTGTTGAGCTCTGGTTTTACCCTGTTGTGGTCAGAGGAGATACATGTTATGATTTCAACATTTTTTAAGAAACTTTTTCCCTGAGACTTGCTTTATGGCCTAGCATGTGGACTATCCTGGATGAAGAGAGAAGTGAGTGTTCTGCAGCTATTTGGTCTGCAAATACCTGTTAGGTCAATTTGGTCTGTAGTATAGTTTAACTGTGATGTTTGTTGATTTTATTTTTGTGGATGATTTGCCCATTGGTGAAAGTAGAGTGTTGAAGTTCCCCACAATGATTGGACTTTACTCTCTTTAGATGTTTTTTTAAAATTGTGTGTTTCAGCATTGGATGTGTATATATATATATACACACACACATATGCAAATTTAATTCCTCTTGTTGAATTGAACACTTCATCATTATATGGCCACCTCTTTTCACAATTCTTGAATTAAAGCCTATTTTTTCTGATACCGTTGTAGCTGCTCCTGCTCACATTCGGGTTCTGTTTACATGGTGTATCTTTTCCCATCCCTTTCCATCTATGTGTGTCTTTATTGGTGAATTAAGTTTCTTGTAGGCACTGTATCCTTGGGTCTTTTTAAAAATCTGTTCAACTAGTTCACATATTTTAATTGGAGATTCTAATCAATTTACATTAAAGGTTATTAATAAGTAAAGGTATACTCTGATTTTTTAATATCCTTTGTTCTGGCTCTCTTCTTCAGGTTGTGGTTTGGTGGCTTTTTGTAGAGTTTCTCTTTTTGTGTGTCTGCTCTACTGCTGACACTTGTACATTTTCATGATGGCAGGTGTCACCGTTTGCTTCTAATGCAGGGCTCCCTTAACCAGTTCCTGAAGGGTCGTCCTGGTCGTGATGCGCTTCTTCAGTTTTTGCTTGTGGAAAGTTTTTATTTCTCCGTCATTCTGCAGGACAGATTTTTCTTAGTACAGTATTCTCAACTGGCTTTCTTTTCTTTGAGGATTTTGACTAGGTCACCCTTTTCCTCTCCGGGCCTGTAAATTTTCTGCTGAGAAATGTGCCATGAATCTATTGGGGATTCCCTCGGTTCTCTTGCTAAGTTACTCTAAAATCTACTTAGATTCTAGAATCCTCCCTGTGTCTTTTGTTTTTGACATTTTGACTATAATATGCCTCAAAGGGGATTTTTTTTTTTGTCAAATCTATTACAGGGTACTTTGAGCATCCTGATGTGAGATGTCCATATCTTCCCCAAGACATGGAAACATTTAGCGATTATTTTATTGAATACATTTTCTATCCTGACCCCTTTCTTCTCACTCTGAGACACCCACAATGTGAATGGGTTGTTTGCTTAACGATGTCCCTTAAGTCTCAAAGGCTTACTTCCTCCTTTCAAAAAGATTTTGGTCTGTTTGATTATTTCAAGAGACATGCCTTCAAGCTTAGAAAGTCCTCCTTCCTACTAAGTTCTTCTGTTGAGGTTCCTAAGTGTGTTCTTAATTTTATTTATTGAGTTATTTAGCTCCAAGATTTCTGATTAGTTCTTTTTTATGGTCTTTTTGTTGAACTTTTCATATCATTGTCCTAATTTTACGGAATTGTTTATCTATATTCTCTTGTATCTCATAGTTTCCTTACAAGTTTTTTTTTTTTTAAGATTTTATTATTTGAGAGGCAGAGTTAGAGAGAGAGGGAGAGACAGAGAGGTCTTCTATCTACTGGGTCACTCCCCAGGAGGCCACAGGTAGGCTGATCTGAAGCCAGGACCTTCTTCTGGGTCTCCCATGTGGGTGCAGGGGCCCAAGCACGTGGGCCATCTTCCACTGTTTTCCCAGGCCATCAGCAGAGAGCTGGATTGGAAGAGCAGCACCTGGGACTTGAATAGGCGCCCTTATGGGATGCCAGTGCTGCAGGCAGAGGCTTGGCCTACTATGCAATAGCAGTGGCCCTCTACAATTACTCTTCTGAATTCTTTGTCAGGAAATTGATTTCTATTTCTTTGTAGTCCAGTTTTTTCATATTTCTTGTATCCTTATGTTGGTTTTTGTCCATCTGGCATGCTAGCTGCTTCACACTGATATTATAGTGTGACTTTTGTAGCAGGAGATTTTCTGCTGGTGATGTGTCCCAGGGTGGTGGTTGGATGTGCTGCATGGGCACTTTAGGGTAGCTTCTGTGTGACTTGTTGAGCTATCATCAATGTAGATGATATTTGTATCTCAGTAGCCTAACATGCAGGGGCTGTGGGGATTGCACTGGTAGCTGGGATGCGGCTCACGGATGGCTCTGGGCACAGTGCACCAGCTATGAATGTAGGCCACCCATCCGTTTCCATGGGCATGGGAGGGTGGGGCCACCGTGGGGGGCCTGGGTAGGTGCAGCACAGAATGCCAATCCCAGAGTCATGCACCTGTCAGGGTCTGCACAGGGAACTTCACCAGGCCCCTGGGGGCTGACTGCTCAGGAAGGTTTGCCCAGCTGCTTTCCGGGGGCAGAGCATGGGCAGGTGGGCAGGTGAGGCCAGACATCGCCTTCGTAAGGCTGAGCTTCTGAGAATGAGCAGCTGTATTGCTTCTTGAGGCCCTAGGAGGGTGGGTGGAGCCACCCAGTTGCTTCCTGAGGGCCTTGGTAGGCAGATCCCCGCCCCCCCCCCCAACACACTGCTATGAGGGAGCAGGGAGGGGAGGGTCCATCCAACTGTGTTCTGGGGCCTCTGCAGGCTGAGCCATTCAGGGTATGATGTGGGAAGATGGACAGGGAGCTCCTGGCTGGCTCACGGGGCTGGGTGTGTGGGGATGCTGGGAGCAGCCACTTCACAGGGCCCTGAGTGAGGGGAGGGCACAGTGTGGGCTGGACTCTTTCTCTGGCTTAGCACAGTGCTGTGGCAATGCAGCAGCTTCCCAGACTGGCTCAGGGCCTGTGAGGGCTGCAGGTTTTCCAGGAGTAAATGCCTCAGTGCAGGTGGAGTGAGTGGGGACTCTGGGGGTCTCCTGCTGAGTGCAGTCCCTTTCGGTGCAGGGTGGATCTCAGAGGTGCACTAAGAGATGGCTGTGTGCTTTGTTCCCTTCCTGCCAAGGCCATTGTGTACCTCCTTGCTTTGGCATTGTCCAGTCTTGGGCTACTTTCTTCCCTCCTCCCCAGCAGGTGGAGTCTTCCCTCTGCTGTGCAGCAGAGCAATCCAAGGCTTTTTAGAAGTCTGCAGCCATGACAGTGCATGCATCTGTGGTTCCCTGCAGCGCGCAGCTTTTGCTTCTCATGTTTCTATGCTCTGCTGTCAGGTGCACAGTATCAAGGATTAACATGTCTTCTTGAATGACAGCTTTTTTTTAAAAGAATTATTTATTTGAAAGTCAGAGTTACACAGAGAAAGGAGAGGCAGAAAGATTGAGAGGTCTTCCGTTCCGCTGGTTCACTCCCCAAATGACCGCAATGGCCAGAGCTGAGCTGGTCTGAAGCCAGGAGCTTCTTTCAGGTCTCCCACACGGGTGCAGAGGCCCAAGGACTTGTGCCATCTTCTACTGCTTTCCCAGGCCACAGCAGAGAGCTGGATCAGAAGAGGAGCAGCCGGGACTTGAACCTGAACCCATATGGGATGCTGGCACTTTAGGCTGGGGCTTTAACCCGCTGCACCATAGCGCCGGCCCCTGACAGCTTCTTTCTTCCTGAGCTCTTTTTTTTGCTCTCAAGTCCACCCTGAAATTTCTTACTCTAGCTTTCCTGGGAGTAGTGTTAACATGGTATATCTTTCTGCATCGCTTTACTTTTAAATCTCGATGTGTCTTTACATTTCAAGTGCAACACATATTTGGGTCTAATCTCTGATCCACTCTGACAATCTCTTTTAGTTGGGATCTGTAGACCATTTATGATTAGTGAGTGATACTGACCCAACTATATAAATAATCACATTTGATACTGCTGATTACTTGTTACTGCTATTCACTGTTCCTACTTTCGTTTTCCACATATTTTCTATCTTTCGTGCTTTTAATTGGGCATTTCATTCTTGATGATTTCATGTTCTTTGCTTTGTTTGCTGTTTTGCTTTGTCACCCAATGGCTGCCCTAAAGTTCTCAGTATACAAGAAATCCAGACTCACTGTTGAGTAACACTATATTGCTTCCCAGGTAGTACCTTCTAGTAAAATATGCCCAATTCCTCTTTCCCACCCCTGTACCATTGCAGTTATTTATTTCACTAACACATCAACTTATACAAATAATCACACAAGCATATGTCATTGAATACAGTGTTGCTATTATTTGCAACAGATGTTCTGTCAGATTAAGAATAAAACAGACACAAGGTTTTTTTTTTTTTCTTTTGAAGGTTTATTTATTTGAAAGGCAGAGAGACAGATCTTCCATCCACTGGGTCACAGCCACAGTGGCCAGGGTGAAGCCAGGCCAAAGCCAGGAACTGCACGCTTGTCTTGTTCAGGGGCCCAAGGACTTGGGCCATTTTCTGCTGCTTTCCCCAGGCACATCAGCAAGGAGCTAGATCAGAAGTGGTGAAGCTGGGACTCAAACTGGTGACCAAATGGGATGCCAGCACTACAGCGTAGGCTTAGCTTTCTATGGCACAGCACTGGTCCAAGTTTTATTTTATCTTTGTTTTTCCATTTCCCACTGCCCATCCTTCTTTTGTGTATAGCCAAGTTTTCAAATCTCCCTCTCTGAATAACTTGCAAATCGAAACTACCAGCAAAAACAAACAACAAGCCTTTCATTTTTATTTGCCTGAAAAAGTCTTTCTCCTTCACTTTAGAAGAGTAATGACGGGGCTGGCACTGTGATGTAGCGGGTTAAGTCGCTGCCTGCAGTGCCAGCATCCCATATGGGTGCTGGTTCTAGTCCCGGCTGCTCCTCTACCTATCCAGCTCTCTGTTATGGCCTGGGAAAGCAATAGAGGATGGCCCAAGTCCTTGGGCCCCTGCACCCACATGGGAGACCCAGAGGAAGCTCCTGGCTTTGGATCGGCACAGCTCTGGACGTTGCAGCCATTTGGGGAGAGGACCAGCAGATGAAAGACCTCTCTCTAACTCTGACTTTCAAATAAATAAATCCTTAAAAAAAGAAGAAGAAGAATGTCAGAGGGTACAGAATTCTAGGTTGGTGGTAATTTTCCTCCTGCACTTTATTTCATTCCCGTCTTCTGCCTTGCATAGCTTCTGAGAAGAAATGGGAAATAATTCTTGTCATTGCTCCTTTCAATGCTATTTCTTTTATTTCTCTGACTTGAATAGGTTAAGCCTAGGTCTCATGTGTTGGCATTTATTCTGCTTGGCGTTCAAGCTTCTTACACCTGTGGTTTGTGTCTGCTGTTAATTTGGGGGACATGCTCAGTTGCTTCTTCTCCTATTGTTCCCATTCCATGTATGTTATGTCTTTTGCAGTGGCCCCAGTGTTTGGATATTCTCTTCTGTTTCCTCTCCGGTCTTTTCCAAAAATTTGAAAGGCAGAGTGACAGAGATGTTCTGTCTGTTGGTTCACACCACATAGCCAGGGCTGGACCAGGCAGAAGCCAGGGCCCAGGTCTCCTACGTGAGTGGCGGGATACAAGTACGTGGGATCTCATCCACTGCATTCCCAGGCACATTGGCGGGGAACAGCAGCGACTGGAACTGGAGCTCTGATAGCAGATGCCAATGTCGCAAGCAGCAGCTGCACATGCTGTTTCACAGTGCTGGCCCCTGCTTTTCCGTTTTTGAAGCGTCTGTTGTCATATTTATTTCCTTTACCCAAAGCCCACAGACGTTCTTCTTTCCCACTGTAGTCTCTTTCATTTATAGCATGTATTCTTGATTCTTTATGGTTTCTACCTCTGTTTACATCATTCATCTGTTCTTGGATGTCATTTACTTTTTCCATTAAACGCTCAGCATAGTCAACATGGGTATGAAAGAATTCATAGTCTGATAAGTTTGAAACTCCTGCCACCTCCAATTCCTGTTTGGATGTTTGTTCAGCCTTTTCCAACCTGCCTTTTGGTATGCTTGGGTCAGTTGGGCTATGACAAACCCCCAGTGGGGGTGAGGGTCTGTTTGTAAGTCCCTCTCGATGGCCTCATTAAGAAACAAGAACATGCTCTTGTGTATTTGAGAACATTCTCTGCTTTTCCTTCAGGCAAAACTTTGGGAAATACCCACCCATCACACCCATCCAGAGATTTTGACTTTGGGCTTCTCCCCCTGGCTCCTGCCATTCTCAGCATCCACCTCTTTCAGTGTCAATGTTGGGACCCATGGTTTTCCCTGTGACCTCGCTTCTCTGATGGACGGTGGTTGGTTTTTCAATTTTTTCAAACTTTATTTGCCGTTCAGATACAGTTAGGACTTTTAAGTTCCTTACGTGGCTTAGAAACAGGAAATCTCTACATATTTATTTGCACTTATCTCTTCACTGATACAGCATTTCTTTCAGCATTAGCAGTACCTGAGATGTCACCAGTCTAAACCAGAAATGTCTTGTCATGTCAGGATTCAAGGGTACTTCCACAGTTCATGGAACTAACAGATAAATTTATTTTGATGCAAAAATTTGTAATCTGATTTTTTTCATAAGACATTGTCCATGAACTTTATGAAGATCCCTCGTATTATTTATGCCCATTGTGACTTTGAAATTAGAACTGTCCGTAGACCAGCTGCTGGATGTTTTTTGTAGTCTTTTAACAAAGGTGTAGGTCTATTTCTATATCACAAAATTGTTTTTAAACATTGTCATAGTCTCTGTAACCGGAATTGCTATCCCTTGTAATTCTGTGCATTTTATTTTATGCATTGAAAATGCTACCCTGCAGACTGTCAGACAGCAGCTCCAGGCCACAGAAAAAGTGACGCACCCCTGTTCACGAGGGACAGCGAGTGTGACTCAGTAAGCCCATTCAGAGCTGACTGCTGTGGCTAAGGGAAAGCTGACTGCCGTGCCTCGGACAGAAGGCTGCCCTGGTCCCCGGCCTACAGCGAGGCCTGTGCAACCTTATATGTGGAACTTCAGAGGCCACCAGCTCATCCACGTTTCAGTCCATCCCTCTCAGTCATCATTCAACACGCTGGCCCCCTCACTCTCTCATCTGGCCCCTCCTTGTCTTCCATTCTCTGACACAGCCTCGTCTCGGGTCCTGTTGCCCCCAAGTCCCTGGAGCTCTACGGGATAGAAAATAAGTGTCTCCAAACATCTTCATCTGCCTGCCTATCTGAAGCCTGGATGTTGCTTAAGAGCACGGCCACCTCACCCCTCAGCATTGAGGGCTGGAAGGTGGGGTCCACGTTCTTTCCCCAGCCATGCTGTTTCTAAACTGGCCCTCCTCCGCTCCCACAGAAGAACCCCCGGGTTTTCAGATACAGTCCATCTTATTACATCACCTTCTTTACCTCTTCATCATTTACAGGCCTCCTGCATGCCTGCCCACACCTGTGAATGTTTCTAGCCTCCAGTACCCAAGCTTGTCTCCCCAAGTCCTGTTGTCATTCCAGCAGACATTGGGAGCCACATGGATAATCAGTTGTGTCTCAAATCTTGCCTGCTGTGATCTTCACCCAAGGTTGGCTTTAGCTACTTTCTCCTTACGGATATGACCAATGATGAGTGATTACCTAGAACTATACTACCTTTAAAATTCTGCATCCTATTCTGACCACAGACTTCTTGGACACAGTGTAACAAAGTGTGAAAATCTTGGGCCTTGATACCAGTCTTCCTGGCTCAAGTCCCACCTCCACTATGTACTAGCTTGAGAACTTGGAAGTTGTGAATGATAATAGTTGTGTCTCAGAGGGTTACTGTGAGTTAGATGCAGTCATGTGCACAGAGGATCTGGACTAATGCTCAGCATGTAGTCAGAGCTATTTAAGCACTGGTGGGAATTCTCACCCTCTAGACCACTCATCACTTGTGTTTTCTTTAACCTGTTGACATCCAAGGCTTTCAGTCTCCAGGCCTCTGCATTTGCTCCAGAAATGCCATGAGCTCCTGTGTTCACTCCTTCTCTTTGCAGCCATGCTGACTCTGCCAATGAATGGACCCATGGTCCATGAACTTCAACCATATTCCTGTCCATATCCTCAATCCCCTTGCCTTCTTGTCCTTTTAATAAAGTTTCTAAGAGGTTGGTGGCTTTTGCTACAAGTGAATACTTACTGACTACAACTCTGATGTCCCAAGTCAGATCTCTTTCCCATTACTGACAACAGCAACTTCTATCCTTCAACACTCTCCACACACCTTATTCTAACAACTCCTTTTTCTGTCTGGGTTGACGACTTTGGTCTTTCCCATTCCAATGCAAAAGTTGTCCTTTTTGTGAGGAAGTTCAAGTCCTGCTCCTCTGCTCCCATTTCTGTCTATCCCACTCAGAGTTTAAGCTGTGCAAGAAGGAAGCCATGCATTTTATACTGCATGCTGTTAGCATCTAGTACATGGTAGAAGCAGATGAATTCTGTCCAGTTATCACCTCTAAAAATATGCACTCTGGGAAAGCTAGATTTCACTCACATGGGGACTATTAAGAAAAGTCATTGCATGATGTAACAGAGACTCTGATCAAATCATAAAAAATAGCTCCTGAAGGGGTGATGAAATCAAATCCTGGTAAATCCTATCCAAAAGTTCTTTTTACAGCCAATGATGTAAGCACTGGGCTCATTCTATGCATTTTCTGAACCTACAGATTGTTAGGTACTGAAATCACTCATCAGTAAAGGTTACAGACCTGTTACAAACGGGACATTCTGAGCAGGGAGGATAGTCACCAGCCTCCTTGTGTATTCACAAGGCAAACCTAGATATCTGAAAACCTGCCGATTTGTCTGACAGAGAACAGGATTCTGTTGGTGGATATTCTACATAGTCTGATGTATTTTGAGCTATTTTCTATTTCAGTTACAAAAGCAACAACCGAAAGAAAAAATGAGACATCTGGAAAAGGAATAATTGTGAAATATTTTTTTTCCTAAACCAAGCTCCAGTTTACTGTTTCTCCTGGGAATGTGTTTTTATAGTTGGAAAATGAGATGTGAGCGGTAGCTGCTGCATCTCAGTGCCCAGAATTCAAGCACATGAGCCACAAGGACCTCACCGTGTATCTCTCAAGGGGCACAAAACATTAAGATCCAGGCAGTGGATGAGGTTAGGCATCTGCAGAAATCACCTTAAAGGTTAGGGCAGTTCTGTAATCAAAGGCGGAAAATCAGATCAAGGCCTTTGCTACAGCACAAAGAACATAGGATATGGAGCCAGACACATCCAAGGTTGAGATCCTACTCAAGTCACTAATTGGCTGCATGACCATCCAATCAGTAACCTCCAAAGGGCCCTAGTGCGTGTTCATGGTACCCTCTTTGCATTTGGTTTGACTGTATCCTCCCAAAGTTGTTTGCAGGTTCTGGGCGGAGCCAGTGCCTTCAGGAGAGATTAAGGTGGTTCTCAGGGGAGCTGGTTGTCCTTGTGGGAGTACCTTGTAAAAACAGCAGAACTGGCCACTTCTTTCTTTTGGCTTCCTGTCTCCCCCTGTGATGGCTCTTGCTGCTACAAAGTACACTGCAGGGATCCTCGCCAGAGGCTGAAAGGATGAAACTGGCCAATCTTGGACTCCCAGGCAGCAAAACTGCGAGCTGAACCTCTAGATGTACCCTCTCTAGGTATATTTCTATAAAAACATAAAGTGGATTAGTACATACGTTCCATCCTATATTGACAGGAAGGCGTAAGCTAAATAGTGTTTGTGATAGGTGGACCCCTCTCCCTTGCCTTCTGAATTGCTTTTCATTACTATAATGAAATACCTGAACCAGGATAAATTTATAAAGGAAAAGGCTGAAGGAGCTCCCAGTTCTGGAGGTTCAAAGTCTGGGATTTGAGGGCCAATGGTGAGCAGTGTCACGACAGGAGCACGTGTGGAAGGAAGAGATCACATCTCAAAACAGGAAGCCAGGGAGTGACTCGGCCGCCAGGTGTGCTCTCAGCCCCTCACTCTTGCTAGAGCTCAGAGATCCCAGCCTTTCAAGGACAACTCTCCTAGGGACTTCAGGAGCTGTTGCCTGTCTAGAGAATTGGATGAACCTTACCAAAGGTAACAGAATGACAGTAGCCACATCTTTATAGCTTTGGGACCAAGGAGAATCCCTTTGTGTGCATTTTAGACCAAAACCCAAGGGCCCCTTGTGCCCTGAGATGTCCATCTTTACCCCATTCCCACTAGGCCTAGACTGTTTCCCACACCAGAGGAATAACCCCAGCAGCTTGATTCCCGGGACAAAACTCACTGACATCCCAGAGGAAAAGAAATACTTCTGTGGCAGGGATTTCCAGTGAAGCCCACGAGGCCTGTGGGTCCAGACCTGTCCAGCTGATACCCAGATAACTTTCATCAAAAACAGTGGTAGGCACTGATCCTCTGTCTTCAATCTTGCTCTTCCCATGGGAACCTCTTTTCTCCAACCCCTGCAGTTCTGCCCGTGATCGTCACTGTATTACCAGACTGCCTCTTGA
Organism: Oryctolagus cuniculus; assembly: GCF_051225735.1. NCBI lineage: Eukaryota > Metazoa > Chordata > Mammalia > Lagomorpha > Leporidae > Oryctolagus > Oryctolagus cuniculus. The sequence goes on along the minus strand of NC_142879.1, from coordinate 70,535,295 downwards.
ATGGGAAGAAGTAACTATGACGCTTATCCTGCTTTGCCTTGCACTTGGTAACCTCAGAAGCCCAAGCTTTGCTAGGGAAGCACTAAGTTAGCCAGATTAGTTTCCCAAACATGCCTCTCCTAGCTGCTCAAGATCCCAATTCAAGAGAAATTTTCATATTTTTTAAAAAGTTGAGAGGTAGAATTAAAGACACAGACTGGTCTTCCAATCACTGGTTCACTCCCTGAATGGCTGCAGCAGTCAGAACTGGGCCAATCTGAAGCCAGAAGTTTCCTCTGGGTCTCCCATGCAGGTGCAGGGGCCCAAGTGCTTGGGCCATCTTCTACTGCTTTCCCAGGCCACAGCAGAGAGCTAGATAGGAAGAGGAGCAGCCAGGACACGAACTGGTGCCCATATGGGATGCTGGCACCACAGGCACAGGCTTAGCCAACTATGCCACAGTGCTGGCCCTGAAATTTACATTTTTAACTCTGTTGGGGCTGGTGCTGTGGGGTAGTGGATTAAATCACCGTCTGCAGCACCAGCAAGCCACATGGACATCGGTTGGAGTCCCAGCTAGTCTGGGACTAGTTCAATCTAGTTCCCTGCTAATGTGGTGCTGGGAAGGCAGAAGATGGCCCAAGTGATTGGGCCCCTACACCCAGGTGGGAGACCTGGATGAAGCTGCTGGCTCCTAGCTTTGGCCTGGCCCAGCCCTGGCTGCTGCAGCCATTTGGGGAGTAGACTAGTAGAGGGAAGATCTCTTTCTCCCTCTAATTCTGACCTCCAATAAATTATTCAAAAATGGCTGGCGCCGCGGCTCAATAGGCTAATCCTCCACCTGCGGCGCCGGCACACCAGGTTCTAGTCCTGGTTGGGGCACCTGATTCTGTCCCGGTTGCTCCTCTTCCAGTCCAGCTCTCTGCTATGGCCCGGGAGTGCAGTGGAGGATGGCCCAAGTCCTTGGGCCCTGCACCCCATGGGAGACCAGGATAGGTACCTGGCTCCCGCCTTCGGATCAGCACGGTGTGCTGGCTGCAGCGGCCATTGGAGGGTGAACCAATGGCAAAGGAAGACCTTTCTCTCTCTCTCTCTCTGTCCACTCTGCCTGTCAAAAAAAATTATTCACAACAAAACAAAAATCCATTTTTAAGCAGCAGGGAATTCTACATCACAAGCCTTACCTGTGCTTAAGGTACTTTTCTTGGCCATCCTGTTTGAGCTACACCTTCGGTGCCCTTCGGTCTTTTTTTAGGCAAATGATGGTAATGAAGCTGAAAAATCCAAGCTCAGTAGCTTTGAGAAAGAATTTTTCTACCCTGTCTTCTCTAGGGCCTCACAGCTGTCCCTCAAAATACAAATTTAGAGGAGATGACTCATCTTTACAAGAGCAAAAAAGATATTTGGAAATTGAGCAAATGAAAAATCGCAGAAGTATTTTCCACAAATATTAGTGAAACGCTGTAGTTTTTTTTTCTTACATAAGCAAGTAAATTTAACTTGTTCCATCCATCTGCCAGAAAGCCAGTTCAGATTCAGATATTTCATAAATGAGTTTTATGTTGTTGTATCTGTCACAAGGCTAACCTTTTAGAACAAGAGCTCTAATTTCCTTCTGTGTATGTGTGATATTTTTCTACTTCTGGGAGGTATTGCCAAAATTAAATTTTAGAAGAGCTCCATTTAAAGAAAAATAAATGCTTATAAGTATTCCTTAAACTCTTCGAAAGTAACTCAAAAATGTTTTCAGACTTATCATGATGTGGGGTAATATTTGGTAAATTAAAGCTAGTTTAAAATTGCTCAGTTTGGTTAAATGAGGCATGTCTTCAGGGTTGTCAGCATTGGAACAAGTGTGCAATTTTCTTATGCTTATTAGTGAAAAGTCAGCTCACATTATTCCTGTACTACAAAATGTCAAGAAAAATAAGGTGACCTCTGGCTGTTTAATGTCCCATTCTCATGAGTAATCCAGCTATATTTATTAAGAACAAAGGAGAAACATGCCACTAAGGTAAAACTCGCATGGGAACGATGTCTTCCATACAAGTATACCAGAAAGACAAAAAATTGAGGCCAAAGGACATTCATGTGATTTCTCAGGCCTAGCCAAAGACCCGAAGAGGCTAGGGACAAAAAGTTCATATCCCCCACGTCTTATCCCAGAAAGATTGCAGACAGTAGGGTCTGTTGGTAAGCCTAAGTGCTGCACTGAAAAAGGATAGCAGGAGAAAGCACAAGCTTCCAGAAGTGATGATTCACAGATTTGCCGCTCTCCAGCATGGCGGCGTGACAGGCAGTCACAATCGCCTGCTTCCTAGTTTTCACCAGAAATAGTCAGGGAAACAACTCAACGTACAAGTGTCCAAAGAAGATGTGTTTTTGGTAAGGAAAGCTGTAAGGTCTGAGGCTGTGTTGTGTTTGTTTTTTTAAAGGCAAAAGTAATTTTTGTTCTAATGTAGAATGACTGGGTTGTGTCACAAGCAAAGTATAGGACTCAAACTGAGTAATATGGCAAAGTTGTAGAGGGTTTGTGGGAAGAGGAATCTGGAGAAGGAATCTGTGTGATTAAGCTAAGATTTTAAGGCAATTATAAGTTTTTCTTAAATGGGTATTAATGCCTGAAGTACCCACTAGTGCAAAACTGTACTTGGTTCCTCTGTTCAAATAGTAATGTTTTCTTGGGCCTACTCTTAATAAGAAATTGTTAAAGGATTTTTCTTTAAGTAATTGGTGTAGGAAACAAAGATTCTATTTTCTCAAGATAAATTTTCTGTGTTTCATGTCCTTGTTAGGTCTTCGGTTACTCAAGAAGACTGAATCCTCTCTATTAAAAGAGCCAGGGGTTCTCTACAACTATCTGGCTGTCTGTATTTGCCTTTGAAGTCTTTCAATTATCACTCTGGTTAAATGGATAAGTATCATTTCACAGGGTCCTCTGATCCTAATTTAATCAAATGTTTTAAGCCTTTTGGCATTTTGACAACATCCTAAAATCAAACTCTAAATTAAGACTTTTTGACCTCAAACTTATTTTGGGAGTTTCCAGACGGGCCTCTGGAATATCTCAAAAGACTGCCTTCCCTCTCCTTAGGGAGATACGGTAATTAATTGGGCTACTATAATAGGTTAAATTGCATGAGAAGCATTGTCAAATAATAAATGATACTGAACATTTAAGTCACACTGTATAAATATTACTAATAACAAGTTTCTGAAATTATATCAAATTCCTAGAAATCTACTTAAGATATTGTATGTTGCAGAAATAACCATGGCCATTTGTGTTTTTGTTGTAAGATTGACTGGGGCTGGCACTGTGGCGTAGTGGGTAAAGCCACTGCCTGCAGTGCTGGCATCCCATATGGGCGCTGGTTCGAGTCCCAGCTGTTCCATTTCTGATCCAACTCTGTTATGGTCTGGGAAAGCAGTGGAAGATGGCCCAAGTGCTTAGAACCCTGTACCACGTGGGAGACTCAGAGGAATCTCCTGGCTTTGGACTGGCACAGCTCCAGCCATTGCAGTCATTTGGGGAGTAAACCAGGGGAAGATCTCTCTCTCTCTGCCTCTCTCTCTCTCTGTGTAACTCTGACTTTCAAAAAAACCAAATTTTTAATGGTTGATTTATTTGAAGGGCAGGGTAAGGCTAGAGCCAAGAGCCAGGAACTCTATCCAGATCCCCATGTGGACACAGGTGCCCAAGCACCTTGGGCCATCTTCCTCTGCTTATGCAGGTGTGTTAGCAGTGAGTTAGATCAGAAGTGGGACAGCCAGTATTGCAGGCGGCAGCTTAACCCACTGCACAGCAGCACCGGCACAAACCATGGCCATTTTAAGTCATGTCCTCCAACAGTTAATTGTTTCACCATGGTAGTTTGTTCAAAGCTGTTACAAGCAGCAATGAATGTCAAGTTTTTTTTGTGAGAAGGGACTCTGACAAGTACTGGTTTCAGATAACTTTAAGATCATACCGTTGTACTGTGTAAGACTTTCCAGAATTCGCACAAAGAAATTGATTGGTTCATAAAGCTTCTAACACAACATCAGTCTGAAAAAGAATTAGTCGAATACCAAGGAAATGTCTTGGCAGATTTTCATGCTAAGATATGCAGTGAGATTGATCCAAGCCAAATTTCCTATGATAACCTATGCAATAAACACTGCCGTGTATCTGAATTGGAGAAGCCAAATTAGCACTTAAAAGGATATAAATCCCAGCTAAGCAGACTCATGGAGGGCCCAGATGGCCAGCTAGTCCTACCTGAGTCCTTAAAGCTTCAATTATTAAAATCTCTATATTCTGTAACTCACCAGGAATTAAATAAATTGATGAAAATTGCTAAAATGGTTTATAATCAATGTCTGCCTTATTAAACCCATAATCTTGGTAATACATGATGATTAAAACATCAGGTGATTCGCTCCCACCACCTGCTGGACTGAACACATAGAACATAGACTTCTGTGAGAATTTGTGAGATTTCATTCAATGGCTACCCTCAGTGAAATATGTTCTCAGGGCTGGCACTATGACCTAGCGGGTAAAGATGCAGCCTGCAGTGATGGCATCCCATATGGGCACTCGTTTGAGTCCCAGCAGTTTCACTTCCAACCCAGCTCTCTGCTATGGCCTAGGAAAGCATAAGATGGCCCAAGTCCTGGGGCCCCTGCACCCACATGGGGGACCTGGAAGAAGCTCCTGGCTTCGAATTCGCACAACTCTGGCCATTGCGGCCATTTGGGGAGTGAACCAATGGATGGAACAGCTCACTCTCTGCCTCTCTAACTCTGCCTTTCAAATAAATAAATCTTAAAAAAAAAAAAAGTCTATGTTCCCTAGTTGAAGTTTTCCTGCACAGGAAGACCAATGCTGTAATAGTAGGCAAGATATCATTAGCAAATGAGTTTTCATGAGCTGGGCATTGTGGCACAGTGGCTTAAGCCACCCCTTGCAATGCCTGCAACCCCTATCAGGATGTCGAGTTTAAGTCCTGGCTGCTCCACTTCTGATCCAGCTTCCCGTTAATGCATCTCAGAAGGCAGCAAATGATTCCTCAAGTTCTTGGGCCTCTGCCACCCACATGGGAGATCTGGATAGAGTTCCAGGATCCTGGTTTTGGCCTCACCCAGCCCTGGCTCCCATGAGGATTAGGATGGAGAACTAGCAGATGGAAGACACCTACCTCTGCCTTTCACAGAGATGAAAATAAATGAGCATGGCTTTAAAAAAAAAAAATAGAATGTTTCCTTTCTGAGGTGTTCCTGGAGAATCTCTAGCAATAGAGGTGGTTATTTCACTAAGCTATAAAATCATTAAATGAGGTATTACAAACACAGCGGCACTTGCGAATGGGCAGGATTGCCTTGGTCAAAGATATTACCACTAGCCTTGATGACGAACAGATTCATCCCTCATGGAATACACATTCACCCCTCTGACATAGTTACCGTAGGGCATACAGATGCCCTAATAATACAATATCATCTATCTCCCACCCTTATAAACTCTGATGCGATTCAATATTGCCAGGCTTTAATGCATTATGCTAAAGTATATTTTCTCCAGGTAGAAAAATCCCTTCATGATTCACCAACTGGTGACAACCAGACTATTCAAGATCTAGAACCTGGAAGTTGGGTTTTTTTTGGAAACCACACCAGAGAAAGACTGCTCTCAACCTTTACTGGAAGGGACCAGACCAAGTCCTTCTTACCCTTTGTTATAGCACAGATTCATGGCTTCAAGTCTTGAAGGATCCACATCTCTCAACTCAAGAAGGTCCCTCTGGACCCTTGGGACTATATATTCATTGGAGACCTCAAGGAAAACAGACTGAGGAGGGAGCTTTCTCCCCAGTAGCAGACAACATTCTGGATGCCCCAGACCACAAATCAAGGCTGTTCTACTACCACGAAACCTCTGTTCTTTTCCTCTTTCACCTTTGAAATCTTTTTGTTTATACATGGCAAAATGATGCTGTGGTTAGGATTTCCCAACTGATAGCTTCCACAGGAAATGTAACTGAATGCTGGAAATGCCATGTAGAATCTAAATCATGTGATCCTCCTGTTCACCCTGTGACACATTTTACTGATGTTCCAAGTGTGATGCCTTTTCAAGTTTGCACATCTGGTCCTTTTTTATATTGACATATTTATATTCCTTGTGTGCACTTAACAGTGCAGTGAAGATTTTACTGTTTAATTTTGCAAGAAATTACATAAGAAAACCAAATGGAAATGTCATTATACAGTTTGTAGACAGATTCATAACCCTAATTCTCTAATTGTTGGTAGCCTCTAACCTTGCAATAACTCAGTAGTGGAGCACTGAATAAATACTGACCTAAATATTGGCCCCTAAGGCATAAGGCTTCCCACAGGAAACCGTCTGATGTGCCTCACCAGGGTGTGTTTTCATCTGTGGAGGATTTAATGGTCAACTATATGTGATGACAACTGCATGTCTCAGTGAGTGGGAAATGAGAGGTCAGGTTGGGTTAAGGATTCTAATGGTACCACTGTTACTCTCTAACCGGTAGGAAGCTAAACATTAGTCAACCCCTGGTTAGTGTTCCCTAAGGAATGGAGAGGCATTTGCCAGCAGGTGTAAGTCCCTCTGAATGGGCAGCTTTTGGTAGAATGCTCGTTCCCCAATTTGGCATACCTTTAAATGAGGTTGTGCTGAGAAATCTTTCTCAAACATGAGCTATTCTATTGCGAAGGTCATGGTTGCCCAAGAAACATGTCTAAAAATCCCTTACTAAAGCTGATTTAGATGACAGGATTGCCTCTGGCTATGTGACAGCTCACACTTCCTGCTATACTTGGACAGACACGTCTGGTATTGTAGAAACTCAGCTACAATAAATCAACAAGCAGGCTACTTGTTTAGAATAAATGGATTCCTCTTCTGGATCATTCTCTGGTTTATGGGGATCTTGATCAAGGAGCATATTTCAGTCTGTTGGTGTTATCCTCATCATAGTCACCATTCTAGTCTTCCTGGTATGTTCTATCCTTTCAGGTGTCTTAAATGCCTGTAGGTAGCTCTCCACTGGGTACCAGATAGTTTCATTCCAGTTAGAGCAACACACATAGGAAAACAGCACAGTGAATCATTCATCTGACCTGATACCATGGTGAAGTCCATATGGAGGCCAAAAAGACCACTACAATGGGGACAGAGAGTGGTGGCAATGTTTAAGGTTTTGGCCAATCTCTCAAGATTGAGAGACTTATCAAAAAGGGGGAATCATTAAGTAAGTAGGAGGCCATCAGCCTGAGGATGTCTCTTTATAGTATAAGTTCCTCCATAACACAGTGCAATCCAAATGTAAGAATATACCTTTTGTAACAAACAGCTAGATTTTAGCCAACCACAAGCAGTCAAACTTCAGGCAGCCAACGAGTCAGCTATGTCCCCACAAGGCCAGTACTCAGCCAATCAGTGCTTTTCCTGCTTTGCTTCCTGTTGAACCTATAGAAGCTCACTGCTCCCACTACTGAGCAGAGCTCTCTGAATCCCCTCTGGCTCTGAGTGCTACCTGAATGATGCATCATTCTTTCATCAAGTAAACTGTCAAGTTTAATTCGAGGTTTTTCTTTTCAGACATAGCACATTTTACCATGAGCTCAAGACTTGTACGCTCCATTTGCTGTTGTGGCAGGATAAGGTTTTCCTTCCCTAACCTGTCTCCTGCCTTTCCCCTCTTAGCAACATTTCCTGCAGGATCTTCACTACTTGTGAATGGTGCACTGCTTCCCTTTCATCCCATGTGACCTCAATACTCTGCTTCCTGGAGTCCCCATACCGACTCCTCTTACTATAACCATCCCCCTCCTCTGCACAGATGAAGACGAAGACCCCGAAAAGACAGTCTTAGAAAACTTAAAATGGACAGAGGCTACCTCTATCACTGCTGGGTTCCCCATTTGATCTCCAGAATTTATTTTCTGTCCATCACCAGTTCCTCCCCACTGAGGTTCCTAACTGGGTAGGGCCCTGTCTCCTGCCCAGATTCCCATGTCCCTGCTGTAGCTTCGAGGCACTGTCAGTCCCATTCTGAGGCCAACACAGGAGGAAGGGATCAGGAGGGAAGGAGGCTCTGGAGCGGGGTTGTAGCTTGGTAAAGGTGTTGCCTATCCAGTGTTTGGTAGATGCAATTTGGTCTCCAGTGATCAGAGGATATAATGTTCTTCCTGAAGTTTATGCCCAGGGGGACCAATACTCATTTATCTTCTGCTCACTTCACAACAGCAAACATTTCACAAGCATCTACCACGTGCCTGGTGTTGGAAGCCAGAAATACCTAAAGTGCTGACAGGATCGCATCGGACTATCCTGCTGCACAATTTGGTGGATCATCGCCTCAGCTGCAGGCCACCTTGTCATGACCTACAGTATCTTGTATTGTGGCAAGCACCCAGGTCTTCTGTTTAATGACTGTGTACTCTGTAACAGGAACTTAACAGGAGGTGCTCCATGCACGGCTGAGTAGAATACATCGCTACAATCAGTGGCTCTTGTATGAAGAGCTGAGTTAGGGCAGAGAGGCGGCTTATAGGTTCCCTTTAAATGATGATAATAATGGCTACAGTTGTCCAGTCCCTCCTAGGGGTTAGGCACAGTGCTAAGCACAGCTTCCCAGTAGTCCTCTGGTATGCTCGCTATTATTAGCAGCGTCCCCCCACCCCCCGCCCAGTCTGTAGATGAGGAAATGCAGGGCTACGGCTAAGATGTTCCCGAGCTTAAATGGACAATCCAGACTTTGAACTGACGTGGTCTGACTTCAGAGCTCAGCTCCTGGCCACTAGTTAAACAAACTGACTCTCAGAATACGGGGCAGGCCAGGGCTCCTGGGCATGCCAGATGTCCCAGAGAAGAACGTGTGTGATGTGGCTGAAGGTCTGTTAATGGAGGGCAGGGTCTCCCTCTGCTACTGAAACCACCTGTTCTTTTTCGTTTCTCTCTCTCCCTTCAGAACTTTTCCTAGAGTAGCTCATCTCTTCTTCCAACCCTTATGTAAGGGTCCTTGTTAAACAGGGTCTGCCCTTTCTAGTAACATTGGACCCACAGTCCAAGTGACTCAGCTGCTGACCCAAAGTAGTCAAAATCCCAGTTCTGGCTATTAGGCCGACTCTTTTACGTCTTCTAACATTGAGGGGATACCTAGGCGCCGGCAGGCCCGTGAGAGGACTGCAGTATCCCAATTGTTAGGGATCCTGAGAGGGAATGCTCCATGGGTTAGCCAAATAGCAAAACAGCCAAACACCATTATCCGTGGGTCCTTAATACAGGCTCTCACCTTTTCCTTGGTAATGGACAACTGCCTACAACACGTGAAACTGCCCAGAATAAAGACCATGTGTCCCAGCCTGTGTTGAGCCAGGTTTGGACATGTGGTTTAACTCGGGCCATGGGAGACCAGCAGAAGGCTGTGTGCAGATGCTACAAAGTGCTTCATAAAGGAAAAGGCACGTCCTTCTCTTGCCCTTTTTTCTTCCTGCCAGCTGAAATGCAGGTGTTTAGGATCCTGAGATGAACTTAACCATGGAGGCCATGGGTGGTAGAGCAGCCAGATCTAAGAACCTGTCACCATCAACTTCCATTCCAGCCTGGACTGCCTGAATTTCCCAACAAAGAGAAATAAGATTCTACCTAGACCACGACACTTGGGTTTCCCGATCCTGGAGTTGAACCTACTCCTGAAGAATATACCCTAGTTTCTCCAATAGGACAGGACTGTCCTGCTCACTGAGAGAAAGCCACAAGTGCAGGTTTCCTGTGCTAATCAACAGCCTGACCTATCACATCAGTTACTTAGATGAGATTAAATCCCTCCTCCCTAACCCCAGTTAGAACAGCTGTTATCAAAGAGACAAAAAGTAACACGTGTTGGAAAGGATGCAGCGACCAGGGAACTCTTACACACGTTGGTGGGAATGTAAATTAGGAAGCTACTAGACAGCAGAGCAGAGGCATTTCTTTTACAACTGAAATTAGAACTACCCTATGATCCAGCAATCCCACTCCTGGGTGTATCTCCCCCAAAAGTGAAATCATGACACCAAACACACTCCCATGTTTATTGCAGCATATTCACAATAGCCAAAGGTAGGACTCAAACATGATGCCCAGCAGTGGATGATGAATGGCTAAAGAAAATGTAGTGCATATACACAATGGGATACTATTCAGCAACAACAAAGAATGAAATCCTGTCATTTGCATCCAAGAAGATGGAACTGGAGGACATCCTGGGAAGTGAGTCAAGCACAGGGAGACATACTGCATTTTCTCACTGAAAAGTAGATCTCACAAAGAAGTGGAATGTGGAATAGTGGTCGCTGGACACCGATGAGGGCAGGGAGGTGGAATGAGGTTAATGAGCACCAAAATACTCTAACAGGTAGAATTAGTTCTAGTGTTCTTTAGGATAGTATGGTAACTAAGGTTTATCTATAACAATCTGTGATGATTTAAAAACAACTAGAAAAGAGTCTGCACAATTTCTGTACATAAAAATGATTAATGTTTAAGATGGAAATCCTAATTACTCTGTTGGATCTTTAAAATTATATACATGTATCAAATTATACTGTACCCCATAAATATGTACAAATATTATGTTGTCAATTAAAAAAACTATTCCATTAATCCACTATATTTGGGTTTTTAAGAAAGCTTTTATTCATGTGCTTTCAATTTAGTTGAAATACAGAGAGACAGATCTGCCATTTGGTAGTTTACTTCCCAAATGCCTTCAACAGTTGGAGCTGGGTCAGGCTGAAGCCAGGAACCCAGAACTCAATCTGTGTCCCCAAAGCAGGTGGCATGGACCCAGGTACTTGAGGCATCATCACAGCCTTCCAGGGTGTGAATACAGGAAGCTGTACTCAGAAGCAGAGCAGCGTGCTAGTGTTGTGGTGCAGCAGGTTAAGCTGCTGCCTGCAATGCTGGCATCCCATATCAGAGTGCTGGTTCAAGTCCCAGCTGCTCTACTTCTGATCTAGTTCCTCTACTAATGTGCCTGGGAAAAGCAGATCATGGCCTGAGCTTGGCCTGGCACCCAAGTGGGAGACCTGGATGAAGATCTGGGCTCCTGGCTTTAGCTTAGGCCATTTGTTCAGTGAATCAGTGAATATAAGATCCCTCTTTCTCTGTCTCTCCTTCTGTCACTCTGCCTCTCAAATAAACAAACCTTTAAACAACAGCAAAAAAGCAGAACATGACTTAAACATGCCATTCCAAGTGGTGTCTTAACCACTGCATCAAATGTGTGCCCCAATATAACTGGGTTTTTTTGACCAGAGGTAAGTGTAGCTACGACTTCTGTGGAAGCTTAGATTATTTCTATGACTGTATAGACCCAGAGAAGTGCCATCAAAAGGCGGGGTGAGAGGCAGGTGTGTGGCACAGCAGGTTAAACCACTGCTTGGGATGCCTGCAGCCCGTATCGGTATGCCTGGGGTTGAATTCCACCTCTGCTTCCCATCCGGCTTCCTGCTAATGCACATAGGAGACAGCACATGATGACCTAAGTACTGGGTTCCTGCCACACACATAGGAGACCAGGATGGAGTTTCTGGCTCCTGGCTTTGCCTTGGCCTAGCCCTGGCTGTTGTGGGTACTTGGGCAGTGAACCAGTGAATGGAAGATTGATCTCTCTCTCCCTTCGCTGCCTTTTTTCTTCATTTTGATTTTTTTTAACTGAAGTGGTGGAGACTAGACCAAGAACCTCATCATATACCTATCTCTGTGAGCAAGCTCTGGGTACACACCTGAATGCAAACGTGTGAGACAGCTATACCATGGAAAGAGATGGTTGGCCTACTGTCCACACACCTGGGTTCTCTCCTAGCTGGTGCTCCACATGCAAGTTCAACATTACCTCCTGTGTTCACCTCCACTGACTCCCTTCATTGCCTTCACTTGGGTTGTTGTGGGTGTAAGTGGGAAGCCAGCATCTGCTGTCTCTTTAAAACACAGCACCAGCCCTGCCCCCACTCTTCCCTTGCCTGGTTCAGGCCACATCAATCCTATTTCTCCTCTGTCTATGCATCAACATAACTCATGGCTTACTCTCACAGGCTGGAGTTTAATCAGTACTTACTGAATGAATCAGTAAACCAAATATGATCAACAGGGCCTTGAGTCTAAGAGTTCAAGCTAACAAAAAGTCTCTCCAAAAGAATCTTTAGGAAGCAGTATACATTTAAAAGGAAGGATCAACCAGAGCAGTCACCAGGCTGCTCTTAGCATTGTTTTGATTGAGAAGTAAAGAAGGAATACTACCCTGCTGTAATGGTCAGCGTGAGTCTAAGGATGGGAATCGATCCATCACCCCACTACCAGATTCTAGCCATTGTGACCGAGACTGGCTCCTGTGCACAGAGCAGGATGAGGCCAAGCATTCTCTACACACACAGAAAAAAGTGTTTTCACATGTTTGGGTTGGTGAACACTAGAAAAACTTGGACTTGTCATTTTTGCCCCTTAGCCTGTGTTTTTCTGACTAAATCTCTTGCACAGTATTGAAATAGAGCAAACACTTCTAAATTCCCTACCATGTCAGAGACCCTTGGGAGAACCCATGTACCACGGAAGTTGACAGCTGTGATCTTGTCCAAAGAAAGGCACTGTGACCTGACCACCAATTCCCAATGATAGGAAGCACCTCGGTAGGGAAGGTAGGAAGTGCCTTCTATTCTACCACACCTGATTCTACAGAGTGTCCGACCATAGTAACTAGGACAGTTCAGCCTGGGCTGCCTCACGGGGGACAGGGTATGCAGTCAAGTTTGTCTACTAGGTCCCCTTCATAAACGGGCTGTTATCTGTGCCTCAATTTACCTACAGCTACTTGAGCCATTCAAGACCAGGAACGAGGTGAAATGACCCGCCAGCACCATCACCAAGTACTTAGTGAGCAGTGGAGAGACAAAGCACCCTGCAAACCCTCTCCGGGCCCATGAAGAATGTTCATTTCAAGGCAATGTGTCTTCCTCTGGATGCTGGGACACAGGAGTGAGATGTGGGTCTCTCCCAGCATTTAGGAATAAAGGAGGATAGAAAAGAAAGGACCAGGCACCACGCATTCATGCCCTGGTGACACTTTGGGTTATAAAATATTCCTCTGTTGTTGGGCCTCAGCTAAAAATGTTCAGAAGCCAGTAATCAAATATGTGATGGCTTGGCCAGCGTGGCCTGCAGTGCCAGCATCCCATATGGGTGCCGGTTCAAGTCCCAGCTGCTCTACTGCCAATCCAGCTCTCTCTATGGCCTGGGAAAGCAGAAGATGGCCCAAGTCCTTGGGCCCCTGCACCCATGTGGGAGACCCGGAAGAAGCTTCTGGCTCCTGGCTTTAGTTCAGCACAAATCCAGCCATTGTGGCCAACTGGGAAGTGAACCATCAGATTGAAGACATACCTTTCTGCCTCTCCTTCTCTCTCTGTGTCAACAGCTGGAGCTGCACCAATCTGGAACCAGGAGCTTCCTTTAGGTCTCCCACATGGGTGTAGGAGTCCAAGGACTTGGGCCATCCTCCACTGCTTTCCCAGGCCGTAGCAGAGAGCTGGATCACAAGTGGAGCAGCCGGGACTTGAACCTGCACCCATATAGGATGCCAGCATGGCAGGGAGCAGCTTTACCTGCCATACCACAGCGCAGTCCCCAACCAAGAATGGACTTTCAATTAAATAAATAAATCTTTTTTTTTTTGACAGGCAGAGTGGACAGTGAGAGAGACAGAGGGAAAAGTCTTCCTTTGCCGTTGGTTCACCCTCCAATGGCCGCCACGGCTGGCACACTGCGGCCAGCGCACCATGCTGATCCGATGGTAGGAGCCAGGTACTTCTCCTGGTCTCCCATGGGGTGCAGGGCCCAAGCACTTGGGCCATCCTCCACTGCACTCCCTGGCCACAGCAGAGATCTGACCTGGAAGAGGGGCAACCGGGACAGAATCCGGCGCCCCGACCGGGACTAGAACCCAGTGTGCCGGCGCCGCAAGGCGGAGGATTAGCCTAGTGAGCCACGGCGCTGGCCAAATAAATAAATCTTAAAACAACAACAAAAATCGAACGTGTGACGGGCAGTCGGGATGTTCTTGGGGATTTCTCCTCACATGTCACGTGCATTCATGCTCTCTGGAACTTGGCCCCCATCTGCACAGCGTCTGATTCATTCTGGGGCTGTTCTCAAAGATGGCCAGGATTCCATCTTTCTGACAGACAAGGAAACAAAGGGTGCTGAAGAACAGAAACAACTTCTCACTTCCACACATGGAACAGTGCTGAACTGATTGTGACAAAATCAGATACGATCCAAAGGTAAGCTGGTGTGGTTCTCCTTAAACCTGCACTTGCCAAACAACAAACAGCCATGTAGACCTAGCAGGCACCAGCCTGAACATGAGCTCACAAGAGAGAAGGCTGTCTTTGCTCACTGCTTAGTTCTCAGTTCCCAGAATAGATCCTGGCACAAAGTAGGCCCTCAATAAACATATACTGGATGAGTAATGGTAAGAAGGAAAGAATTAGGACAGGCCCCAAACTCAAAGATAGCTATTTATAGACATAGACTAAATGTACTTAACCCCTCCAAAGAGAATACATTTCCTCAAGGAGCAATAGATAGATCTGCCTAGACTTAGAGAACTAGTTAAAACAGAACCAAGGCTGTGTTGACTTCCGGCTGGAAATGTGTTGATGGCATCTTGTCCCTGAGAACAAATACTAGAGTGGCCTATGTCATTGTCTCCTATCCGAGTTCCCCCCTGCCTTTCTGGTTGCACCTTCCTATGCTTCTTATCTGATTCTGAACTTCATTATCTAGCAACAGTGAGCTAAGTGACATTCTCCAAATGCATGTGGCTGGGTCATGACTTGGTGGCCCTGCACGTTTAATATTCTCCACCTAAAATGCCACCTGTCCTGGGAGCTCAGCAGTATACTGCCATCCTCAGAGCCTTTCCTGATCATACACTCACAGTCTCAACTTCTGCAAGTAAATCAAGTTCCCATCCACATTACCACTGTCCCATGTGCATGCCCACTGTGGTATCATTAACATCCTACTGTAATTTAGTCCATTGGATATTTTCCTTTCCCACTGGACTTTGAGTTCGTTGAAGGCAATAGTTGAACTCAGGCATCTTTATGAATGAAAGGATGAACGAATGAAACAAATGAGTGATTCATTCAGTCATCCTGGAACCTCTGCCCGCCCTTACCCATTCTCACTATGTCTCCATATATACACGTCTGTAGGCATATACTGAGGAACTGCACTGACAAGATTAAAATGTTAAAAGATTAAAATACACATATTTAGATAGTTTGATGCAAAAAAAGGAAATAAAAGGCAAGTGGTTGATACTTGTTCTAACAGGTAAACTACAGACAAGCTATGAACCCACTGCTGAGGCACAGACTGATGAAATATGGGCCAAGAAAAATGCTACCCTGAGTCTCACTGACTTTCTGAAGGGGCCAAGGCCGAATAGACAGCTCCTGCAACTTGACTCCCAGGAAAAGAGTGGAAGAAGGGGAATAACAGATCTCTTTGCCAGGGTCTGCTTCAGGGGTCAGCAATGTTTTCTGTTAAGGGCCAGGCAACAAGAATCTCAGCTTTACTGGACATCAGTCTTCGCCCTAACTTGTACTCAACTGTGCTAACCAAAAGCAGCCACAGACTTCATGACCAGGACTGTGGGCCAGTAAAGCTTCTTTTATAGACCCTGAAATTTGATTTTCAAACAAGTTTTGTGTGTCATCTAATAGTTGTCTTTTTTGTTTTTACAAACTATTTAAAAACATTTTTAAAAATCACAATTAAAAGCCTTACAGAAACAACAGCACAGATTTGGTGCACAGCCTGTAGCTGACTGACCTCTGATCTACTGTGGAGAAATGATGCTATGCAACAATGTCTGGGAATCTTCACTTGGAAAACAAATACTGTAGTAGTTGACCCATAATACCCATTATCTGACCTAACCCACATTTGAATATTTTTAATCCAAACAAACACAAGGTCCATAAAAGACTTTATTCAACTCAGTTTTTGTTTGGAATGATCTTTGGATTTCCTTTCCCTGATATGGAATTTCCTGAATGGAATATACGAGGCAACTTCAAAAAGTATATGGAAAAATTGATTCAAACAATGAGTTTATGTTGTTGCAAAAGATTTTTTTGTGGTCCATGTTTAGTTTTGTTCATAATACACATTTCATGAGATTTTGGGAATCCCTTGTATGCATGGATTTCAAATATTTTGCACCAAAAAAAAAATTGGGGGGTGGGGGGCAGGTGCTATGGCATAGTAGGCTAAACCTTTGCCTGCAACAGTGGCATCCCATATGGACACCAATTTGTGTCTCGGCTGCTCTTCTTTTGATCCAGCTCTCTGCCCATGGCCTGAGAAGGCAGTGCAAGATGGCCCAAATGCTTGGGTCCATGTACCCATGTGGGAGACCCAGAAGAAGCTCCTGACTGGATCAGCCCAGCTCTGGCTGTTATGGCCCTGTGAGGAGTGAACCAGTAGACCAGAGACCTTTCTGTCTGTCCCCCTCTCTGTCTGTAACTATTTCTCAAAATAAACAAACTTTTAATTCCATTTTCCACAAACATTTTTAAGCAACAGGGAAGAAGAGAGAAAGAGAGATCTTCCATTCACTGGTTCACTCCCCAAATGGCTGCAGCACCCAGGACTGGACCAGGCTGAAACCAGGAGCCCAGAACTTCTCTAGATCTCCCCCTTGGGAGGCAGGACGCAAGTACTTGGGCCTTCACCCACTGCTTCACAGGCATATTAGCAGGGAATGGGATTGGAAGCAGAATAGCCAAGACTAGAACCAGGCACTCTGATATGAGATGCCAGCATCCCAGGAGGCACCTTGACCTTCCTGTGGCACAACACCTGCCCCGCCCTCTTCTGTAAACTCTTAGAAGTACCTTCATATAACGTTTTCCCAATTACAATCTAAAGATCCATAACCACTGTTTTCCAGAGGGTAAATGGTATGGCCCAAAACTGACAGCTGGTCAAGGTTAAGGCCAGAACCTCTTCCTGGGCCAGTGTTTACCAAGGCATCTCTTGGTGGCCAAAACCTGCGAGACCCAAGGAAAGTTAAAATTTTCTGTCCTTCCTTACTGGTTTTCTGTACTGGCCTTGGGGACAAAGGCAATGAAAAACACAGACATGCTGCTTTGGAATATCCTGTCTTAATTCTTTAGCTTTACAGCCTCTGGAATTACATTGCTGTTTTTCTAGTGTTTCCTTCGCATGCATTTGGGAAAAGAGGAGAGAGAATACAAGAAAAGTGAGGCAGGAGAGACAACATGGGGACCCTGAGAGAAGGTGCTGGATGCTGGAGCCTCAGAGGATGGAAATTCCCCATCCCTGTGTTGGAATATTATCTGCTTACTGGCCCATGGAAGGCAGCTGCCGGGCAGGGAGATTAATAACGTGACGTTCCAGCACAGATCTACACTGAATAAACAGACTGCAGCCCACAACTCGCCACGTGCCTCCTGTGCTTTTGTTCCAGGCTCAAGCAGCTTACCCACAGTGACAAATTATGCAGAAACAAAACACCAGGTGGGGCAGGGTGCACTCTACCATGGGGAGAGGCGAGAGATGTGGCAAGTGGCCAGGAAGCCCAAGCACCCCAGGCTGCACAACCTTGCCCCTGAAGCTAGAAGTTTGGACGACTCAACACAGGTTCTGAACAGCTCTGCTGCCCAAACTTCACCTGCCCGGCCACAGGCTGGGGATTCTGTCCTCACGTCTAGAACGAGCCGCCTTGACCAAGCCAAGCAAGATAAGAGATGGGGACGTGTCAGTGTACTACACCAACAGAAGGGATTTGGGGGCAACCTGCAGACTTTCTTACCCTTTATTGTTGGGAGTGATGGTCTTAAAATATGATAGGTAGGTGGGAGATAAAGTGGCCAAAAGGTAGCACAGAGGTGCCCAACAAGAGGTGAGAAGCCTCGAAGTATAACTTTGCCCCTTAGCAACTTGAAGTAGCTTTTGCCGTGTAGGCACTGCCTACTGCTCCACATGGTGCTGCAGGGGAGCTGGGGCTTAGAACGCCACAGACCGGGGTTCCCAGCCAGATTTTGCCCAAGCTCTGTGGCTTGGGCAAATGGCTTAACCCCACCAAGCCTTTGTTTTACCCTCACCTGGGATGTGAGAGTAATAACACTGTACACACATCAGAGTTGTTGTCAGAAATCTAGCATCACAAGAGCCCGCCCAAGAGACCACTGCCTACTAAATTCACTCTACCCACAAATGTGTCAGGAAAGCAAAAGGCAGGTGGGTCAATTCACGGCTAAAGACCAATATTCCCTCTAATAATGGGGTCCAAATAGCATAATGATGGAGAAAGAAGAAAAAGCTTCGACTGGTCTTAAATTATCCCAGCCACAGTCTATGCAGCAACTCTATTTATTGGAATGGTCCTTGTGAGTCTGCAGGGGATTCTGACAGAAACAAATCTGGAGTGTTTTTTCTGTGGTTCCTTCCCAGAGACTCTGGGACTACTGAATAAATGCCTCCCAGCTCTCCAGCTGGCCTGATTTACTCTTGTTTGAAGACTTCTTTGACAGAGCTACAAAGAGAGAGGGAGACACAGAGACACAGACAAGGAGACAAAGAGATCTTCTATCTGATGGTTCACTTCCCCAGACAGCCACAACAGCCAGAGGGCCAGGGAGCAGAGGCCCAAACATTTGGGCCACCTGCTGCTTTCCCAGGCATATCAGCAGGAAGCTGGATCAGAAGTAGAGCAGCCAGGACTCAAACTGGCATCCATATGGGATGCCAGCTTTGCAGGCGGCAGCTTTACCCACTACGCCACAAATGTCTGGTTTACTCTTAAGCCTGAAGCAACTCAGGACAGCAACTGTAGTCCATCAACTTGATCTTCAAAGGAAGACTCTGCAAGAAGTTCATGGAGCTTAAGCTCATCCCACCCCTAGGTAATCAGATGGAATCAACAGTTTCCATTTCAACCTTGTCTTTGCTGATCCAGGCTTATACTAATCCTCAGGTGTTCCAATGGCTAGCTGTAGTCTGAACTTCAAATCACCACCACTCTGGGGCTGGCACTGTGGCATAGCTGGTTAAGCCTCCACCCATGAAGTTGACAATCCATATGGGCACCGGTTTGAATCCTGGCTGCTCCACTTCCAATCCATCTCCCTTCTGATGTGCCTGGGAAAGCAACACAGTATGGCCCAAGTTCTTGGAAGAAGCTCCTGGCTCTGACCTGGCAGCACAGGGCTGTTGTGGTGGCCATTTGAGGATTGAACCAGCAGATGGAGGATCTATCTCCTTCCCTCTCTCTGTTATTCTACCTTTCAAATAAATAAAATCTAAAAAAAAAAAAAAAAAAAAAAAAAAAAAAAAAAAAAAAAAAAAAAACCACTCCATAAATTTAGAGAAAGAGCCCCTTGACCCATTCACGAGGGATAGGTGTGGGAGGAAATGCAGACATCTGATGAAGGAAGAAAGGACAGTTTGGACTTATACGTGCAAAATGCCAAACCAGATAGAAGCGTAAGCAGCAAGTTTTATGAGGCCGATTATAAATAACGGAACATGTTACTCTGAGAAGATTAGAAGTAAAGTTTGAAAAATGTCCAAGAAGAATGGAAACACAAAGTGCTGTTTTCATGCCAGTGTGAGAGCTCCAGCGTTTCTCCAGGCCTTCTTTGGCTCCCCTGAAGTGGAAGGATTTGATATGACAAATTCCTCCCACAGATGAAAACCCTTGCTTTAAAGTTAATTTACTTGGCATTCAGGAAAACTATACCATAAGACCTTCCTCCCCACTCAAAAAAAAAAAAAAAAAAACTCATCAAGGCCACAAAACCAACATTTGACACGTTACCGTGAAATGAGTTTTCCCATTTATATAGCTGCTTTTTCCTTTTTTTATTATAAGGACATGAACACGTAGCTTTATACTTGTTACCTTTACCTTTAAATGCCACATCAAGAGGCCAGGACAAAAAGCTAAGTCCCAAATGGTATAAAAAGCCATGAACTGGAACCGCGGGACCTTCTTTAAGTCAAAAAGTGTGGACAAAACTCAACAATCATCTGCGATACACAGAGTAGTTTTTCTTGAGTAATTGTAGCAAACAGACTACGAGGATTATTTTTAGATAGAGCTAAAGCCTAGGAAGCCAATTTGCTTTGCCTTTTTTTGGAGGGGGGCTATGACTGCAGGAGCTTTTAAAAGCTTTCTTACAAGTGTTAAGTGTGTGCTTTTCATGAAGAGATATTTAAATTTGCATACCTGTGAGTGCATATACACACACACATGTATATATGTACACATATAAGTATATACACATATATCATACAGACACAATATACACTTCTCCATTTTCTTTCTTCCCATATCAAAAATAATGCGACCTAAACATTTTCTTTGGTAAAGAGACCTCAGCTCTTTGGAAAAATACTTCTGCAGTTAAATACCACTTTCAACTAATCAAAATAGCTGTGAGAAAGAGGCTACTGAGACCCCATTTCGTGACCACATGGGGCAATTGTAATTCCCTTTATTTACAAGGCTGCTTTCACTTCTCCCAATATGCAGACTATGACCAAAGGGGCCATCCTTTCTTTGCCCCTGAGCAACACACTAGATTCCTATCTACTTGTACATCCATCTTTCTTCCTTCATCTCTAAGAACACACACTAGTTATAATAACATTGTTATTTTTATTGTCTTCTGAGACTTATCCAACCTATATTTTAATCACAATAATAACAGCAAATATAAGTATACACACAGCACTTCCCATGTCTGAAGCACTGCTTGAAGTTTTTAAAAATAAATGAATTAAATCATGTGTTACATCATCTATTTCTCATGGCTTATTATGTTGGTTGCCTAAATCCATCCCTCCTTCCTAGTGAAACCTAGTCATGTCCAAGCTTCACACAGTCATGACCTTGGGATGGGCTGTCCTAGGAGGTGGATCCTCATTCATCTAAGCTCATAGGCGAAGCCTTCCAGGGACATGTAGATGACAGATTCCTGGGCAAGGACATGTGAGAAAAAAAAAATCTACTGATTTTAAGGAAGAAGAATTTGTTCAAGAGGACAATTTTTTTTGGTTGCTGTTCTTAATAAAAAGTACACAGGAAGAGAATCTCTCCCTCTAGAATTTTGTGAGTCCAGAGTTGATGCCTAGAACTTCTGGAGCCTTCTTGCAAGCCTAAGGGAGCTGGTCTGAAAACCAACGTACCCCAGAAAGAGAATGCCAAGAGGTTACTGGGCACCAAGGAGGGACCCAGAAACCCAGATTTTCCTGTATACACAGCAGCCATAACTCGCTTTCTTGCCTCATGTGGTTATACATTTCCTCATTGTTTTAAGTAGTTGAGTTCTGACATCTCTTACTTGCTGTCAAAGGCATCCTTAATGATAAAATTAACTTTCCCGATGCAGAAAGAGAGTAAGATGACAAGTGATTTATGCCACTACCCTTAGTAAATGCACAAAGACCCTGCAAACATTAGAGACACAAATTTGAAGGAGTTCGGAATGCGCCACCCTCAAATATGCAGCTCAGGTGTGCCAATCGCTGCAAGCTGAAGGCAAGGAGAGCTGTCTCTGGATTCCCCATATCTGCCTAAAGACAGATCCCCCAAAGGGAACTTGATTGGCCTCCATCCCTTCCCCAGGGGTTCCATCAGCTGAGAATAATTACCTCTTATCACAGAAGAGGAGACCCAAGTCAACACCTCACAGGGCACAGTGCAGCGTGTCACAAGCCATCCTACCTCCCCTCCACTTGTCTAGGGGCCCACTCATCATCCCTTCAGGGATGTGTTCTCTAAACTGCCCACACCTCCCTCCTTGCTGCCTTTGAAAAGGATATATAAAACTCCTATATCTGGTCCTGGAGAGGTATTTCTCTGATGTTCCCATTCATATAATAAATTTGCATTACTTTTCTCCTGTTAATCTGTTTTCATAGACCCGGAGGGCAAAGCGAAAGTTTCTCCACTCCCACCCACATAAAAAAAAAAAAAAAAAGGCAAGTTCTAGAGAAGGGATCTTGGGATCTTGGGGCCAGCACTGTGGTGTAGAAGGCTAAGTAAGCCTCTGCCTGCAGTGCGCCAGTTTTGAGTCCCGGCTGCTCCACTTCTGACCCAGATGCCTGCTAATGCGCCTGAGAAAACACTGGAAGATAAACCAAGTGCTTGGGCTCCTACATCCACCTGGGAGACCCACAAGAATGCCTTGGTTCCTGGCTTCAGAATCAGCTGAACTCTGGTCATTGCCGCCATTTGGGGCGAGAACCAGTGGATGGAAGATCTTTCTCTCTCTCTTGCTCTCCCTTTCTCTCTGCCTGTTAATTTAAAATATTGAGAAGGGCTCCCAAACCCCAATGCTTAATAAATGACAGGTATATATACTGCTGTAACCACCCCCTCTTCATATAATTCATCTTGAAATTATGGTTACCAAGTTCATCAACTAGAGTTCAATAAAGGTCTCTGATTCTTACTCCCACTTTCTGATTTTGTGTGTATGTATGTGATTACACACGTGCAAATCACTCAAAGTATCACAAGGCACATGGAAAGGCAACTGTGTCATTTTTTTTCTTAAACACTAATGGTTTGGGCTCTAACAGTACATTTTAGAAAATGCAAATTCCTTTCTCCTTTAAAAGTCTTTCTCCAGCTGTTCCCAAGGCTGGGCCTCTCTGTAATTGTCAGTCTGTAAACACTGAGCACCTGGGAGTAGTGTCAGCAGGCTGTACTGAACTCGAAGCCCATAGTATCAGTTTTGTTTCTCATCCTTGGGCACTGAGTTACTTCTCAATACTAATACCTGTTGCTGCATTAGAAGCACACTGCTGCCCTCCCTCTAAGTCTTGCACCAACACCATCCTAGAAATAAGGAGCAAATTATGTTTTGTGGCTTTGGGAACAGGAACTAAGCATGCCTAGTTCAGTCCTACTCTCTCCCTTTTCCTCTTGGGAGCCAGCTGACCACAAGAAGCTCCCAGTCTAATCTTCTAAGCCCAGCCGACCACGTTAGAGCCATCAGACCACACATAGGTTCTATCCTTGCAGGAAGGCCTGGCCTACCCGGGTGGGCAAGTCCATCTAACCCCAAGGATGGGAATCAGCCATGTTGTCTGAAGATAGAAGCTGTTTTTTCCAATATAATCTTTTTGTTCTTTTTTAAACTTTTATTTAGTAAATATAAATTTCCAAAGTACAGTTTTGAATTGCAATGGCTTCCCCCCACCCCATAACTTCCCTCCCACCCGCAACCCTCCCATCTCCCGCTCCCTCTCCCATTCCATCTTGATCAGTTAAAGGAAAAAGTAAAAAGGAATCTTCAACTCATTTAAACCAGAATATGGGTGACAAACCTATCGGTAATAATTGGGCTCACCTAAATCCTCATGATTTTGAAACTAGAGATATTCCACCAGATCGTACTTGTACAGGGCTTGATGGTTATCTCTCTGGGTCTCAACACACAAACCTGGGAGGAAGGCAAAGTTGATTCTCCCAAGATGGACTCTATCGGGAAGCGGAGACTGAGCTATTTTTAAAGAACTGTCCAGGGCAGCACAGCCAGTACAACATTCCACATCCCTAGCTCCTGTGCTGCTGCTTTGGCTGGAGTTCCTTCCCCTCCCCGGCTTCCTGCAGCTCCCTAAGGAGCTGAGTAAACTCAGTGACCTGCCCAAGTGGGGCCCTGGAACCAGGCCGCCCCCTACCTCCCCCTAACACAACAGTTCTGTCTTCTACTTCAACACACAACACATTTATTGAATTCTGTGCCATTTAGTCAACAACCTGATTTGTAGGAAGTCCCAACTTTAATTCTGCCTTCCTTTGGAGGTTTCTCCCAGGCAAAGAAGAGAGTTAATTATTTTGTTGATTTAGTGAATGCTTTTTCATTCTTAAGCAGAAGGTCTCTACCCAAACTGAAAAAGCTTAAGAAGTTCTTTAAAGTCACTCCAGGAGAGTGGTATCACAAGATGGAGACACAGGAAATACCAGCCTTTATCCTCCCCGCCCCCTAGAAAAACAAACACAGACAGTTCTTCACAAACCAAAATAGCCCAGGAGGGCTCAAGGGCCCACGAAAGAATATGCAACAACACTGTAGAGAAAAACAGCAAAAAAGGAGGATATTCACAGAGAAAGGACTGCTGTTGAGATCAGCATACCTGAGATGCCGGGGACATTAAGGGCAAAAAAAGGAAGTGGGAAGCTATTGGTATCAGCCACATGCTGGGGATCACTGTGGTCCCCAGTAGCCTGGGGTGCAGAGGATGCCAGGATCTTTGGCTACAGAGGGAACCAACAGCCATTCCCATTATGGTGCCTCAGGGAGAGACAGACAGACAGACAGATGGCTGCCTATGCCTACCCGCCATCCCCCAATAAACAGCCACTGTGGAGGTGCTTCTGGAAAGGAACCACTCTCCAGACCTGATTTTGGAGGCTGCGCTGGGCCAGCCACATCTCAGACACCAAAAGCCATCACCATAGGGGGCTGGTTCACACACTCTGGACCTCAGAACCAAGCCCTCCTTGCTCATGCCCATACTGTAGGCAGGCAATAGCACACCCCCACTCCCCGATCCTAACACCATTCTAACTCTGCACACACCATGGCAGTGGGGCTGCCCACATTCCGAGGGACCAGTGCTATCACCGCCTTGGACCTCAGAGCCGTAGTCCCTCTGTGCACACCCAGGCTTCCACCCTCAGCTCCGCAGCCTCTCCCCGAATGCCACTCGTGAGATGTTGATGCCACAGCCATTGCAAGAAAGGCTGTAGGTAAGACACGGCACCGAGGGCAGCTCCTCCTCAGCTGTGACTTCCCCAGTGGGAAAAGACAACACCAGGAAAATGTTAGCCACCGTGACTGCCAAAGACCCCAACAGCCGTCAGCACACTGAGGAAATCCACAGCAGCTGAAGATCCCTTGAACTCAGCTGAGAGAGCTGCACCCTCACTGGTACCAGCATCACTTCACCCTGCCCAGCAAGTGTCTCCACACTTCCCCATAGAGAGAAGTCTTAGCAGGGGTGAAACAAGGCCGTAAAACCTGGGAGAGGTGACTGCCCAGTGAATGCACAGACGTTTACCCAAGGCCAAAAGAAACATGAAATAACGAGAGAGAGTCTTAACACCACCAAAAGAACATGATAACCTTTCAGTACCTGACCACAAAGCAGTGCATGTATGTAGGAACTAAGAATTCACACTAATTGTTTTAAGGAAGTTCAGTAAACTTCAAGAGAATACAGCACTATTCAATGAATGAGAATGCCCAAAATGAGAAATTTAGTAGAGAATGAAATAATTTCTTAAACAAATTCTCTAAGTTAAAAATATAATATGTGAAATGAAAAAATGTAATAAAGATTATCATCAGTAGAAGCGACCAAGCAGAAGAAAATACCTGAAGAACAGGTTATTTGAAACTCTAGGGGTCGGCACTGTGGCACAGTTGGTAAAGCCACTGCCTGCAGTGTCGGCATTCCATATGGGCGCCAGCTCGAGTCCCTGCTGCTCCACTTCCAATCCAGCTCTCTGCTATGGCCTGGGAAAGCATTAAAAGATGGCCCAAGTCCTTGGGCCCCTGCACCCACGTGGGAGACCCGAAAGAAGCTCCTGGCTCCTGGCTTCAGATTGGTGCAGTTCCAGCCATTGTGGCCAATTGGGGAATGAACCAGCAGATGGAAGACTGACTCTCTCTCTCTCTCTCTCTCTCTCTCTCTCTCTCTCTCTCTTTCTGCATCTCCTCCTCTATGTAACTCTCACTTTCAAATAAATAAATCTTTTTAAAAAATTCTAATCATTGTGGTACCACATGTGAAGCCACCACTTTACCTGGGAAGCCCTCATCCTACTCTGAAATGTGTGATGTAACTCCTGCCTCCTCTACTTCCAATCCAACTTCTTGTCATTGTGCACCCTGTGAAGCAGCAGATGATGCTCAGGTAGTTGGGTCCCTGCCACCCAAGTGGGAGACCTGCCCGGGATGAGTTTTGGGTTTCTGGCTTTAGTCTGGCCCAGCCCTGGCCACTGTAGGCATTTGGGGAGTAAATGAGCAGATGGAAGATCTCTCTTCTTTTTCCCTGTCTCCCACTCTCCCTCACTCTCTAAAAAGTGAAAATAAATGCATAATATTATATTTAATATATATTTATATATATGATAAATAAAAATGGAAACAATATATCAAAACTTACAATGATGTAGCAAAAGCAGCTTTTTGGGGGGCAGGAAGAAGTTCATAGCAATAAATGCCTACATCACAGAATAATATCTCAAATAACCTAACGTTACATCTCAAGGAACTACAAAGAGACAAACAAACCAATCCCATGTTAACATAAGGCAGGAAATGATAAAGATCAGGCAGATGTTAAAAAAAAAAAAAAAAAACAGAAACTTGGGGGCCGGGCGCTGTGGTGTAGTGAGTTAGGCACCACCTGCACTGCCAGCATCCCACATGGGCACTGGTTTGAGTCCCGGCTGCTCCACTTCTGATCCAGCTCTCTGCTATGGCCTGTGAAAGCAATAGAAGATGGCCCAAGTCCCTAGGCCCCTGCACCCACGTGGGAAGCCCAGAAGCTACTCCTGGCTCCTGGCTTCAGACTGGCACAGTTCTGACCATTGCAGCCAATTGGGGAGTGAACCAGTGGATGGAAGACCTTTATCTCTCTATCTGCCTCTCCTGCTCTGTGTAGCTCTTTCAAATAAATAAATCTTAAAAAAAAAAAAAACAGAAACTACAAGAACAATAGAAAAAAATCAATAAAACTAAGAGTTGATTATTTGAAAAGAAACAAACTACACAGGGCTGGTGCTGTGGTGTAGTAGGTTAAGCCTCTGCCTACAGCTCCAACATCCCATATGGGCACTGATTCATGTCACATCTGCTCGACTTCTTCTTTTTTTTTTTTTTTTTTTTTTTTTTGACAGGCAGAGTTAGACAGTGAGAGAGAGAGGCAGAGAGAAAGGTCTTCCTTTTTCCGTTGGTTCACCCCCCAATGGCCACCACGCTGCGCCGATCCGAAGCCAGGAGCCAGGTGCTTCCTCCTGGTCTCCCATGCAGGTGCAGGGCCCAAGGATCTGGGTCATCCTCCACTGCCTTCCTGGGCCAGAGCAGAGAGCTGGAATGAAAGAGGAGCAACTGGGACAGAATCTGGCGCCCCAACTGGGACTACAACCCGGAGTGCTGGCGCTGCAGGTGGAGGATTAGCCTAGTGAGCCGTGGCACTGGCCCTGCTCGACTTCTGATCCACCTCCCTGCTAATGCCCTGGGAAAGCAATGGAAGATAGTACAAGCACTTGGGCCCCTGCTCCCATGTGCAAGACATGGAAGAAGCTCCTGGCTTTGAACGGGCCCAGCTCTGACCATTGTGGCCATCTGGGAGTGAACCAGAAGATGGAAGACACACTTGGTCTCTCCCTCTGTCTGTAACAGCCTCTCAAATAAATCTTTAAAAAAGAGTAAACTACACCAAGAAAAAAAATAGAAGATAAAATCAGAAAGGAAAGGGAACATTGCAACTGATATAACTGAAAGATAAAAGACCCCAAGAAATTACCAGGAATAAGTCTACATCAACAAATTGTATAAACAAAATAAATGGAAAAATTCCTAGACATATGCAACTTACCAAAGATGAATCATGAAGAAGAATTAGAAAATCCACAGAGACCAATTATGAGTAAGGAGATTGGATCAGTAATACAAAGTCTCCCATCAAAGAAAAGCCTAGGACTCAATGGCTTCACTGCTGAAATCCACTTAACGTTTAAAGAACAACAATCCTACCCAGACTCTTCCAAATAAATAGTCAAAGTGGGAATAAATCCAAACTCCTTTCTGTGAGGCAAGAATTACCATGATACCAAAGCCAGACGGGGAAACTCCCAGAAAAGAAAATTACAGGTCAAACTCACTAGTGAGCAATTTCAAAAATTCTCAACAGAATACTAGAAAATCAAATTCAACATTCACCATAATCAAGTAGCTTCTTGCCTGGCATGCAAGGACGATTGAACATGCACAAATCTATAAATGTAACATACCACATAACAGAATTACAGAGGAAATATATGATCATCTCAATAGCTGCAGGCAAAACAAAAAAAATTAACATCCTTTCATGATAAAAATTCTCAATAAATTTGGTATACAGGAAACGTAGCTCAACACAATAAAGGCCATATATGACCAGCCCACAGAGTGCATCATACTTAGAGAACAGCTGAAAGCAATTGAAAGGATACCCATTCCCTCCACTTCTACCCAACACAATTTTGAAGTCCTATTAAAAGCAATTAGGCAAGACAAAGAAATAAAAGGCACCAAATCAGAAATGAAGAAGGTACAAATTGTACAAGATGCCACCAAAAGACTGAACTAATAAACAAATAGTCTGCAAAATAAAAAAAAAAAAGTTCCTCACTTTTTGTAAGAATTACTTTATTTATTTGAAAGACAGAGTTACAGAAAGAAATAGAGCCAGAGAGAGAGGTCTTCCATTCTCCTGGTTTACTCCCCAAATTACCACAACGACCTGAGCTGAGCTGATCCGATCCAAAGCCAGGAACCAGGAGCTTTTTCCAGGTCTCCCATGAGGGTGCAGGGGCCCAAGGAGTTGGGCCATCTTCTACTGCATTCCCAGGCCACAGCAGAGAACTGGATCAGAAGAGGAGCAGCCAGGACTCAAACTGGCACCCATATGGGATGCTGGTGCTACAGGCTGGGGTTTTAACCCACTGCGCCACAGCGCTGGCCCCCTTTTTTTCTTTTTAAGATTTATTTATCTGAAAGTTAATATTACATAGTCAGGGAAAGACAGAAAGAAAGATTGTCCATATGCTGGTTCACTTCCCTAGATAACCACAGCTGCCAGGGCTGGCCCAGGCCAAGGCCAGGAGCTTCCTCCAGGTCTCCCAGGTGGCAGGGTCCCAGGCATTCGGGGCCATCTTCTGCTGCCCTTCCCAGGCCATCAGCAGGGACGGTGGGTCGGAAGTGGAGCAGCCAGGACACAAAATAGCACCCATATGGGATGCCGGCATTGCAGGCATTGCCTTGACCCACTACACCACAACACTGGCTCCGAGTTATCAGACAAAAGAAAACAATCCTATGCATGATATCTCTAGGAAAAGTACACTACCCAGGAATAAATTTAACCAAGGAGGTGAAAGCAGCCAGCTGGTTCGGCTTCTCAGGAGACAGCAGCACCCTGATATGTATCTGGACAGATTGATCATGCCCGAATCCTACTGCCTGCCCGCATGACCAGTCAGCTTCTCTTCTAAGCCTGGATCCTCATCTGAAAGAGAGTGGGGGAATACATCACTTTGCTTTCAGTATTGTTGTGAGGGATAAAGGCAACAGCAAAGACAACTATAGCAGCTACCACTGATTCAGCCCTGCATGCCGGGTGCCTGCTACAGGCCAGGAGAAGACAAGGAGGAGAAGTCATGGCTTTTTCCATTTCTTAAAGATGTGGAGTTCTACTGTCCATCAACAGTCGGAGGTATCTGACGCAGTGGTTAAGTCGCCCATCAGGATGTCCACATCCCATACTGGAGTGCTTGGTGCAAGGCATGGATCTCTGCTTCCCATTCAGCTTTCTGCTACTGCACACACTGGGAGCCAAGAGATGATGGCTCAAGTGATTTGGTCCATGACACCCATGTGGGAGACCTGGATAGAGTTTCTGGATCCCAGCTTTAGCCTGGCTCAGCCCCAGCAGTTGTAGGCATTTGGGAAGTGAGCCAATAGATGGAAGATCTGTCTCTGTCTCTCCCTCTCCCATTCAAATAAAAGGGAAAATTTTTTTTTAAAAAAATGAGAGCAGCCCTTAGAGATGCAAGAGACAAAATATCATAGCATGGTACAAAGGCCCTCCCGCAAGCCATGTGTCCCAGTACTGGGCCCAACAGCAGCGGCAGCAGCTATAGTGCAAGTCACAAGGCTGAATGGAGGAGGAGAGCCTCTACCAAGAGGCCACCCAGTGGGGCCAAGGGCCAAGGCTGGGGTGCAGGCAATGGACATATTGGCCTCATCCATGAGTCCCCAGGGAGCTCCTCTGGGCAAGGCCCCTGGTTCTCGCCTGTCAGTTCAGGGAAACGTAGCAGGAGCCAGCTGTGCTCTTCCAGTATGGAAGTCCCCTCTAAAGGGCCACAGATGGTGACCATGTAGTGGGTTCCCAGTACCAGACAGTGTTGCTGTCCCCATATCAATGACAATGGATAAGTTCCCCTCTTACCCATGGCACATGTCACCCAATTTCCACCGGGATTAGGTTCAGGTAAACCTGACCCAGGTCTTCTATTCCCACGGCCCTTACCTCACCCTACCTTTTTCCCTCAAGATGTGTGGTATGACGAAAAAGGCACCAGACCAAGCATTAAGGAGACCTGAGATTTCCTTCCTAGCCACCACCAATCTCTGTGACCTTGGTCGGATCACCTATCTCCACGTCCTCATCCATGAAACGGATGCTTGTGGGGGCCCCATGAGCAGAGTGGCAAAGCACCCAAGGAGTGGGGCAGCATTCCAGAAAGGGCCAAGAGGGTCAAAGGACACATCAATGACTCCTTCAACAATGGGAGGTAAGGGACAATGGACAAGATCAGAAATAACGGAGGCTCTGATGATGAAATATGCTGGCTAGGAAAGGCCTGCTGGTGGCAGTGAAACAAAGCTCACCTCATATAGAAAGCAGGGCCAGGTTTGCCAGCATCCCATCTGCAATTCCCATTTGTGAGACAGGCTGGTCTTTGAACTTGGCCGAGCTGGTCAGCGTGTTCCACGCAAGGTGTCATCAACAGAGTACAAAGCTCAGAGCCAGATTTCCAGTATCCTGCCGGCAGGGACCGCCCACATTCCCCTCTTCCTGTTCTCCTTTCAAAGTGTGTTTTCACAGTTGTTACCTCCACGAGCAAAGGGGGTGGAGCTGAGAGTAGACTGATATATGTAAGTGCCATTGAATATACAAAATGTGGAAGTCATACATGTGGCCATTTCACCCACCTTGACAGGCAGGGGATGGGTGAGGCAGGGTGGAAAGACTATTATAACCCAGCAGGAACATGAGGCACTAGGAAGCAGAGGGCGTGGGGCAGAAGATGGATTAAGTTCAATTTATGAGTCACAGTGGAGCTGGGAGCTACATTCATACCCAGGCAAAAATCCATGCTGGGCTTGTCTCCCAGGCCAACATGATCACCCCATCTTTCTAAGGGGAAGGAGAAATGGATGAGGTGAAGAAGAACATCAAGCTCTGCCTAGAGAGGGCATCTTCCCTGTGAATCTCAGAATCTGGGGTTATTGAGTAAAAGTTCTTCCTGGCAGCCCCCGCAAAGCCCCATGTGCGCCCCTGGTGGCCAATACTTTGCTCTCTTCCTCGTTGCCCCACAGGCCCACCTTGCAAGGCCCAAGGAGGATACTCTCTCACCGGACCCCAACATGGTAGAGCCCATCCTTACAGAGAGTAAGACCCGACATGTGCCAAGCACACAGGAAGAACGCTGGGCTCACTCCAAATACTGGAACCAAGGTGGGAAGGTGGAAGATCAGGTGTGGGATAAAGACAGCTCCTACAACATCAAGTCCCTGCAGTCCTCTCCTCTCCCTTCCTGTGGTTAAGGAAGCTTCTCAGAGCCAGGATGGAAGAAGATGGAGAGGTGGGGAGAGGAGGGAGATGGCACAGTGATCACTAGTGAGGAGGATGCTTCCTGCTCCCTCCCTCCAACATCACACAGAGTCCCAGCCTCTCTGCTGCTCTTCAATGGAAACAAACTAAGGTTCCTTTAAGGCCTTTCTTCTAGCCCAAGCTCTGAACAGGCAGGAACCATCCAGAGTTCCACCCTATCCAAAGTCCACCTGTTAAGCATTAGTTCAGCCTTACAAAGGATTAAGAAAGTGGGGGAGTTCTGCATCACCTTTTATGAGAAAGGCCTGTTTAAAAGGAAACAAATCCACCAACTCAATTCACCCCAGGTTATTTCCACCCTGGAGGAAGGAAGAGCAAGTCAATACTGAGGTACCTCTCCCCTGGTTTCAAGGCTCCTCAACCTCCCCTCGTGCAGATAGCCAGGCCTGCAGCACGCAGCCCTGACAAAGCAGCTGCCCACCTGCTGGAAGAGAGGTGGGACAGTCCCACCAGCAGTCATCCTTCTGTTGCCAGCACCCTCTGCCACACGAAGGGGTGTCCCTGGCAGGTGACCAAAACAATGTACAGAGCATGCATTTAACCAACAGCTTCTACAGAAAGGCCCCTTGCTGTCCACTATCCATGTTAGCAAGGGTGACTAAGTTAGCCCATCCTCAGTTTGCAGTATGACGTCTTACTTCCCTTCATTTCAATGAGTTGAAGTGAACCAGGCTGGAAATTCAGGCAATGGCCCAGTCATCACCCTGGGCCCCAAAACCTTCTTACACCACGGGAGATGTGAATCCCTACATAGGTAAGCTCTCCGTTAGCTGTTTCTAGTCTTGTGTTTCCCCAGGGTGGACCAGGCACTAGAACAACTTCATCTCAGCACACCCACACCCTCGCTCTCCGGCTCAGAGCAACAAGCCCCAGATTGGGCCGAGAGGAACATCTGCACACCTCTGGAGACTTGGCCTCTTCCTTGCTTCCCTTCTGATGGGTGGATAGAGAATGGGGAGGGGCAACAGCAGAGAGGAGGGGCGGGTGGCTGGGGTCAGGAGAAGATCATGGAACAGCAGGAATGAAAAGTAGAATGAAAATTAAATTAATAGTAAATTATCATTGAAAGGAAATAGCACTTGATCACGGTATTGAGAGGACTCACAGGTGCCTACCCAACCCATTCACCTACAGTGTGCTCTTGACATGGAACCCTCTGCCTGGCAACCATCAAACATTCTGACCTGGGGGAAGAATCCTAGGTGCCAAAATAGGAGACATTCAAGCCATCCAAGGCTTTTGAGCCCCCGTGTCCACCCCTCAGGAATTCCAAGGCTTAAAGGATCAATCTGTAATCTCTATGCTAACAAACCACTCTGAGATGGCAAGTAAGTAGACCCAAATGCACCTCTTTGGGGATTTACCAAAATGTTAGACTCATTCACCTGCTAGCCCTTGCTCCTCTCTGTGCCAAGCTCTGTATGGGCATCTCATCTACATCTCCAAACAGCCCTGTGAAAAGGGACTCATTGACCCAGTTTTGCAGCTAGAGAGGCTGAGTGGCTTGGCCACAATCATAGTTAGTAAGGAGCTCTCCTAGGATTTAGCCCTGGGTCTGCCCTGATCCAAAACTCCAGATGCAGCCACCATTTGTTAATTGTTCACCACAGAGTGAGCAGTGCCTTCTAAAATTCTCCCGAGTACCAGACTACCCATTACTATCAGCGGCCATAAAGCGTCTCAAAAGATGACAGCACACCCTACATTCCCTGGAGCTGGTGGCCACTGCCACACTGACAACTGCACCTTTAAAGCCAGTTCCCCGGAAGCATGAAACCTCAGGCAGCAGAGAAACCTATTTGTTGTTTCGACTGGGTAAAGGCTAAAGAAATGACTTTCACAGAGGTTTTAATTAATTGGTTTCTTACAACCAAATCTAAGTCCTCACAGGGCCTCTATATGGTTATACAGATAGGGGCCACCATTGTGGTATAGCTGATAAAGTTGCTGCCTGTAACACCGGCCTCCCCTGTGTCCTGGCTGCTCCACTTCTTATCCATCTTCCTGCTAATGTACCTGGGAAAGCATCAGAAGATGAACCAAATCCTTGGGTCCCTGCTACCTACATGGGAGACTTGGATGAAGCTCCTGGCTCCTTGATTTGGTCTGGCCCAGCCCTGGGCATTGCAGCTATTTGGGGAGTGAACTAGCACATGGAAGATCTGTTTTTCTCCCTCTCCTCTCTCTCTCTTTTTAAAGTCTGAAGGAGAAACAAAGATACACAAATAAAATGAGATTCTCTTCCCAAATGCCCACAACATCCAGGACTGGGCCAGGCTGAAGCCAGGAGCCGGCAGGTTTCTCACATGGGCAGCAGGAACCTAGTTACCTTAGCCATCACCTGCTGCCTCCCTGAGTCTGCTCTGGCAGGAAGCTGGAGTCAGGAATCCAACCCAAGCAATCTGATATGGGACACAGGCATCTTATAAGGCCAAATCCCTGCCCCCAGTAAGACTTTGTAAGCAGCTTTTGAATGCTAGGAAAGACTACTGATTCCATCAGTCATAATACTACTATATCATAAGCCACTATATATTAAGTTCCTCTTGTTCATGAAAAGAATTACATAAAAAAGATAGGAGTCCTATTCATTAGCAGATTCACATAAATGCTCATAGAAAACATGGCTGGAATAAACATGATTTAATTTTCCTCCAGAAAACCAGGAGGAGGAGGAATTGGGGTCAGGGCTCGCCCGTTGTGTGGTGGATGGGAGGTATCACTTACGTGGCTTGCAGAACTCAGTGTGTCATTCCAAAAAGCAAAGTTGTTTTTCCCACTCTTGCGGGAAATGCATTTTAGGGTTGGGGGATCATAGCTTTGAGATGCACATTTCTATGAGAGGTAATGAATTCTTCCTACCACTCTCTAGCACTGTAACTTCCATTGTCCTACAGAATCAGCTTCACCTGTCCTGCCAAGCCTTAGGGTTCCATGCCACAGTCAGCCAAGTATTAGAGGGGCAAAAGCAATCTGTGGGGTACAGAGAACAGGAGGGGAGAGGGGACAGTGAAGGGAGAGAAAGGGGAGACAGGGGACAACCAGGAGGACAGAGGGCAGGAAGCTGTGGAGGTGGGCTGTAGGCAGCAACAATCTGGAGTCTGCAGAGAGAACCAGGGAGGTGACAGAAATCAGGAGGCACTCAGAGACTGGCTAGGTTCTAGACCCAGCTGCAAACATTTCCTCTCGGAAATCCACCCTTTTTGGTAGCCTCAGAATAAGGAAATGGGTAAAGGGTCCTTTCCTTGAGCAAATCAAGAGAAACAAGTTAGGAAGTAGCAACAAGATCACCACCTGGTACCGTGAAACAGTGTTCTTGCCTCACTCTTCAAAAAAAATTATTTTGAGAGGCAGAAGGCAAAGAGAGATTTTCCATCTGCCAGTATACTTCTCAAATGCCCCCAATAGTCAGGGCTAGGCCAGGTCAAAGCCAGGAAGGAGACAGGAACTCAATTCAGGTCTCCTACGTAGGTGGCAGGGACCCAAGTACTTGAGCCATCATTTGCTGTCTCCCAGGGTGCACACCAGGCAAGAAGCTGGATCAGAAACCAAATACCTGGTATACCTCAAACTGGGTACTCTTCCCAAAGCCACGCAACTCTGCACCAAACACCTCCTCCCCACTCTTCACTTTTTTTAAACATTTTTTATTTCAAAGTCAGCTACAGAGAGACAGAGGCAGAGAGAGAGAGAGAGAGAGAGAGAGAGAGAAAGAATTAGAAAGGTCTTCCATCTACTGGTTCACTCCCCAGATGGCCAGAGCTGGGGCGTTCCAAAGCGAGAAGCTTCTTCTAGGTCTCCCACGTGGGTGCAGGAGCCCAAGCACTTGGGCCATCTTCCACTGCTTTCCCAGGCCATAACAGAGAGCTGGATCGGAAGAGGAGCAGCCGGGACTCAAACTGGTGCCGAACTGGTGCAGGATGCCAGCACCGCAGGTGGAGGCCCCACCTGCTACACCACAGCACCGGCTCTCACCCAGCTCTGCACTTTTGAAAGTGTGGATGTATCTGTTGCCTTCAGCTGACTTACAGCATGACAGTCTTTGCTTTATTACAAAGATGTGACAAAGAAGTCTGCACTTATAAAACCCTATGCCAGTCACTGCTGATTTTCTTAACCATTTGATCATTAAAATCATGATGATTGTACTTAAAGTCCAAATAGCATGGCTGGGCCTAAGCTCACAGTTGCAGCTGCACAGTGGGTCTTTTCTCCCCTCTGAAGCTCTTCTGCCGATGCTATGTTAGGGGTTGGGTTGGACAGCCTCCGGGACCCCTCTGGCCCTGTTATTCAGCCTGTGTCCTTGCAGAGCAAGCAGACTGGCCTTACGTGCACTGAGTAATCTCTGCAGCCCTGAGCCCCTGAACACGTGGACAGCATCCAGTTTTTTGCTTAGACCACCCCACCCCACCCACCCCGGGAAGCATGTCTGCCTGGTGTCACAGCTGATTTAACTGAAAGAAAGATGAAAACCAGCCAGGTGAACTGAAGCTTGACAGTGTCCCCAAGGGTCTGTCTAGAGAGAGGCACAGCAATGTGGGGAAACAGGAGGAGATGTCCTCCGACCCAGGATTCACAGGCAGGGCTGTTCTAACCACTGCAATGCATGTCTGGAAAGGCCCCCAAGGCCCAGTGTTCTCTGAACACTAGGGAGACAGGAAGCTGCTGGAGAGGAAGTTCCCAGATGGGCTGAAACGGAGCCAGGAGCCCACAGTGAGGAGGGGTCGTGGAGAAAGCAGAGTTAAAGCCAGGATCCTTGTTCCCTGCCCCAGAGAAGCTGACATGATCACGAGATCCACAGGAGAGCTCAGATGGTGGCAAGTTTTCTGGTTTCCAAGATGGAGAGATAAATGATCACATCTAATATAAATCTACCACTTTTGTCCAGAGATCTCATGAAGTCACTTTCTGCACAGTCCCTGTAAATTCTGTCAGCCCCCATGTCTACTTGGTGACAATGAGACAGAGTTTCATCAAGTCAGCCACTGTAAGAGGTCTTGGGAACAAAGTCAGAACTTCTGCTTCCCAGCCTGCAAGACTTCTGGAATGTTGTGTTTCCATTTTCTCAAGCTTTATTCCTAGCACCGTGGCATGTTTCCATAGTAACAATCCCAGAATGGGCTATGTCACAGGGCCAGGTGAAAGCTGGCTCGGAATGTCTCCTCTTTGGGGGACAGAAATGCCCTTTGTAGATGGCTGGACTCCTTTCTGATTCTCTTCCTTTCTGCCCTGAGTATATCCTGTCCTGAGACACTCTCGAAAGGCTTGGAGGATTCAAGAGTGAACTCTGTTATGCAAAAAAAAGAAATAAAAAATAAAGAAGAAATAAGGTCACTCAATGAAGCCCTTTAACCAGCTGGGATTATACCCTTCTGCTAATGGTTCAGGTTTTGTTAGAGGTGTTATAATTGAGGGCATCTATGAGGCAGTGTGTGAGCTACAGAATCAGTTACATATGAAATCCTTATTTTAATTACTCACAAGTTCATCCCTCTATGACCTACTGTTATCTTTGTTGCTGATGGAGAAACTGAGTCATGGTGAGATTACATGATCATCACCAAGTTAAAAACTAGAGTTGACTGAACATGCATGAAAACTTCTAGCTATGGTCACATGCTACAATATGGCTGAACTCTTAGGATGACATGCTGAGTGAGATAAGCCATTCACAGAAAGATACACACACACACCCCCACTTCTTTTAATATAAGGTATCTCAAGAAGTTACACTCAGAGAAGCAGAATGAAGTAAAATGGTGGCTTCCAGGGACTGGAAGAGTTGGGATGGGACACGGCAATGAGAAGTTGCTCTTCAGTAAGTATACGGTGCCAATCACGCTTGCTGAAATTCTAGAGATCTGATATACAACAGTGTACATAAA
Source organism: Oryctolagus cuniculus (assembly GCF_051225735.1). Taxonomy (NCBI): domain Eukaryota; kingdom Metazoa; phylum Chordata; class Mammalia; order Lagomorpha; family Leporidae; genus Oryctolagus; species Oryctolagus cuniculus. The sequence continues at coordinate 70,497,657 of NC_142879.1, read as the reverse complement.
GTGAAGAATACTGTAATAGATCTTAAATTTTTAAATTTTGTTAAGAGTAAATTTCATTTTTTTAAAATGGCTGGTTAACTCCCCAAATGCCTGTAGTGGCCAAGGCTGGGCAAAGGCAAGAGCCAGGATCTGGGAATGCAATCCAGGTCTCCCATTTACAGGAACCCAGGAACCCAATTACATGAGCCACCACTGCTGTCTTCTAGGGTATGCACTGGCAAAAATCTGGAGTCAGGAGCCAGAGCTTGGAATTGAATGTAGGCACTCCAATACAGAACATGGGTGTTTTAACATCAAGGCTTAACTCCTACTCCTCCTCAATAAAGAAATTGAACATTGATTTTTCCTCAAATGCTTCTAGAAACATGAAAGCAAGGAAATCTAAAATGAGCATTACCTTGATACCAAAAGCAAACAATGGCAAGCTGAAAGAGAGAGAGAGAGAGAGAGAGAGAGAGAGAGAGAGAGAGAGAGAGAATTTCCTTGATGACTATAGATGCAAAAAAAACTAAACAAAATATTAGCAAATGGAATGCAATAGAACATCCGTAAGATCATCCACCATGATCAGGTGAGGTTTGTCCCAGGAAATCAAGGATGTGCAAATAAATAAATGTCACACATCAACAGAAGGAAGGTTAAAAAATATGGTCACGTCAATATATTCAGAAATATCATTAGATAAAATTCAGCATCCATTCATGATAAAGGAAACCCTGAACACACAAAGTATAGAAGGAACACACCTCAACATGATAAAGGCTATATGAGGAAAAGTTGGAAGCACTTCCTCAGATTCAGACAAGGATGTGCACTCTCACCACTCTTATTCAATATAGTACTAGAAGTATTAAGCAGAATAATTTGGCACAAAAAATATGCATAAATAGGAAGGATGTCAGATTATCCTTATTTGCAGAAGATTATAAATACTGATAAACCTAAAGGATTTCACCAAAAGACTTAGAACTGATAAACCCAGTAAGGTTGCAAGATACCAAAGTCAATATACACAAATAAGTAGCATTTTATATACACCAATAAAAAACTTAGAGAACAAAATTAAAAAGCAATCTTATTCAGTGTCTACGAAAAATATTAATTCCTTTGGAATTTATTCCTTTGGAATAAATTTAAGAAAGTGAAAGACCCCTACAATGAAAATTACTAAACATGAAACAAATTGAAAAAACACAAAAAATGGAAATGCTACCTATGTTCACGAATTTGAAGAGTACTGTGAATAAGACTACACTATCCAAAATGATTTACTCACTCTACATGGTCCTCATCCAAATACTAATGACACTCTTCACAGAAATAGAAAAAAAAAAATTCCAAAATTCATATGCAAATACAAAGACCACAAATAGCCAAAGACATAGTGGACAAAAAGAACAAAGCTGGAGATATCATGCTACCTCATTTCAACACATACTATGCTAACGAAAACCGCATGGTACGGGTATAAAAAGATGTATAAACCAATGGACCAGAATAGAGATCTCAGAAATGAATCCATGTAACCACAGCCAAACAAGACTCAACAAAGATGGCAAGAATATACTGGAGAAAGAATGCTGTGAAAATTGGAGGGCCATGAGCAGAACAGTGAAGCTGCTCACTCTATACAAAAACCAGCTCAAACTGGATCAAAAACTAAATAAATATAAGACTTGAGGCCGGCTCACCAGGCTAATCCTCCGTCTGCAGCGCCGGCACTCTGGGTTCTAGTCCCGGATGGGGCACTGGTTCTGTCCCGGTTGCTCTTCTTCCAAGTCCAGCTCTCTGCTGTGGCCTGGGAGGGCAGTGGAGAATGGCCCAAGTGCTTGGGCCCCTGCATGCGCATGGGAGACCTGGAGGAGGCTCAAGGCTCCTGGCTTCAGATCAGCTTAGCTCTGGCCGTTGTAGTCATTTGGGGAGTGAACCAGCGGAATGGAGGACATCTCTCTCTCTCTGGCTCTACTCCTCTACTATAACTCCTGCCTTTCAAAATAAAATAATTCTCTAAAAAAAAAAAAATATGAGTATAAGGAACTCAAGAAACTTAACAAAAGGTCCAATTTTTAAAATAGGCAAATGACTGGAACAGACATTTCTCAAAAGAATAAATCTAAGTGGCCAACAAATACATGAAAAGATGCTCAATATCATTAGCCATGCATGGAAATGCAAATCAAAACCACAACGAGCCAGCGCCGCGGCTCACTAGGCTAATCCTCCGCCTTGCGGCGCTGGCACACCGGGTTCTAGTCCCGGTTGGGGCACCGGATTCTGTCCCGGTTACCCCTCTTCCAGGCCAGCTCTCTGCTGTGGCCAGGGAGTGCAGTGGAGGATGGCCCAAGTGCTTGGGCTCTACACCCCATGGGAGACCAGGATAAGTACCTGGCTCCTGCCATCAGATCAGTGCGGAGCGCCGGCTGCAACACACCAGCCGCAGCGGCCATTGGAGGGTGAACCAACGGCAAAAGGAAGACCTTTCTCTCTGTCTCTCTCTCTCACTGTCCACTCTGCCTGTCAAAAAAAAAAAAAAAAAAAACAACAACAACAACAAAACCACAACGAGCTATCATCTCAACTACTTAGAATGGCTATTTTCAAAAATACAAAAAAAAAAATGAAACATACAGAATAAAGGGAACCCTTATATACTGTTGGTGGGAGTGTAAATTAATACAGTCATTATAGAGAAGAGTACATATGGTCCTCAAAAAACTAATGGTAAATCTATAATATGATCCAAATATCCCACTTCTGGGAATATCCAAAGTAAATCAAATCGGCATACCCAAGAAATACATTTCCATCTTCATTGCAGCACTATTCATAACAGCCAAGATGCAGATCAACCTAGCTGTCCATCAGTGGATAAACAGATAAAGAAAAGTGTGGTGTATATATAAACAATGGGGTATTACTCAGCCATAAAACGAATGAAATCATGGGGCTGGTGCTGTGGTATAGTGGACAAGCCTCCGCCTGCGGCACCAGCATCCCATATGGGCACGGGTTCAAGTCCTAGTTGCTCTACTTCCCATATGGCTCTCTGCTATGGCCTGAGAAAGCAGAAGATGGGACAAATCCTTGGGCCCCTGCACCCTCATGGGAGACCCGGAAGAAGCTCCTGGATCCCGGCTTCCAACCAGCCCAGTTCCAGCCATTGCAGCCATTTGGGGAGTGAACCAGCAGATGGAATACCTTTCTCTCTCTCCCTCTCTTTAACTCTTTATCTCTCAAATAAATAAAATCTTTTAAAAAAAATGAAATCTTGCAATCCTGCAGCCGGCACTGTGAACTCACAGGTGAAACTGCTGCCTGCAATGCCAGCATCCTATATTGACACCAGTTTGAGTCCCAGTTGCTCCACTTCTGATCCAGATCCCTGCAAATACACCTGGGAAAGCAGAAGAGGATGGCCCAAGCACTTGGGCCCCTGCAACCACGCAGGAGGCATGCATGAAGTTCCTGGTTTCAGCCTGATCCAGCCCCAAATGTTGAGGCCCTCTGGGGAGTACATCAGTAGATAGAAGATCTCTGTTTCTCTCTCTGTAGCTCTGCCTTTCAAATAAATAAATGCAACTTAAAATGAATGAAGTCCTGTGACTTGCAGCAAAATGGATGGAACTGGAAGTCATTACATTAAGTGAAATAAGCCAACACAGAAAACCAAACATCACATGTTCTCATCATGTGTGGATATTGGGGAAAAAAAAAAACAAACCTCAGTCTGAACATAAATAGTGATTACCAGGGATTGGGAAGTGGGGTGAAAGAGGGACATTGGATAATAGATATGAAATACAGTCAGAAGGAAGTAATATATTATAGTGTTCCACTGCACAGAGGGGCAACTATACTTTATAGTAATGCATTAATTACAATATGAATCACTAGAAGAGTTCAAGAAAATGGAAATGCTAATTACCCAATTTGATCCACTGATGCTGTAGACATGTATTGAAATATTACACTGTATTCCATAAAAATGTACAAAGATACATTTTACAACATAATTGATGTCAAATTTTTTTAAAAGACACGACAAAATTGAGCAAAAGACATGAATAGACATTTCACCACAGAGATCATACACATGGTAAACACGTAGATGAAAAGATGATCAAGCATCATCAGCCATTAAGGAAATGCAACTAAAACCACAGTGAAGAAGACAGTCCACAGAAAGGAAGAAAATGTTTGCAAATTGTAACTGAGAAGATTCTGCAAGAACCTATTAGAACTTGACAATAGAAACATCCAGCTAAAATATGGGCAAAGAACTTGAATAGACATTTCTTCCAAGGGCAAATACAAATGGCCAATAAGCACATGAAAGACACTCAATGATGCCAATCAAAACTCCCATGAGATACCACTTGACTCCCACTTGGATGGCTGGAATCAGTAAGACCTGACAGAGAATCCTGAAGAAGTTGGAGAATCTGGAACTCTCACACATTGCTTGGGGGATGTAAAACTGGGCAGCTGCATTGAAAAACAGTTTTGTGATTCCCCAAGAGGATAAACACAGAAATGCCACACAGTCTAGCAACTCCATCCCTACTTACATAACCAAGATGAATAAGCTTGCATTCATATAAAAACCTGTACATGAACATTCACAGCAACATTTTCAATAGGCACAAGAAGAAATAACCCAAATGTCCATCAATAGATGAATGGATCAACACAATGTGGTACAGGTTTTATCAAGGAATAATGTACAGTCATAAAAAGGAACAGAGAACTGATTCTCAATATAACATAGATCAAACTTGAAGACATTTTTCTAAGTGATAGTGGCCTGGCAGAAAGGCCACATTTTCTAAGATTCCACTTTTATCAAATGCCAAGAATAGGTGAATCCATAGAGAGATTAGTGGGCAGAATTGGGGGTAACTGGTAATGGATATGGGATTTCTTTTCAGGGTTATGAAAATACTTTGGGATTCAGAACTTGTGATAGTCACACATATGTGACCTTACTAAAAACTCCAAACAGTATACCTGGGCCCCTGCATCCACATGGGAGACCTGGAAGAAGCTCTTAGCTCTGTCTGGATCGTCTCTGCTGCAGCCATTGCAGTCATTTGGGGAGTAAAACAGAAGATGGAAGACATCTCTCTCTCTCTCTATGTGGGTCTCTACCTCTTTCTGTAACTCTTTCAAATCAACAAAGTAAATCTTTAAAAAAAAAAAAGCTTTTTAAATAAGGGTAAGTCTATGACATATCTATTCTATCCCAATTTTTAAAAAGTAAAAAAAAAAAATTTAAGCTACAATGACATAGTAGCACATCACAGTAAAAAGTTAAAGCTAGTGGTAGCACCAAATGCTGGCAATGATGCAAAACTAGATCATTCATACTTTCCTGGGCAAAGTGTAAATGGTATGGTATAGACATTTTGAAAAATAAGTTGGAAGCTTATTTTTATTTTTATTTATTTTTAAATTTTTTTGACAGGCAGAGTGGACAGTGAGAGAGAGAGACAGAGAGAAAGGTCTTCCTTTGCGTTGGTTCACCCTCCAATGGCCGCCGTGGCCAGCGCGCTGCAACTGGTGCACCACGCTGATCCGATGGCAGGAGCCAGGTACTTCTCCTGGTCTCCCATGGGGTGCAGGGCCCAAGCACTTGGGCCATCCTCCACTGCACTCCCTGGCCACAGCAGAGAGCTGGCCTGGAAGAGGGGCAACCGGGACAGAATCCGGCGCCCCGACCGGGACTAGAACCTGGTGTGCCGGCGCCGCTAGGCGGAGAATTAGCCTAGTGAGCCGCGGCGCCGGCCGGGAAGCTTATTTTAAAATAAAACAAAAAATACTTACAATGTAACCCAGAACTGGTACCTCTTAGGCTTTTATCACACAAAAATGAAAATATATGTCCACATAAAAACCTATAAGAGGGGTGAGTGTTGTGGTGCAGTGGGTTAAGCTGCCACTTGGGGCACCCACATCACATATCTGAGTGCAGGTTCAAGTCCTGGCTACTCCACTTCTGATCTAGTTTCCTGCTTATGTGTAGCCTGGGAGGCAGCAGGTGATGGCTCAAATACTTGAGTCCCTAGAACCCATGGCTGGAGTTCCAGGCACCTAGCTTTTGCCTGGCCCAAATCATGGGTATTTAGGGAGTGAATCAGTGGATGGAAGAGCTAACTTGTGCACTCTCTCTATGCTTTTCATATCAATTAAAATAAACAATTTTTAAGTTGTATATGAATGGCTCATAAATGCTTTCTTCAGAATAGCTAAATGCCAGAAACTATCCAAATGCCTTTCAATGGGTAATACGGAATATCCTCCAGCAATGAAAATGTATGCAGAATCTTGGACTAACTGCAAGGAAACTATGCTGAGAGGATTAAAAAAGAAAAAACACCTCAAAAGGTACATCCTGAATGTTATATTCATGTGATACCCCAAATAGCATTATAGATACGGGGATCAGATTAGTGGGTGCCATTATTCAGGAATGGGTGAGGAGGAAGGCATATGTACCATAGGGAAGTCATGTGGTACAGGGACAGTTCTGTACATTGACTATGGTGGAGGTTACAAAATTGCATAAAATTTTCCACACATATACAAATCTGTATAACTAGTAATATCTGAATAAGCACTGTGGATTTAACCAATGTTATTGTTGGTTTTTTATTATTATTATTTGAGGCACAAACAGGAAAAGAGATAGAACTTCCACCTGCTGGTTTACCCCCCAAATGGCCACAAGGGCTGTGGCTGGACTAGGCTGAAGCCAAGAGCTGGGAACTCAATCCAAGACCCCTGTGTGGGGAGCAGAGACCCAAGTACTTGAGTCATCACCTGTTGCCTCCCAAGGTGCTTATTATAGCAGGAAACTAGAATTGGGAACAGAGCCAGGACTCAAACCTATGGACACTCCTATATGAGATGCAGGTGTCCCAGCCATCATCTTAACTGCTGGATCAAATGCCTGTCTCCCACCATTACTTGATTTTGATATCATAGTATAGTTACACAAGACATCAATATTAGGAGAGAGTGGGGAGGGGTACCTAGGAACTGTCTTTACAATTGCTTATGAATCTCTACTTATTCCAAGATCAAAAGCTCCTTTCAGACCTAACTAGTCAGAGCATTAGTCACTGTTGAGGAATCACAGTTGGGGCCAGCGTTGTGACACATTTGGTTGGGCTGCTGCTCGTGATGCAGGCATCTTGTACTAGATTACCAATTCGAGTACCAACTGCCCTGCTTTCCATCCAGCTCCCTGCTAGTGTACCTGGGAAAGTAGTCGATGATGGCTCAAGTACTTGGGTCCCCCCACTGCACCCATGCGGGAGAGTTGGATGGAGGTCTGGGCTCCTGCCCTTGGTCTGAACCAGCTCCAGCCATCTGGGGACTGAACAGCAGATGGAAGACATCTCACACGGTCTGTCTCTCTCAGCCTTTCAGATAAATAAATCTTTTTTTGAAAAAAGAAGCAACATTTGTTTCAATAAACCTCTTTTCAGTAAAAAGAAAAAGGCAGCCTCCATAGTATAGTCACAAACCCTCCCATCTCACTTGAATGTCAACTGCCTACCTCTAAACCAAGTACAGAACTGCCAGTGTGGGCCCACTTCCCTGTGTACACCCACTTACTCTCTCTCCCCCGGTGCCCTCACTCTCTCCCCTGAGTCTTCATGCCTGCTCTTCCTTGTCTGAATTCTTCTCTCACCTCCACCAAATCCTTCCCATCTTCCAAGGTCAAGCTTGAGTGTCCACGTCTCCAGGTGAATTAATTGTACTGTACTCAATAACTTGAGCTCAGAGTTCTATTTTGTTCAGAATATATGGCACAGTGCTAACAATGTACGAGGTACTTAAAAACACAGGTGGATGGACTACAGGCCTGTGTGCCTCAATACCTTATAGCTGTAAATGGGACATGGGGGCCAGCACTGTGGCATAGCAGGTAAAGCTGCCTCCTGCAATTCCAGCTTCCCATATGCATGCCCCTTCATGGCCCCGCTGCTCCAGTTCCTGTCTAGGAACTGCTAATGGCCTTGGAAAAACAGCAGAAGTGGCCCCACGGCTTGGGCCCCTGCTACTAATGTGGGAGGCCTAGAAGAAGCTCCTGGCTTCAGCTTGGCCTTTGCAGCCAACTGGTGAGTGAACCAGCAGATGGAAGCTCTCTCTTTCAAATAAATAACAATCTTTAAAAAAAAATGGGACATGAAAACTATGACATAGTGCTTCACACGTAACCAATACTCTGAACTTTTTAACATTAACTCAGTTTTTGTTCTTGCTGTTTTTAAAAGTGCAGTGTTGCGGCTGGCACTGGTGGTGTGGCATAGTAGGTAAAGCCGCTGCCTGCAGTGCCAGCATCCCATATGGGTGCTGGTTCGAGTCCCAGCTGCTCTACTTCCAGCTCTCTTCTATGGCCTGGGAAAACAGTAGAAGATGGCCCAAGTCCTTAGGCCCCTGCACCCACGTGGGAGACCTGGAAGAAGCTCCTGTCTTTGGATCAGTGCAGCTCTGGCCATTGTGGCCAATTGGGGAGTGAACCAGTGGATGGAAGACACCTCTCTCTCTCTCTCTCTCTCTCTGCCTCTCCTTCTCTAACTCTTTCAAAAATAAATAAATCTTAAAAAATAAAGTGCAGTGCCATGAACTATAGTAAGTGGGTATACTTAAACCCATTTTACAGAAAAAGAAACTAAGTTCAGAATAGTCAAGTGACAGCCAAAGTCGCAAGGTTAGTAGACAGAGCCCAGAACTTAGTTTTAAAACCCTATTAAGTTGCAAAATGCTACCTTTAAACTTTATTTTCAACAAAGCAAGATATGAATGCATTGCGGTGCAAATATTGCCAAAGGAAGTATTACATTTTACGGCATAAAATGTGGTACCGGCAATGCCCTAGAGGCGGATAAGGTCCTGCAGGATGAGCACAGAGTGGAAGCATCTTCACAGGCAGGGCCAGAGGAGTGGACTTGGATCAGGGATGAAGGGGAAGAACACAGGAAAAGCTCTACTTCCAAAACATGTCCTGAACCCAGCTGCTGCCCAAGTCCACGCCTCCATTCCTTTTGCCCGGATTATCTCGGTCATTTTCCTGGCCGGTCTCCCCTCTCCCGCTGGAGACCCCCAACAGTCCCTGGTTCACTCAGCAGCCAGAGCATTACTTTGCTTAAACATGAATCAGATCATTTCACTTCACTCAGTGCCTCCCCAGAGCACCAAGATCTATTCGTCTTACCCTCGCTCACCTCTCCAAACTGCACGTTCCTTGCTGCCCCCAACAACACCCCAGTCACGCTTTCCTGTCTCTCATGCATGCCAGGCTGCTTTCATCTGGGAGCCAGTTGTGCTGGCTTTTTCCTCCACACTTTTCTTCTAATGTTCTTTTTTTGGCCTGATCTTTGTAGGGCTGGCTCTGTGTCATTAAGACTCCAGCTCAAATATTTTCTGAACCCAAAGCTAGTATTATATTATGCTCTTGTAATTCTTAGCTAAATGCCTATCATTATCTTGAACTTTTCTTATTGACAAATTTATCAGTTGATGCATATTCTCTCTCTCAACCCTAATACAACGTAAGCTCCTGGGGGCTGGGGTAAGGAGCTCTTTTCTTGTCACAAAAGAAAATATTTTTTATATATATGTATACATACATACACACACACACACATACATTCCCAAGGCCTGACACACAGACACATGATAGGTGTTTAGTATACACTTGTTCATGCAGAATGAAGTTATGAATGAATCAAAGAATGAGGAGACCACAATGTGACCCACTTCACAGCTTTGGCTATATTTGGCCAAATAGTGGTCTGGTTGTGACTAAGAGTAGGTTAATAGGTTCCACATACAGGGTAAAGAGTAGCTTGATCCTAGATATCTCAAAAGCACTTTGAAAATAGTATAATGGGATCAGGCATTTAGCCTAATGGTTAAGATGCCCATATCCCATAGTGCATTGCCTAGCTTTGATTCCCATCTCCGGCTCCTGTCTGGGACTTCCTGCCAATGCAAACCCTGAGAGGCAGCAGTGATGGCCCAAGTAATTGGCTCTCTGCCATCCCCAGGAAAGCTCTTGGTTACACACCTGGATCCAGCCCCAGCCCGAGCCACTGGAGGCATCTGAGGAATCAACCAGCAAATGGGAGTTAGCTAGCTTGGTATCTCACTTTCTCTCTTGGCCTCTCAAACAGAATTTTTTTAAGTTAATCCTTGATCATCCTACGAGATGACCCAGATCCAAGCCTTTTCCTCTACAATCTTCCTGGAATACACAAGGCCTCATTCATCACTTGACTTTATAAAGCTCTTGCCCACACCACTCACCTGATACTTAATAAAGCCCTTTGTAACATTGCTACTGCCATTCATCTGCATGAAGGCCTACTATGTGCAGGGGAGCTGGGTTAGGCCCTGGGAAGCCAACAATGAATACAAAGGAGTTGACATTCTGTGAACCAGGTGGGCACACATAGCCAACCAACAGGTTCACCAATCATGACTCTGTCAGCTGAAAGTCTCCTAGTTCTGGAAGAGAAGCCAGCTAGAAGGTGAAATAAAGAAGAGAAACAGCAAGAGCCTCAAATCAGGAGACCCCACACTCATTTTCAGCTCTATTATCCTTTACCCACATATCCCACTGAACCAGTCTAAGCCTCAGCTGACTCAACAATGATGTGCAGTAGTGAGTCAATGCTTAACTGTTGTTTATAGAATCCTTGGGAGGGGGCGGATAGATGGATCTTCATTTTCCAGAGGTGAAAATTGAAAATTCCCATCAATAAAATATGCATTAATTGTGTGCTTAGCACAAGGATCCATTGAGATAAGTTTATTCACTCAAGATCAGTATCAGTCAGCGGAAAAAGTCCAGACTGGAACCTAGGTCTTTTGAATTTGAGTTTGATTCTTTGCAAACATGTTTGTAGTCCTCTGCAACCAGGCCCAGCCCTACTTACGCAACTTCACACTGTTCCCAAGTAGCCCCAGCTACTGACATCATTCTATTATCAAAGTCTACTCTCGGACTCCTGAAATTCTGGGCCCTATACCAAGGTCACCCACCTCCCTTCACTCAGACCATTAAATACCCCAACCTTAAGAGTGTGCCTCAGGGGGCCGGCTGTGGCATAGCAGGTAAAGCTGCCACCTGCAGTGTCAGCATCCCATATGGCCGTTGGTTCAAGTCCTGACTGCTCTACTTCCAATCCAGCTCTGCTATGGCCTGAGAATGCAGTAGAAGATGGCCCAAGTCCTCGGGTCCCTGCACCCACGTGGGAGACCCAGAAGAAACTCCTGGCTCCTGGCTTCAGATCAGCACAGCTCCAGCCTTTGCAGCCATCTGGGGGGGTGAACCATCAGATGGAAGACCTCTCTTTCTACCTCTGTCTCTTTGTAACTCTGCCTTATCAAATAACTAAATAAATCTTTTAAAAAAAAGTGTGGCTCAGTCAACACTCCTATACTACTCTAAGTCAGTCCAGGGCAGCAGTTCTCCAAGTCTGCAATTCCTAGGGGGCTCTGGGACCAGCTCAGGTAGTCCATGAGATGAAAACTATTTTCAGAATAATACGAAGATGCTATGTTTCACTGTGTTGGCACAGGCACTACTGGTGCCACAGCCATGGTGGTTTAAAATTTCTGGCCCTGTGGTGCCAATCAAGGCAAGGGTATTGAATTAAATTAGTGGTCATCATATTCCTCAGTGCTGTGGGCTGGCAGGAAAACACCGAGAGCTTAACAATGTACTTATTGAAGCAGTAAAAGTTATTAATCTTATTAAATCCTGACTTCTGGGTACATGTTTTTAATACTCCAGGAAGCAATGGAATGCACAAAGGACAATGGTCATCTCAAGGACACATACTCACATGACTGAGGTCCAAGTCAAACCAGTGGCTTTCTTCACCAGGCACAATTTCTACTTTCAAAGAATGAATGACAGACAAGCTGCATTTATTCAGATTTGAGTTTTTGATAGACATTTTCTTCAAAAAGAAATCAAGTAAGACTGTCACTTCAAAGCAAACAACTGACATTCTTTGTGTCCTGTGATATAATTTGAGATTTCAAGCAAAAATTAGAATTTTAGGAAAGTTGCCACTCTGAGTGTGACAGGTTCCCAATACTTCACAAATAGAATTTTTTATATATTTTAGAATCAAATGTCATATTTGAAAGATCTGTAGAATGAAGTGAATTAATATTTTCCAAATGGCCAATTCCAAGTACAAGGATAAGGGGTAAGTGTTTGGCCTAGTGGTTAAGACAGGCCTGTATCTCCTATCAGAGAACCCGGCTCCAGCCTCTGACTCCGAGTTCCTGCTAATGCAGACCCTGGGTGTTAACAGTGATGGTTCAGGTAATTGGGGTCCTGCCACCTATGTGGAAGACCTGGGTTGAGTTCCTGGCCCAAATTCAGCCTGGCTTAGCTCCAGCCTTTATGGGCATTTGAGAAGTGAACCAGCAGTGGGGAGCTCACTTTCTCTTTCTCCCTCTCTCAAATAAAAGTTTACAAAAATTTAAGTACAAGATAGACCAATGGATTTTCATGCAAGAATACTAAAAGTTCATAGGAAATGTTTCAGATTCAACATTGCAATTAACTTTTAAACATTTCATTAATATAAAGAGAACAGATTTTAAGCATTCCACAGGTAAAGTTCCAAGACAACAACTAAACTTCCCTCATTCCCCTGTTTCTCCCCAACTCCCTCCCTCCCTCTTCTGTCATCAGTTTTTACAAAGTCTTTATTTTAATCTATTCTCACAGGCTTAATTTGTCACTAGTCATAATATTCAACAAGTAAAAAGTAGAAACACCACAGTTGCGCTGAGTATCAACGAGGTCTAAAAAATGACAATCATATCCAAAAATGACCATTTCATTCCTATTTATTTTTGGTATTCTAAATTAACTACCATATATCAGAAAACATAAATAAATATCTTATGTGGGAGTATAGCTTTCTGTTCGAGTGTGTCAGTTTATTTCACTAAGCATAATGGTTTCCAGTTGCATCTATTTTGCTGTAAAAGACAGGACTTGAGTCTTTGTTATGGCTAAATAGTAATCCATAGTGTATATACACACATTTTCTTTATTCAATCATCAGTTAATGGACATCTGGGTTGATTCCATATTTTAGCTTTTGTGAATTCAGCTGCAATAAACACGGGGGTACAAATACCTTTTTCATATACTCATTTCCTTTTGTTTGGGTCAATTTCCAGGAGTTGGATGATTGGCTCATACAGATTTTCCAGTTTCTGAGAAGTCACCATACTGTCTTCCATAATGGTTGTAAGAGTTTACATTCCCAACAACAGATCAGGTACCTTCCCCTCTACCACCACATTCTTGCTGGGATTTTGCTGTTTTATTTTTGGATGATAGCCATTCCAACTGGGGTGAGGTGATAACTCATGGTGGTTTTTATTTGCATTTCCCTGATGGCTAAGTGATCCTGAGCATCTTTTCATATGTCTGTTGGCCATTTGTAGTTCTTTCTTTGAAAACTGCCTGTTCATGTCCTTTGCCCACCTCTTCATTGTATGGTTTTGTTGTTGTTGAGGTTCTTGAGCTTTTTATAGATCCTGAATATTAATCCTTCATCAGCTGCACAGTTTGCAAATATTTTCTCCCATTCTGTTGGTTGCCTCTCCATTTTCTTGAGTGTTTTCTTTGCAGTGCAGAAGCTTCTTAGCTTGATGTCTTACCATTTGTCTATTTTTGACTTTATGGCCTATGCTTCTGGGGTCTTTTCCAAGAAGTCTTTGCCTACACCCAGTGTCTTGCAGAATTTCCCCAATCTTTTCTTTGAGTAACTTGATGGTATCACACATCATAGATTTAGACCTTGATCTATTTTGAGTTGATTATTGTGTAAGGTGTAACATAGAGGTCTTACTTCATACTTCTGCATGTGCAATGAACTTTTTAAGAAATGACATTTTTTGAATTTTGGTACAGAAGCAAAGAAGAAAACATCAAGAAAAGGGGAAACTTCACAGGTGCTGACACACTCGAACAGAAAGCTATACTCCCACATCCCTAAGAGATAAGCACTTTTGTTTACCAAATGACCTGTCAGGCCTGACCACCTCAGCCCACTTGCAGGAACTCTCTTTCAATCAAATTGTTCCAGGGTTAATTATGGAGGTTCTGGATAGCCCAAGTTCTGATTTTCTTGACTGCTTTGGGGCTCAAATCTCATTTGTGAAACTAAGTTCCTCCCTCCCTCTCATTCCTATTTGCTTTTGATTATCAGAAGATAAAGTAAATATTGTTTGTGTTTTTTCCTCCATGATGTATGCTCTATACCAACTTGACCATAAGTCAGGATGGAAACCATAACTTCCAGCAGAAAGCTGACCATAGTCTATGACTCCCTAGAACTAGAACTTCTGCATGTGATACAAAAAACAAGCACCTGAACCCTGAAAAGTTACGAAGTTGGGGCAATGGGAACCTGAATCATGGACCTACTCAGCCAAAAATCCAGGGGAAATCCCTTATTCTATTCAGAAACCTAGAAAAGGGGCTCAGCCAGCCCACTCTCAACTCTGCACTGCCATGGTAGCTCAGGCTGCTCAAAGAGATTACCAGAATAAGTCTACTAAAGAAACTGAATTAGTAAAGACCTCCCAAACAAAGCAAACTCTTGGCCTAGGTTATTAGCTTATGAAATCTACCAGAAATTATGGTCAGAAATGTGGCACCCCACCCCCACACCAACCCCTAAATTCATTTGCTAACTCTCAGTGACTCAGAATGTGACTGTAATACAAGATCCTTAGGGCCAGTTCTAATACAATTGAATTGGTGTCCCTCCAAAATAAGGAGAGTAGGGTACAATCACACACAGAGAGGAAGATCACATGAAGAGGGAGCGAGAAGGCAGCCATGGGCAAAGAATGAAACCTCAGAAGCAGCCTACCCTGCTGGAACATTGATCTTGACCTTCCAACCTCCACAGCTGCTAGAAAATCCATTTCTGTTGTTTAAGCTGCCCCATCCGTGGTCCTGTGTAAGGGCAGTACTAGCAGACATCTACACAAGCACTTAATAAAAACCTAATTCCCATTCTGCACAATCTCATCCAGAACACCAAAGAGGAAGAAGCAACTGCCAATACATTTTCCAAGGCCTACATTACCCTCAAACTCTGTTCCTGATTCTAAGAAAAGGAAACTACAGACCAACACTCCTTATGGAAATAGACATAAAAATCAAAAAATTAGCCCATTAAATTCAGAAGTATTTCAAATTATGATTTCTGGTACAGGCATTTAGCTGAGTGGTAAAGACACTCACATCTCACATTAGAATCCTGGATTCAATTCACAATTCTGGCTCCTGACTCCAGCTTCCTACCACTGCAGACCCCGGAAGGCAGTAGTGATGGCTCAAGTAATTGGGTTCCCACAACTCACATGGTAGACATGAGTCAAGTTCCTAGCTCTTGGTTCTGCACCCAGCCCAGCCCCCATCACTTAAGCATTTAGGGAATGAACCAGCAGAAAGAATATGTCTGCATCTCAAATTTTTAAAAAAGTAGAATTGGGCACCAGCACTGTGATACAGTGGGTCAAGCCACTGCTGGCAATGCAGCATCCAATATTGATGTGTTAGTTTGAGTCCTGGTGCTCCAGGCTTCATGCCAATGTCCCTGGGAAATCAATAGAAGATGGCCCAAGAACTGTGCCCCTGTCACCCAGAGGGGACCATGATGGAGTTCCTGGCTCCTGGCTCCTGGCTCCAGCCTGGTTGTTGTGGATATTTGGGGAATGAACCAGCATATGAAAATCACTCACTCACATTCTGTGTTTGTGTGTCTTCCTCTCTCTTTCAAATAAATAAATCTTCAAATAAATAAAAATAGAATCTGTCCTGAGAGTATAAAGCTGGGAACAAGTTCTTAGATACAACACCAAAAGCATCATCAACAAAAGAAAAAAACTGCTAAATCAGAACATAAAAACTAAAAACGTTTGCTATGTGAAAGACACAGGCCAATCAACAAGGAAATGAAAAGGACAAGTCATAGATTGGGAGAAAATACTTGAGAAGCATATGCCTGACATCGGACTTTTACCTAAAATATACAAAGAAAACAAAAAACTCAGTTTAAAAATGGGCAAAAGATTTGAATAGACACTTTGCCCAAAGAACACACATGGATGCCAAACAGGCACCTAACAATGTGCTCCACACCATCAGTGATCAGGGAAATCTATGTTAAGTGATAACGTGATGCCATGGCACACATTACAATGTTTACTTTTGAAACAAAAATACAGATGTATTTCCTTAAGATGCAGGGAAGCAGAGAGACAGAAAGAACTCCATTCTGCTGGTTCACTCCCCAGATAACTACAATGCCTGATGCGAATGCTGGCAGCCAGGAGCACAATCCAGGTCTCTCACACCAGTGGCAGGAAACCAATTACTTGAGGCATCCCCATTGCTTCCCGGGATCTTCATTATCACAAAGCTGCAGTTGGGAGTCAGAGCTGGACACCAAATCCAAGCTAACTGATATGGGCCACAGCCCTCTTAACCACTAGACAAGCATGCATCCTTAACTGTTTTAAAAACTGACAACACCAAGTACTGATGAGAATGTAGAGCAACTAGAACCTTCAGACATTGCTGATGCAATACAAAATAGTATCCCAGTCTCAAAAACTGTTTGGAACTTTCTTATATACTGACACAGGCATTTCCCATGTAATCCAGTGATCTCTTCCTGAGCATTTACCCAAGAGAGATGATGGTTTATGTTCATGCATAAGCCTGTTCCTGTGCACTGGAAAGGACCTAAACATCCCCTAAACAGTGAGTGGCAAGTGAAATTGACGCAGCATGTGGTGGGACACTTCTCGGCAATAAAAAGAAGTGAGCTATTGACATAGCATGGAGGAATCTCAAGTGCACTGTGCCAAGCGAAAAAAAGCAAAAAAAAAAAAAAAATGCATCATGAGACTGAGACACTTGAACCTACCCTCTTTCCTTGTAAGGGCTATCTTTTGGAACAGTGGTTAAAATGCTGCTTGGGATACCGGCATCCTGTATCAGAGAACCTGGGTTCATCCCCATTCTATTTCCAACTCCAGTGTCCCACTAATGAACACCCTGGGGGACAGGAAGGGATGATAGTCAAGTACTTGGATCTCTGCCATCCACATGGGAAACCCCAATGGAGTTCCATGTTCCTGGCTTTGACCTGGCTCCACCCTAGCTGTTGTAGGCACTTGGGGAGTCAACCAGTAGATGGAAGATCCCTCTCCCTCCTGCTCCATGTCACTCTGTCTTTTGAATAAGTCATTCTCTGAAAAAATAAAAAATATCTTCTTCTAGCTCTATCTGTGAATGAAGCAACATACGGTACCAAGTGCATAGTGTGCTACCATTTATGTAAAAGAGAATGACAAATGATTTACGTCTGGATTTTTGGTGGTATAAAAGCACTCAATAAAGATTAATACAAGAAACTTAACAGCAGCTACTTGTTTTAAGGGTGAGACTGACCCCAGAATATGCCCCTTAGGCATTCTGGTCTGGCTGAAAAGCCCAGGGGAGCATTTCAGGCATAGAAAGCCAGGACACTGTGGCAATAAAATGTCCCACAAGAAGGATCTCTGTGGGCAAGACCCCGATGGAAAGCAGCGGCCACAAAGGAGGATACAGTTTGCTCTGAAGTGAGGAGAGAACTTCCACTTTGCTTATGGCTCTGCTGAGTTGTAGATCCAAAAAGCTTCCATAGCCTAGATAGCTTATGTCAAGAGTCTGGGGTGATAAAGTCAAACTAAAAATGAACCATAATGAAGGAGATGGGAGAGGGAGGTGGGATGGGATTTGGGGCAGGGAGGTAGGGGGAATGAACCACTATATTCCTAAAGTTGTATCTATGGAAAATGCATTCATTAAATAAAAACTATAAAAAAGAGTCTCGGGTGATCACTGACATCATACATTAAGAGTGTTAATTGTTAAATAAGCAATAAGAGTCACCGTGCACTAACTTCCCATGCAGGATCTCTGTCCCCAGAGAGTTGGATTATGAGACTTAATAGTAACAAGTGTTCCCGGGGGAGGAGCCAAGATGGCAGAATAGTGAGGGCATGCGCTGACAGCTTAATAAAAGATAGCTTAATAAAAGTGGAGTTACTGTAGTCTCAGGAAAAGGCTCAGGAAAAAATTACAGAAGAAACTCTTCTGGATCTAGTGGATGTGACACAGAGGACCTACGGGGAGAGCAAGGATGCCCACGGCGTGGAAGCCCAGCCATGGAAGCCGAGCTGTGGAGTCTGCGCGAAAGCACTGGAACGGGAGGGGAGACAAAAACCTCGGTAACCTGAGTCATTGGCAGGAAAAGGCAGAAAGAGCCTACAGGGAAAAAGGCCTGAAGCCCCGCTGGGAGAAGTTCACCAGGCTGACTGGAGGAGAGAAAAAAAAAATCAATAAGGGGAACCGGCACGGACACTAGCCTCTCTCTCCATGCACCTACAAAACTGAGCAAGACAAAGAGCAGGCACCATTTTGGACATACTTAAGCAGCGCTAACCATCAGCCAAGCAGAAAAACCTGACTGGTGGGGAGAAATAACTGGAGGTTAGAACCTAGTGAAAGTGTGGAGCTAACAAACTGAGACTGAAAATCTAAGGGTGGGTGAGAGAACTCACTGAGTACACAAACTCAGTAACCTTGGCAACCTGGTGAGAGACTGCTGAGAAATTTGAGACCACACTGAGGGCTGCATAGACCCTTTGTGTGGTCCTTGGGGTAGAGCAGACACAGGGGCCAGATTTCATACATCAACTACCCTCAATTCCACTCAGCTGTGCAGAATTACTTCCCTTCTGAGTCAAAAAAAAAAAAAGAGAGAGAGAGAGAGCGTGAGCGAGTGAGCGAGAACAACCTGGTGAGTCACCTTTGGCACACCCTTAACCCTGAAGAACCAAACAGAGCCACACCCATCACAGCCTCTAAGGACACATCAAAAGCAGACAGTTCACTTAATCTAGAGTCACAGTATAACGAGAAAAAACACCTTAGCAAAGAAACCAAAGACTATCTCCACAATGCCAAACAAATGCAGAAACTGAGGTAACAAGAACAAGGAAGATGCTATGATGCCCCTAAATGATAAAGACACCCCAATTCAAGATTATGAAGAAGATTCAAGATTATAGATTCAAGATTCAAGATTATAGAAGAAATGCAAGAAGTGGATCTCCAAAAATTGATAAGAACATTAAGAAGTTCTCAAAAACAAATTCTTGAACTACAGAAATCCTTACTGGACAGGATAGAAAATCTCTCGCGAAAATGAAATATTCAGGAGGAATCACAATGAAACGAAGCAACTAGTAGAACATGAAACTGTGATAGTGACAAGAATTCATAATGAAATGAAGAACTGAATAGATCAAATGACAAACACATTAGAGAGCCTTAACAACAGAATGAGTGAAGAAGAGAGAATATCGGACTTAGAAGACAGAGCACAGGAAGGCATACAGTCAAACCAAAGAAAAGAAGAGGAAATTAGAAATCTAGAAAATAATGTCGGGAATCTACAGGATACTATTAAAAAACCCAACTGAGCAACAAAGGGGAAACCTGTTGAAGTAAAATGGACACTATGAGAAACAGTGACTTCATCAGCTCTTGTCCTGACTGTTGATGTACAATGTAATACTTTAGCCATGTTAGTATTTTTTTGTTCTAGTACTATTGGTTGAACTCTGTAATTAACACACAATTATTCTTAGGTGTTTAAATTTTAACTGAAAAGTGATCCCTGTTAGGAATTTGGAAAGCATTATGCTGAGTGAAATAAGACAGTCTCAAAGGGACAAATACCATATGTTCTCCCTGATCAGTGACAAATAACTGAGCACCAAAAAGGAAACCTTTTGAACTGAAATGGACACTATGAGAAATGGTGACTTGATCAGCCCTTGCCCTGACTGTTGATGAACAACTTAATACTTCATCCCTTCTAGTATTTTTTTTGTTTGTTCTACTTAATACTTTTGGTTGAATACTGTAAGCAATACACAGTTATTCTCAAGTGTTGATACTTAACTGAAAAGTGATTGCTGTTCAATATAAGAATGGGAATAAGAGAGGGAAGAGATGTACAATTTGGGACATGCTCAAGCTGACTTACCTCAAACGGTAGAGTTAGAAACATACCAGGGGATTCGAATTCAATCCCATCAAGGTGGCATGTACCAATGCCATCTCACTAGTCCCAGTGATCAATTTCTGTTCACAATTGATCATAATGATAGGACTAAGAGTCAAAGGATCACATAAACAAGACTAGTGTCTGAAAATACTAACTGATAGAATAAAAAAGGGAGAGAACGATCCAACATGGGAAGTGAGATGCAGAGCAGACCCATAGAATGGTGGATGTCCTAAACAGCACTATGGCCTCAGAATCAGCCCTTAAGGCATGCAGATCTGGCTGAAAAGCCCATGAGAGTATTTCAGGCATGGAAAGCCAAGACACTCTGTCAAAAAAAAAAAAATGACCTAAATGAAAGATCTCTGCGAGTGAGATCCCAGTGGAAAGAACAGGCCATCAAAGAAGGAGGTACCTTTCTCTGAAGGGAGGAGAGAACTTCCACTTTGACTAAGACCTTGTCTAAATATGATCAGAGTCGGTGAACTCAAAAGGCTTCCATAGCCTTGGCAGCTCATGACAAGAGCCCAGGGTGATTACTGATGCCATAAACAAGAGTGTCAATTTGTTAAGTCAACAACAGGAGTCACTGTGCACTTACTCCTCATGTAGGATCTCTGTCCCTAATGTGCTGTACATTGTGATTTAATGCTATAACTAGTACTCAAACACTATTTTTTTTTCATTTTTTTTATTTAATTATTTAATGAATATAAGTTTCCAAAGTACGAATAATGGATTACAATGGCTTCCCCCCCATACCGTCCCTCCCACCCACAACCCTCCCCTTTCCCACTCCCTCTCCCCTTCCATTCACATCAAGATTCATTTTCGATTATCTTAATATACAGAAGATCAGCTTAGTATACATTAAGTAAGGATTTCAACAGTTTGCTCCCACACAGAAACATAAAGTGAAAAATAATAGATGATTTTTTTTTAACGATGATGAAATCAGATCAGACCTATTGTCATGTTTAATCCCAGTGAGAGTCAAGTTGGGAGTTGATAATTTCTTTTTTTTTTCTTTTTTTTTTTTTTTTTTTTTTACAGAGGATCAGTTTAGTATGCATTAAGTAAAGATTTCAACAGTTTGCACCCCCATAGAAACAAAGTGAAATATACTGTTTGAGTACTCGTTATAGCATTAAATTTCAATGCACAGCACATTAAGGACAGAGATCCTACATGAGGAGTAAGTGCACAGTGACTCCTGTTGTTGACTTTACCAATTGACACTCCTGTCTATGGCATCAGTAATCTCCCTATGCTCCAGTCATGAGTTTCCAAGGCTATGGAAGCCCTCTGAGTTCTCCGATTCTTATCTTGTTTCGACAAGGTCATAGTCAAAGTGGAGGTTCTCTCCTCCCTTCAGAGAAAGGTACCTCCTTCTTTGAAGACCTGTTCTTTCCACTGAGATCTCACTCACAGAGATCTTTTGCCAGAGTGTCTTGGCTTTCCATGCCTGAAATACTCTCATGGGCTTTTCAGCCAGATCCTAATGCCTTTAGGGCTGATTCTGAGGCCAGAGTGCTATTTAGGACATCTGCCATTCTATGAGTCTGCTGAGTATCTCACTTCCCATGTTGGATCACTCTCCCCTTTATTTATTCTATCAGTTAGTGTTAGCAGGTACTAGACTTGCTTATGTGCTCCCTTTGACTCTTAGTCCTTTCATTATGATCAATTGTGAACTGAAATTGATCACTTGGACTAGTGAGATGGCATTGGTACATGCCACCTTGATGGGATTAAATTGGAGTACCCTGGTATGTTTCTAACTCTACCATTTGGGGCAAGTCAGCTTGAGCATGTCCCAAATTATACATCTCTTCCCTCTCTTATTCCTACTCTTGTGTTTAACAGGGATCACATTTCAGTTAAATTTCAACACTTAAGAATAACTGTGTATTAATTACAGAATTAAACCAGTCATATTAAGTAGAACAGACAAAAAAACTACTAAGAGGGATAATGTATTAAGTTGTTCATTAACAGTCAGGGCTATGCTGATCAAGTCTCCGTTTCCCATAGTGTCCATTCCACTTCAACAGGTTTCCTTTTTGGTGTTCAGTCAGTTGTCACCAATCAGGGAGAACATATGGTATTTGTCCCTTTGGGACTGGCTTATTTCACTCAGCATGATGTGTTCCAGATTCCTCCATTTTGTTGCAAATGACTGGATTTCGTTGTTTCTTACTGCGGTATAGTATTCTAAAGAGTACATATCCCATAATTTCTTTATCCAGTCTACCGTTGATGGGCATTTAGGTTGGTTCCAGGTCTTAGCTATTGTGAATTGAGCTGCAATAAACATTAGGCTGCAGACCGCTTTTTTGTTTGCCAATTTAAATTCCTTTGGGTAGATTCCAAGGAGTGGGATGGCTGGGTCGAACGGTAGTGCTATATTCAGGTTTCTGAGGAATCTCCAGACTGACTTCCATAGTGGCTTGACCAGTTTACATTCCCACCAACAGTGGGTTAGTGTCCCTTTTTCCCCACATCCTCGCCAGCATCTGTTGTTGGTGGATTTCTGAATGTGAGCCATTCTCACCGGGGTGAGGTGGAACCTCAATGTGGTTTTGATTTGCATTTCCCTGATTGCTAATGACCTTGAACATTTTTTCATGTGCCTGTTGGCCATTTGGATTTCCTCTTTTGAAAAATGTCTATTGAGGTCCTTGGCCCATCTCCTAATTGGGTTGTTGGTTTTGTTTTTGTGGAGTTTCTTGATCTCCTTGTAGATTCTGGTTATTAACCCTTTATCTGTTGCATAGTTTGCAAATATTTTTTCCCATTCTGTCGGTTGTCTCTTCACTCTCCTGACTGTTTCTTTTGCAGTACAGAAACTTCTCAATTTGATGCAATCCCAATAGTTAATTTTGGCTTTGACTGCCTGTGCCTCCCGGGTCTTTTCCAGAAACTCTTTGCCTGTGCCAATATCTTGAAGGGTTTCTCCAATGTTCTCTAGTAACTTGATGGTGTCAGGTCGTAGATTTAGGTCTTTAATCCATGTTGAGTGGATTTTTGTGTAAGGTGTAAGGTAGGGGTCTTGCTTCATGATTCTGCACGTGGAAATCCAATTTTCCCAGCACCATTTATTGAATAGACTGTCCTTGCTCCAGGAATTAGTTTTAGATCCTTGATCGAATATAAGTTGGCTGTAGATGTTTGGGTTGATTTCTGGTATTTCAATTCTGTTCCATTGGTCTATCCATCTGTTTCTGTACCAGTACCATGCTGTTTTGATTACAACTGCCCTGTAGTATGTCCTGAAATCTGGTATTGTGATGCCTCCGGCTTTGTTTTTGTTGTACAAGATTGCTTTAGCTATTCGAGGTCTCTTGTGCCTCCATCTAAATTTCAGCACCAATTTTTCCAGATCTGAGAAGAAGGTCTTCGGTATCTTGATTGGTATTGCATTGAATTTATAAATTACTTTTGGGAGAATGGACATTTTGATGATATTGATTCTTCCAATCCATGAGCATGGAAGATTTTTCCATTTCTTGGTATCCTCTTCTATTTCTTTCTTTAAGGTTTTGTAATTTTCATCGTAGAGATCTTTAACGTCCTTGGTTAAGTTTATTCCAAGGTATTTGATTGTTTTTGTAGCTATTGTGAATGGGATTGATCTTAGAAGTTCTTCCTCAGCCATGGCATTGTCTGTGTATACAAAGGCTCAAACACTATTTTTCACTTTGTGTTTCTATGTGGGTG
The DNA here is from genome assembly GCF_051225735.1 of Oryctolagus cuniculus. Taxonomy (NCBI): domain Eukaryota; kingdom Metazoa; phylum Chordata; class Mammalia; order Lagomorpha; family Leporidae; genus Oryctolagus; species Oryctolagus cuniculus. Next base: position 70,473,745 of record NC_142879.1, on the reverse strand, counting down.
CAAACTGTTGAAATCTTTACTTAATATATGCTAAACTGATCTTTGTATATAAAGAGAATTGAAAATGAATCTTGATGTGAATGGAAGGGGAGAGAGAGTTGGAAAGGGGAGGGTTGTGGGTGGGAGGGAAGTTATGGAGGGAGGGAAGCCATTGTAATCCATAAGATGTACTTTGGAAATTTATATTCATTAAATAAAAGTTAAAAAAAAATTGTTAAATTAAAAAAAAAGAGAGGAAAGTTTATAGCAATAGGTGCCTACATCAGGAAATTGGAAAGGCACCAAATAAGTGTGCTTTCAGTGTATCTCAAGGATCTAGAACAACTGCAGCAAACCAGACACAAATCTAGTAGGAGAATATAAATAATTAAAATCAGAGAAGAAATCAACAGGATTGAATCCAAAAAACATTATAAAAAAGTCAGCCAAGCGAAGAGATGGTTTTTTGAAAAAAAAGAATAAAATTGACACATCATTGGCTCAACTAAAAAAAGGAGAGAAAAGACCCAAATCAATAAAATCAGAGAAAAAAGGAAATGTAACAACAGACACCACAGAAATAAAAAGAATCATCAGAAATTACTACAAGGACTTGTATGCCAGCAAACAGGAAAATCTATCAGAAATGGATAGATTCCTGGACACATGCAATCTACCTAAATTGAACCATGAAGACATAGAAAACCTAAATAGACCCATAACTGAAACAGAAATTGAAACAGTAATATAGGCCCTCCCAACAAAGAAAAGCCCAGGACCAGATGGATTCACTGCTGAATTCTACCAGACATTTAAAGAAGAACTAACTCCATTTCTTCTCAAACTATACAGAACAATCGAAAAAGATGGAATCATCCCAAATTCTTTCTATGAAGCCAGCATCATCTTAATCCCTAAGCCGAAAAAAGATGCAGCATTGAAAGAAAATTACAGACCAATATCCCTGATGAACATAGACACAAAAATCCTCAATAAAATTCTCACCAATAGAATACAATAACACATCAGAAAAATCATCCACCCAGACCAAGTGGGATTTATCCCTGGTATGCAGGGATGGTTCAATATTCGCAAATCAATCAATGTGATACACCACATCAACAAACTGCAGAAGAAAAACCATATGATTACCTCAATAGATGCAGAGAAAGCATTTGATAAAATTCAACACCCTTTCATGATGAAAACTCTAAGCAAACTGGGTATGGAAGGAACATTCCTCAATATAATCAAAGCAATTTATGAAAAACCCATGGCCAGCATCCTATTGAATGGGGAAAAGTTGGAAGCATTTCCACTGAGATCTAGTACCAGACAGGGATGCCCACTCTCACCACTGCTATTCAACATAGTTCTGGAAGTCTTAGCCAGAGCCATCAGGCAAGAAAAAGAAATTAAAGGCATACAAATTGGGAAGGAAGAAGTCAAACTATCCATCTTGCAGGTGATATGATTCTTTAGAGGATCCTAAGAACTCTACTAAGAGACTATTTGGAACTCATAGTAGAGTTTGTCAAAGTAGCAGGATATAAAATCAATGCACAAAAATCAACAGCCTTTGTATACACAGGCAGTGCCACTGCTGAGAAATAACTGCTAAGATCAATCCCATTCACAATAGCTACAAAAACAATCAAATACCTTGGAATAAACTTAACCAAGGACGTTAAAGATCTCTACGATGAAAATTACAAAATCTTAAGGAAAGAAATAGAAGAGGATCCCAAAAAATGGAAAAATCTTCCATGCTCATGGATTGGAAGAATCAACATCATCAAAATGTCCATTCTCCCAAAAGCAATTTATAGATTCAATGCGATACCAATCAAGATACCAAAGACATTCTTCTCAGATCTGGAGAAAATGATGCTGAAATTCATATGCAGACACAGGAGACCTTGAATAGCTAAAGCAATTTTGTACCACAAAAACAAAGCCAGAGGCATCACAATACCAGATTTCAGGACATACTACAGGGCAGTTGTAATCAAAACAGCATGGTACTGGTACAGAAACAGATGGATAGACCAATGGAACAGAATAGAAACACCAGGAATCGACCCAAACATCTACAGCCAACTTATATTTGATCAAGGATCTAAAACCAATTCCTGGAGCAAGGACAGTCTAATCAATAAATTGCACTGGGAAAACTGGATCTCCACGTGCAGAAGCATGAAGCAAGACCCCTACCTTACACAAAAATTCACTCAAATATGACCCGACTCCATCAAATTATTAGAGAACATTGGAGAAACCCTGCAAGATATTGGCACAGGCAAAGAATTTCTGGAAAAGACCCTAGAGATGCAGGCAGTCAAAGCCAAAATTAACTATTGGGATTGCATCAAATTGAGAAGTTTCTGTACTGCAAAAGAAATGGGTGAATGAAGAGGCAACTGACAGAATGAGAAAAAATATTTGCAAACTATGCTACAGATAAAGGATTAATAACCAGAATCTATAAAGAGATCAAGAAACTCCACAACAACAAAACAAACAACCTACTTAAGAGATGGGCCAAGGACCTCAATAGACATTTTTCAAAAGAGGAAATCCAAATGGCCAACAGGCACATGAAAGAATGTTCGGGATCACTAGCAATCAGGGAAATGCAAATCAAAACCACATTGAGGTTTCACATCACCCCGGTGAGAATGGCTCACATTCAGAAATCTACCAACAATAGATGCTGGTGAGGATGTGGGGAAAAAGGGACACTAATCCAAGGTTGGTGGGAATGTAAACTGGTAAAGCCACTATGGAATTCAGTCTGTAGATTCCTCAGAACCCTGATTATAACCCTACCATTCAACGGAGCCATCCCACTCCTTGGAATTTACCCAAAGGAATTTAAATTGGCAAATAAAAAAGCGGTCTACACCTTAATGTTTTGCAGCTCAATTCGCAATAGCTAAGACCTGGAATCAACCTAAATGCCCATCTACAGTAGACTGGATAAAGAAATTATGGGATATGTACTCTACAGAATACTATACAGCAGTAAAAAACAATGAAATCCGGTCATTTGCAACAAAATGGAGGAATCTGGATAACATCATGCTGAGTGAAATAAGCCAGTCCCAAAGGGACAAATATCATATGTTCTCCCTAATCAGTGACAACTAACTGAGCACCAAAAAAGGAAACCTTTTGAACTGAAATGGACACTATGAGAAATGGTGACTTGATCAGCCCTTGCCCTGACTGTTGATGTACAACTTAATACTTTATCCCTTCTAGTATTTTTTTTGTTTGTTCTACTTAATACTTTTGGTTGAATTCTGTAATTAATACAGAGTTATTCTTAAGTGTTGATACTTAACTGAAAAAAAATGATCCCTGTTAAATATAAGAGTGGGAATAAGAGAGGGAAGAGATGTACAATTTGGGACATGCTCAAGCTGACTTGCCCCAAACGGTAGAGTTAGAAACATACCAGGGGATTCCAATTCAATCCCATCAAGGTGGCATGTACCAATGCCATCTCACTAGTCCCAGTGATCAATTTCTGTTCACAATTGATCATAATGATAGGACTAAGAGTCAAAGGATCACATAAACAAGACTAGTGTCTGAAAATACTAACTGATAGAATAAAAAAGGGAGAGAACGATCCAACATGGGGAGCGGGATACACAGCAGACTCATAGAATGGCGGATGTCCTAAACAGCACTATGGCCTCAGAATCAGCCCTTAAGGCATGCGGATCTGGCTGAAAAGCCCATGAGAGTAATTCAGGCATGGAAAGCCAAGACACTCTGTCAAAAAAAAAAAAATGACCTAAATGAAAGATCTCTGCGAGTGAGATCCCAGTGGAAAGAACAGGCCATCAAAGAAGGAGGTACCTTTCTCTGAAGGGAGGAGAGAACTTCCACTTTGACTAAGACCTTGTCTAAATATGATCAGAGTCGGTGAACTCAAAAGGCTTCCATAGCCTTGGCAACTCATGACAAGAGCCTAGGGTGATTACTGATGCCATAAACAAGAGTGTCAATTTGTTAAGTCAACAACAGGAGTCACTGTGCACTTACTCCTCATGTAGGATCTCTGTCCCTAATGTGCTGTACATTGTGATTTAATGCTATAACTAGTACTCAAACACTATTTTTCACTTTGTGTTTCTATGTGGGTGCAAACTGTTGAAATCTTTACTTAATATATGCTAAACTGATCTTTGTATATAAAGAGAATTGAAAATGAATCTTGATGTGAATGGAAGGGGAGAGAGAGTTGGAAAGGGGAGGGTTGTGGGTGGGAGGGAAGTTATGGAGGGGGAAAGCCATTGTAATCCATAAGATGTACTTTGGAAATTTATATTCATTAAATAAAAGTTAAAAAAATAGTAACAAGTGTTCCCAAAGAGTTATTTTCTTTCGGTGTTTTAAGCAGAGGATATTCTCATGCCTCATAAGTTATAGTTACAGTTATGTCTAAGAGCTCGCAAAAAAAATTATCTTTAAAGAAGAACCCAAGAATGATGTATTAAGTCTCTATAAGGAAAGAAGGGGGAAGGAAGGAAGAAAAAAAAGTCAAAAAAGGGAAATTACTTTGAGATGCAGTAACTTTGAACAGCACTTGTCTGGACTGTTGAGGAAGAGGATTTTTGATTTTTTTTTTTTGCTTGTTTTTCTTTTCTTTTTTTCTTTTTCTCTCTCATACAAAGGGCTAACCTCTTTACCTAGCATAGAGTTAACCCTCTGCATATAAAACTAAATGAAAATAGATCATAGTAAAAAACAAGACAGGGAACAGGAGAGAAGAGGAAGTGGGGGTAGGAGATTGGAGGGGAGGGCAAGTACCGTGGGAAAAATTACTATGATCCTAATGTTGTATTTATGAAATACATGCAAATAAAAAAAAATATGAGTGAGAAATGGTGCATGGTGTCAGGGGGAGGAGAGAAACTCCACTGGCTACAGTTTTTACTTTCAAAATTGGGAGCCATGTGAGTGCATTCTATGCTTACAATAACTCCATAAACATTTGTCAAGGGCTCCCTACACAAAACTGGTACATTCTGTGGAACAAAAGAGATGAGTGGGGCCAGCATTGTGGTACAGTGAGTTAAGCTTAAAAGCAGGCATCCTAGGCATCCCGTTATCAGATCGAATCCAGGCTGCTCTGCTTTCAATCCACTCCCTGCTAATGGCCTACAAAAGCAGTGGAAGACAGCCCAAAAGATTGGGCCCCTGACATCCAGGCAGGAGACCAGGACAGAGTTCCTGGCTTCTGGCTTCAGCCTGGCCCAGTCCCAACCCCTGTGGTCATTTGGAAAGTAAGTCAGCAGATGGAAGAACTCTCTCTCTGTTCCTCCATCCTCTCTCTTCTGTCACTCTTTCAAATAAATATATAAATCTTCAAAAAAAAAAACCACATAATATGCATGATGACTACCCCCAAGTCTATCCTTTTCAACACATGTCCACATCACCACTGATGCCCATACACTGCCACGTGATGTCTGAGGACTCCCTGGGAGGTGGTAGGACACTTTAAATATTTTAAATGACATTTTAAAAAAAACTAATAGTCAATTTACAGTAATAAGCCTTGCTATTGTTCTGTACAGTTTACAAAGTGCTTTCAAAATGTAAACCCTAGTTAGGTCCTTACCACCACTTCCAATTTCAAAGACAATGGGACTCAAGTTGTGAGAACGAAGGGACCCGACAGGTTCTCCCCCTGGAAATGGCAGAGCCAACCCTCGATCTCGTGAGTCAAGGTTGACATTGCTTCCACGGTGGCTCAGAGGAAGACACAACACCACCCACCCACCCCTGCCCCTGTCATCCTTCTCCACTCCAGAAAGGGCAAAGACAAAGTGATGGCAGCAAGAACCTCCTAGATTTCATTTCAATCCCATGACGTTTTGTGACAGACTGATGTTAAGTATGAGTCAGTGTAGGTCTTGGTCCTAGGGGACAGTACTGGCACAGAGAGAAATGACTCCAACTTCTGTTTTGACTGTTACACTTACCCAGCAGGAGACAGAAGAGGAAGGAAGAATGTCCTTGGCTGGTGTGGACAGAATCCTGCCAGGAAGCATTTAACAGCGTGCCAGGGACATCCCAAGTCCCATTAACACCATGACACCAAACCAGAGAGGCGCTGAGCACTCAGCGACACTGCTAACTTCTTGGCAACTTTTGAAAGCAAGATCGTGTTTCTATTGACTAAGGTGTGGGCGAGATATTTGAAATGCAGAGGCGCTGGAAAGGCACCAGTGAGGGGAAGGATTTTTCTCCCCACAACTGAGATGAACATCACTCTGAGGGGTACATTGCAAACCTTTGCTCACATAAGATTTTCCTCCTGTTTGATTCTTCACCTCCACATCAACTTGAGAGTCCCAGAGTCATATGATCCCCCAAGACAGAGAAGGCAAAAGCTATCAGTAAGCAACAACAAAATCCATCTTCGTAGCTGCGATGTGGGTCCACCACTCCGGCTGAGGGACAGTTCAGGGGGTACCAGCACCAATGATGGGAAGCCTAGGAGCTCGCTAACACACCTGTGGGACCTGTCATCTAAGACCCGATGTGCAACTCCACCAAGGCGTGTGTGTGAAGTCCTGAGCCACTCAATGCTACTCAGCACATGCCAAGGGCGAGTGTGTTCTCATTAGCAAGTCTCCTAACCCTTATTCCTCATAGACTAAAAACTTGACATGACTTGGAATTCTGATCCCTCCTAAAGCTGGAGGAAAATGGGATGCTTATGATAAATTAATCCTGGGGAGAATCGACCCTTTGATGCTTACTTTCCCACAGGTAAGTTTTTTTTTTTTTTTTTTTTTTGGAAGAGGAAGTTGTCAATTCTTCATCTAACTCACAGATCATCAATTCACATCTGTTTCAATTACTTCAGAGCATGCAAAAATATTCCAAGCAGGGTAACGAAATTCTTGGGATTTCATTTTGCTCTCAGGTCAAATATGCAACTAGTAGGCTAATTTCATGTAGCCCTGATGTGATCCCTTTCAAAGTGGGTGAGATAAAAATGGAGCTCAGGCCCAGCTTCTGAATTCTGCTCACAGCAGTTTAGCACTCTGTAGCCACGATTTTCCTTGCTTCGAATTCTGACTCTCCCTCCAAGTATGTAGCTCTCCCACACTTTGTTATCTAGAAGGTCAGGAAGAATCAAAGGAAAGGGAAAAGAAATTCTCCCCAAGATCAACATCTGATCAACAAAAATAGGTCTGCCTTCACACTGAAACTATTCTCCATGGTCTTATTGTTCTATTTTTTCCCCCAAAAAGGATGGAAAACCTAATTCCCAGAATATGTTAATAGCTTCATTATGTGACCATAGGACTTGTAAGTTATGCAGCTCAAGTGTTTCAGAGCTAAGCTACTGAAGTATTTTTAGAATAATATCTGATCTCTTGACATCAATCTGTTATCAAGGGTCTAGTCTCAGAAGCATAGCTCCCGTCTAACAGAAGATCCAAGGGCCACATCTAGAAAGCTGCATTTGCGATATGGAGGTGTGGCTCAGGCTTGAGGTTACCCAGGCTTAGTCTTGGCACACCCATTTTAACTAGGGGCGGGCAACAGTAAGGATTAAGAAAAGGGGTGGGGGGGAACAGGTGCTTGGAATCATATTGGGATCAAAATAGAGGCCACGCATTCAGAAAATTCCAGCAAAGTGTGGAGGAGGATTTAGAAAAGTTCAGATTATTGTCCATAGCACAGAGCTAAAGAAGAGGAAGGCACCTCTTAACTAAGAAGAATAAATGAGTTCCTTTTGTCAGACAACTCTCTCCACCACACAGCCAGCTTTGGACCTCAAGTATAGAGAAGGCATTTGGGTGCCAGGGAGCCCTGGACAGGAGACAACAAAGTTGGAAAGAACAAGGCAGTACCCTAGGCCTAGACAGGGGGAAGATACTTCCTTCAGACTCTTCGCCTGTGGATACAAAGAAGAGCATTGCCTAACACATACATTAATCCACAAAAAAACCTCCTTATGTGATGCCTATAACAGAACCTCCTCCAGCAATCTGTTGCATTGCCCTAAAAAATGCCTTCAATGGGGAGTGGGAAAAAACAGGTCACTGCCTCACAGACCTGGGCTGACCCGGCCCTACCATCATTCCAACTTGGTTAGGGCAGTGCCATAGCTTTGGAAAAGTGACAATCCTCAAAAAGTTGCCTGCGACTCTGGTGTCCAACTCAGACTGAAAGACCCTTTTATATTTTCAGACTCAAAAGAACCCTGACCCTTGCAGTCCACAGGTACACTGGCCATGCTATACACCATATCTTAACAACCATAACTAGGAATCATAGAAGTGCCAGCTATGATAGTTATTTTTGATGGCTTTCCCCCACTCCAAGACAAGCCCTTAGAGCTCCATGTTCTCGATGACAATGATAATGACTTACTCACACATATTAGACATCTTTCGAGCACTGTAACAAGCCATTAATACACATTCATTCTTCACATTCTCAAATTATATTGTACGAGCCCCATGATACACGCCAGTATTGTCTCCATTTTGCCGAAGAAGAAATCGAGGCACAACTGTGCTAATCTCATCCGAGGCACAACTGTGCTAATCTCATCCCACCTTTGTTAAGAATCCCTTATCAAACAGCAGAGCCTTGGGGCTCCAAAGCATGCGGTCCATCCTTTCTAACAGCTGGGAGGGAGTGAAGGAGGAAGGCAGGCTGGGATTGATAATAGTCTTCAGACAAGTATGCCCAACTCCTTTGGTCACAAGATACACACACGATGTACCCCTGCTATTGTTTTCCCTAGTGCTCAGTTCTTACCCGACTGTCCTCCTGGATCTCCCAGTCGCTCGAAAAAGTCACCAGCTGCTGCCCTTGCGAACAGTTTGAAAACTGGAAGAGGCTGGAAAACATTCTTCTGTTCTCTTGAGTGTCGGGAAAGATGGCATCTTGGAAATTGACTCCATGCGGCAAGAGGTTATAGTTTTCATCCATCCTGAAGAGGGGGAGAGAAAAGTAACAGAGACTTAGACCAGACAGCCAGGGAGGATCTGGCTTCAATCAAGAGTACTAGAGGACTGTGCCAGCCTTGCCAACCTCCCCACCACGTCTCACACGCTCTCACTGGAGGGGACACTCCAGTTACCACTACCTCTGTTTCCCTGCTTCATGCTATGATGCAATGCTATCCTCCAGGTTTATAAAAAGGCAAGTCTGGGCAGGGGAAGGGAGAAGGCATATGCACCTATGCCTGCTAACTCATCTGTGTTTCCCAAGTTCCCCACCTGCCTTCCTTCTTATATATAGTGTTCTTTGCTTCCTGGTGAGGAAAAAGCCAGTCAGTCTTAGGGCCTGGGTTCAAGTCCTGCTGTTGCCGCTTTTTCTGTAAGACAGGAAACAAATTTCTTAACTTTACACCTCAGTACTGTCCTGGTGCTGTTCTAAGGATGGCACTAGAAGACCTAAGCAAGTACAGTATCATCTCTTACCTATGGTTTTGCTTTCCCTGGTTTCTGCTACCTGTGGTCAGCCATTCCAGATATAAAGGTTTTAAATAAATTTTGCAATATCAAGTTGTCATTCTCCCATTTTGTTGTGAGTTATGGTAGTTAATCTCTGACTATTCCTAATTTAGAAATTAAAGTTTATCATGGCATGCATTTAGAGGAATAAAATACTATCTACAAAGTTTGGTACTATCTGCGGTTTCAGGCATCCGTTGGTCTTGGAGTGAATAAAGGGGAACTACTTGTAAATCACTTTTGCTCCAAAGAGTGTGTGCAGCTTTAACATTAGACAGCATTGTTACAGAGCCTAGCCTAGCTGGTCAGAAAGATGAGGAAGTCAGGATGACAAGGTAAAGGAGGCTAGGAGGTGGATTCACACCCCATTCCCCACCCCCAAACACACACACACACACACACACACACACACAGACCACAGTCTGTTCTCCTCTCACTGAGTCCCAGAATAACAAAGGAAGAATGATTTGTGTGCAGTTGTTAGCACACTTCAGAGCAAGACAAGCACTGGGAAAGGGAAACCTGTCAGGCTACTGTTTCACTTTGTGTCTCTGCCCGAGCTTTTTGTAACTCAATTAGAGCAAGAGACGGAGGAACCAGCTGACCACCACAGAACCAATGGACAAAAGTAGTAATGATTAAAAGCAACAATAACAGAGTCTGTTCAAACCCTCCTGTTTTTTATTTCTCCCCTTGGAAAACAAAGTTTGTTGTTAAATAGTTTCGAGCCAAGTTCTCAGTTTTCATTCTAAATAAAAACGTCAAAACTCAGAGTTCTTTGCCTTCAAGAAGCGCACTCCCTAAGTTCTTGCTGACTTTATTTAGAAACTGGCCTTTTTTTTTTTTTTTTTTTTTTTTTTTTTTTTTTTTTGTGTGTGTGTGTGTGAAGAAGAGTTCAACCTCATCTCGTGAAACCACTCAAGCCAACACAAAGCAGGATGTGTATCCTAAACTTAGATAGTCTGCCCGCAGTATGGAAAACCCAGGTCTCGGGAGCTTACGAATGCCCCTCTGTGGAATTGTTTTCTTTCTCAGAGCAGGATGAGCTACAAGTGAATCTGCAGACCCGGGTCAGAGTCATGGCAAATATCCTAAGTGCTACTCAAGGACTGGGAAGACTGCGATGGTTATGAATAAACTCACTTATCACCTCCATGTATGGGTTCAATTGCATTTTGATGTTTCTCTCAGTTCTGTATCACAATGGGGGAGGCAACTAATGAATTCAGGGTTGCACCTGCCGTTTACTATTTCAAACTTCCTAATTCAATAGTCTATAAGAACTGATTGTATTCTGATGCAGATGAATTCTATCTTGATCACAAGCCAACTTTCATGAGACTTTACAAGATTCCAGAAGCCTACAATCAGAGAGGACATTCTGCCGGATTCCCCTCTTGACTCTTTGAACAGACACTGTGAGCAGGGGTCGCACTCCCAGAAGGTCCCCCACAACCCTTGCTATTTTCAATGACCTGGCAGCTGAGAGGAGATAGTAAAACAAGAGGCCAGCCAGACTGCATTCCAAATCATTCCCATCTTGGCAATGAAACGGGTGGGAGATGAGAGTAGGTACTTGTTAAGAGGCTACCATGCACCAGGTACTTCACAGCAATTAGTGTTTCTAATCAATCTTGTTTCTCACTTCATGCAGGTGAAGCTAAGAAGGCTCTTGGCAAAGTAAACTAGCTCAAAAATCAGCAAAGAGGCGGGTGTTTTGGCTAAGTGTGGAGCAAACGGGCATCTTACATTGGAATAGGTGGATTCTATACCTCGCTCTGGCTCCTGACCCCAGCTTCCCGCTGATTCAAACCCTTGGTGGCTCAAGTGACTGGGGTCTTGTGACTCATGTGGGCAACCTGGATTGAGCTCCTAGCTTAGCCCAGGGCCACTGTGGGCATTTAGGGAGTGGACCAACGATGAGAGCTCTCCCCTTTTTTTCTCCCTGGCACTCTGCCTCTCGAATGATTTAAAAAAAAAAAAAAAAAAAAAAAAAAAGCTTTCCTCACTATCTCGGTCTGTTTTCACTGAAACCAATTTTTAAAAGATGAGGCAAATGGGTTACAGGAAAACACCCGAGAGAGGCTTTTGCCCAAAACTCCCCTGTGTGCCCCAGGTCAGGGAACCACGCCTGCCTTTGAAACAGAGGGGGCTGCCCAAGGCACGTCCAAGTTGGGAACGGACTCTGCGGGCGTCCCCATCGGCTCCAGTACCGGCGACATGGGGACACGCGCACCTGCCAGGTGGCACGGGGCGCGGGGCTCACCTGAGGAAGAAGAAGTAGGAATAGTCCTGGACCACGGTGTGGGAGTGGCACGAGAAGTAGCCCAGGCCGCTGAGGTTGAGCCTGGAGCCGGCGGGCACCTCCAGCATGCTGCCCCACGCCTGATCACACAGCATCTCCACCTCGGCCGAGTAGAAGAGCCCGCCCTGGCCGGCGTGGTACTGCCAGGGCAGGTAGTTGTAGAGGCCGGGCACCTCAGGGTGCAGCGCCAGCACCTTGGCATACACGATGGTCTCGGCCAGCTCGGCGCGGCAGCCCTCGCTCAGGGGTCTCCACTCGGAGGGCAACTGGCAGGCGCGGGCGGGCGCCGGGCGGCCGGCCAGGCAGAGCGCGGCGAGCAGCAGCGGGCGCAGCATGCCGGCGGCGGCGCGCTAGCCCGGGCGCATGGCGGGGCCCCGCGGGGCGCGGGAGAGGCCCGCAGAGGACAGCCCTGGGCGCTCAAGGCTGCTAGCGCCGCGCCCGCAAGCTCGGCGCGCCGCTGGCTCTGCCGCCGGCCTCACCATGCCCGGCCTCGCCCGCCACGCTTTAAAAGGGTCGCGGCGCCGGGCCGGGCGCCCGCCTCCGGCCCTGCCCCCGCCACTCGGGAGGGGGCGGATCCGCGCGGGGCGGCCGCTCGGGCCGCGGACTGGGGCGGGGACCCGAGCGCGCTGAGAGCTGGCCCGGCTCGAGCGTGGAGGCGCGGGCGGGGCAGCCCCTTTTTAGGGCCCCTGCACGACCTGGGTCAGAGCTTGCCCCGCGTCAAGCCTCGTTCCAAACGCTGAGCATCCTCGAAGTAATTGCTGTTCGTTTGCATGAGTTCTCTGCTCAAGTTTTTACATTTTCTATGTAGTTAATTTAGAGCCCATATACATATAAATGAAATCTGATTTTAACTTCTCGGAGGGCCAACTGCGAAGTTCAGTGTGAGCTAATTTTTCTCTCTCTCTTTCTCTCTCTCTCTCTGTGTCCCTCCTCCACCCCCCAATTTAGTAAAGACTTGAGAAAAGATTTGGAAAGTTATTTTGCCCTGATTTTCCTACACCTAGAAAATTTTCACATAATCTTGACTTCCAAATGGTGAACAATCTACACCTGAGAAGTAAGCTTATTAGTAAATTCTGAAAAGCCTTTCAAAAGACAGTGAATTAGAGACGCAGACTCAAACAATTCTATTGCTCTCAAAATAGTCCCTGTTGGCCGGCGCCGCGGCTCTCTAGGCTAATCCTCCGCCTTGTGGCGCCGGCACACCAGGTTCTAGTCCCGGTCGGGGCGCCAGATTCTGTCCCGGTTGCCCCTCTTCCAGGCCAGATCTCTGCTGTGGCCAGGGAGTGCAGTGGAGGACGGCCCAAGTCCTTGGGCCCTGCACCCCATGGGAGACCACGAGAAGTACCTGGCTCCTGCCATCCCATCAGTGCGGCCATTGGAGAGTGAACCAACGGCAATAGTCTCTCTCTCTCACTGTCCACTCTGCCTGTCAAAAAATTTAAAAAAAAGTCCCTGTTATTTCCAATAAGAAGAAATAAGACGTTTTTATCATTTATCAATATATTGGTAAATTCATATTTATTATATCATGCCTATTATACATATAATGTGCAGATTATCATGCATGTGTCATATCTATTATAAATTACATATATTTACAATAGATTTATAAACAAAAGTGCCTTAACATGAACAATCATTCTGCAAGCATCTTACTCATTTGGGTTTCTGCAAGGTTGAGCCTTGGAACCAACTGAGTGCTTCTATGAACTGCCAGGAAGAAAGGTCCTGGGGAATTCTGGAAGGCAGGTAAGGAGAAGGGAGGCTACAGAAGTGGGGAGAAAATTCACTCACCCCCCCCAACACGATTCCCAAATCTTCTAGGGAACCTCAAAATGTCATTTGTCATGATCAGATTCCTGAATGCTTGTTGTGAACACAATTTGTTTTTTTTTTTTTTTAAGATTTTATTTATTTATTTGAGAGGTAAAGTTACAGACATTGAGAGGGAGAGACAGAGAGAAAGGTCTTCCTTCTGATGGTTCACTCCCAAATGGCCGCAACGGCCGGAACTGCACTGATCCAAAGCCAGGAGCCAGGAGCTTCCTCCAGGTCTCCCACGTGGATGCAGGGGCTCAAGGACTTGGGCCATCTTTTCATCTTCTGCTGCTCTCCCAGGCCATAGCAGAGAGCTGGATTGGAAGTGGAGCAACCGGGACTCCAACCAGCATCCATATGGGATGCCAGCAGCACAGGTGGAGAAAACCTACTGCGCCACGGCACCAGCCCCGTGAACACAGTTTTTGAAAGGTAACTCAGGTATCCATCCAGCCTGTGTGGAAGGGACTCGGAAAGAGCAGCTAATGGGAAGGGCAGTACTTTGGGAATTGGATGGAACCTGAGGGGGTCTTTGGGTGTCCTGGGACAACGAGGTGATCAGACCTCCAGGCAGCCTTGCCCATCTCTTGAGGGACCTGGGCTCTAGCTGACACCAGGGTCACCCTACTTCAGATTCCTGGCATTGCCTCCATCAGCTGAATCCTCAGTCCTCACAAACCCTTCGATGATGGTCCTCAAAACAGTCCTCAAAGACAGGGCGGGATCCCTGCATATCTAGTCCTGAGCCTCAATAAATTCTGTAAGGAAAACCGACCTATCACATGGGAAATCAAACAGATGACAGCCCCAAGGATCAATGAGGCACAGCTCTGACCTGTCATGGTAGAGCCCAGACTTCCACAGGGTGGGTAAATGGCATTCAAACATGATGTCAGAGACCAGATATCAGCCCTGCTTACAGATTTGTTACTGAATACTTGCATTTAAAAATTCTACACTGTTGTGTATCTGCTACCATAACAAAATATTGTCGAGTGAGTGGCTTTATTTCTTACGAATTTGGAGTCTGAAAATTCAAAATCAAAGTGTTGGCCGGCGCTGTGGCTCACTTGGCTAATCCTCCGCCTGCAGCTCTGGCATCTCATATGGACACCAGGTTCTAGTCCCAGCTGCTCCTCTTCCAGTCCAGCTCTCTGCTGTGGCCTGGGAAAGCAGTGGAAGATGGCCCAAGTGTTTGGGCCCCTGCACCCACATGGGATACCGGGAGGAAGCACCTGGCTCCTGGCTTCATATTGGCACAGCTCCAGCTGTAGCGGCCATTTGGGGGGTGAACCAATGGAAGAAAGACTTTTCTCTCTCTCTCTCTCTCTCTCTCTCTCACTCTCACTGTCTAACTCTACCTGTCAAATTAAAAAAAAAAGTACTTTAAAAAAAAATCAAGGTGTCAGCATTCCTATCCTCTCTTCCCGGCTTGCAGACAGCCACCTCCTTGCTGTGTCCTCACAGGTACTTCTTTTTGTGTGCAGTGGAGAGAGGGGTCTCTGGTAACTATTCCTTTTCTGATAAAGTCACCAGTCCTGTGGGGCTACAACCTCACCTTTATGACCTCATTTAACCTTGATGGCCTTCATAAAAGCCTTTTCTCCAAATGCAATCACATTGTGGGATTGGAGCTTCAGTGTAAAAATGTGGGGATGGGCACTCTGCAGTTCATAGCAGTGATGTAGCAGGTGCTCTTGGCAGACACACTCAAAGCAAGCATCGGCAAATTGCAGGATTAACAATTACTAACGTTCGTTGGTGGCCTAGTACGGGCCAAGCACCATTATAAGGACTTCGTGTATATTAATTAATTCTTCAAACAACATTCAGAAATAAATATGTCCGTTATCTGCATTTTACACGTAAGGAAACTTCACCACAGAGAACTTAGTTGGCTTACCCAAATCACAATGCTAGAAAGT
This sequence comes from Oryctolagus cuniculus, assembly GCF_051225735.1. NCBI lineage: Eukaryota > Metazoa > Chordata > Mammalia > Lagomorpha > Leporidae > Oryctolagus > Oryctolagus cuniculus. Next base: position 70,458,209 of record NC_142879.1, on the reverse strand, counting down.
GGCAATCAGACTCCAGAATCCATGTACCTAACTATACCATTGGAATAAGGGTTAAAATAGAGAACATTTGAAAGGCACAAATTGGCCATTTTCCTAGGATGTACAGAGACTGCATGAGGAATAATAACCTTTGCATAATCACCAGTGGTGGCTCAGTGAGTGTGTGACTTAACTAACATTAATTTTGTGTTACCCAGAAGCCCTGCTCTATTTTAATCTGATGCTGTAACTTTAACAACAAGACAGTAAGAAAGTTTATCTTTTTATTTTCATCTGCATCTTCAAATCCCTCAGAAGCCTGGAAAAGTTTTGTCTACTTCTATAAATCTTAAAATCCTGAATTTTCCTTCCATTTAGATGAGCAGATAAATAAAAACTGGTATGCTTGGCCGTTTCCTCTCTTTATAAACGTGACAGATTCAAGATCCTTCCTATACTAGCCAGAACAGATTTTCCAAAATTGCACACATTCCAGAGAATGTCCTCATCACAGATGCTCCAGACAAACACAGCGGTCATGCTTTCTCCTTCTATGAGACCTGACAGTGACACTATCACTAATCAGGGATCTTCTGGGGGAGCCATTGGTAGAGCCATGGTGAACAGTTCCTTTTCAGGGACTAAGACCTCCAAGCAGGCAGAGCTCAAGGTAGCCAGGATAGGAAACAAAAAATCCCTTTTGTGAACAATTAGTTTTGATAATGAGATGAGCCACTTCCACCCCTTGATTCTAAGAACCGTCTGTACTGTACTGGCTATAGGGTAAAGAGTACCATTTATTGTTCTGTTTCGAAGTATAGACAGTATCCTCTAGGACAGCACCCCAGGGCTGGGCTGCGGTGGAGTGGAGGTAGAGTGGACTGCTACCTACAGTGCTGGCATCCCACATGAGTGCTGGTTTGAGTCCTGGCTGCTCCACTTCTGATCCAGCTCCCTGCTAATGTGCCTAGGAAAGCAGTGGAGGATGGTTCAAGTGCTTGGGTTCCTGCATCTACATGGGAGACTTGGTTGGAGTTCCAGGCTGCCAGCTTTGGCCTGGCCCAGCCTAGGGTGGTGTGGCCATTTAGAAAATGAGCTGGTGGATAGAAGATATCTCTCTGCATCTCTTCTCTCTCTCTCTCTCTCTCTCTCTCTCTCTCTCTCTCCTCTCCACTTCTCCCTCTCTCCCCCTCTCCCCTATCTCTCACCCTCTCTCTCTGTAATTTTAGCTTTCAAATAAATAAATAAAAATCTTTTAAAAAAATAGTCCAATCTTTAGTATGGTATATATACACTATGGACAAAATACCCTATGCTTTCGCTGATCTGTGGTAACTAATAGAGTACATAACAGAGTACTAGAAGGTAATCTATAGGAGTGAAATTGATACTTTAAGATTGGATGATTATTTGCAGCTCTTGTCTTGACTGTTGAGAAATAGTGTTTTTTCTTCATACTATTTGTTGAACTGTTTACTTAGTGTAGGGTTAATCTTATGAGTATAAAGTTAACTGAAAATAGATCTTTCTAAAAAAAATAAGTACTGGAATAGGAGAGGGAGGAGGAAGAAGAGTGGGAGCATGGGCAGGAGGGAGGGTAGAATGGAAAGTATCACTGTGTTCCTGAATCTGTATATAGGAAATACATGAAGTTTGGATACGTTACAATAAATTTCAAATTTTAATCTTTAATAAAATTTTAAAAATAAAATATAAAAATCATGTGATTCTTGCACACAACATGCTGGTAAATTCAATCAGTATGTGATAAGTATCACCACCTGTGTATCTTTCAAGACTTTGAGGGAAGCATTGGTTTTTGCAGTCAATCTCCCATGAGGATGCAGCATTGATTCACATTTACCCACCTGATAAGAATAGAAGTTCTAGGAGCTTCTGCTTAGCTCTGTCTGCAAGAATAGCCCTGGTGCAGCTGTCAGTTAATCATCACTTAATCACCAAAGTGCTGATTCAAGTCCCGGCAGCTTCTCTTCCAATCCAACTCCCTGCTAATGTACTTGGAACAGGAGCAGAAGATGGCTCTAAGACCTGGGTCTCTGGCCATCCATTTGAGAAACCTGGATAGAGTTCCTGGCTCCTGGCTTTGATCTGACCCATTCCTGATCAACCAGCCATTTGGGGAGGTAAACCAGCAGATGGGAGATCTCTTTATTTCTGCCCCTCTCTCTGACGCTGCCTTTCAAATAAATAAGATAAATCTTTCAATAAAAGAATAGCCATGAATCAGAGTACAAATGTGAGATATAACAATGGTCAATTATGTCTATTTCAGCTACACCTTCAGAAACTGGAGAAACAGTCTTTAGATGAGTCTCTGGACCAACTTTGATGAATATGGGTCTCATTTGAGCTAAAATCTACCTATTACTTGGAAAGAGTAAGATCTCACTTTGGCTTTTGGACCACACTTATTTTGGGGTCCCTCTGGAATTAGCATCATTTCAGAGCCTGTATATAATGATCCCTAAAAGGCTTGGGTATTTCCTTTTTCCAGTGAACATTCTAGTAAATCAATTCTCACCCCTTTGGGGAAGTCTGAGAGAGAGATTTATGGTGTGTACCTGTAGTAACTGTGCAGGGCCCTTCCTCAAGGGCATCAGCCTAATCTTCAGTCAAAAGGGTCTGTGTCTGTGAATTTACTTATTTCTGAAAACCAGGTAAAAGGCCCCAGTTTTCCCCTGTGGCATCCCAAATCATGTTTTTAGCTCTGAGACGAAAGAGTTTCTCCTATTCTTTAGATAAGGCAATGCTCTAACAGGCTGCCTATATTTTCAGCTCTGAGACATGATCAATTACTGCCAATGACCTCTGCTAATCAAAACATTCTAATTACTGCCATGGCCCTCCTGTCCTTTACAGTATATTTGCTCACCTTATCTTCAGGATTTTAGTGCTGCCGCTGGTCCCTGCTACTAGAATACCATGAGTCCCTTTAAAATCAAGGAACCCATCTCAATGATGGCACCCTCCACCGTCATCCCTGGTCTAGAAAGGAGATTACCCATTGATGTCTTCAAGGATGCAGGTTCTCCCCTCACTGATGTATTTCTCGCTGAGCTTCCCGAAGGGACTGTCCCTGAGCCACACTGTGGAATAAAGCCAGAAGTGGCTGTGCAGCTCACACATGGAACAGGCAGTTTAACACTCCTGACTTGCTAAGCCTTTGGATTTGCTCCCCGACATTATGCCAGGGAAGGTCTAGCACCCCAACCTCAACAAACAGAGGCCACCATGGAATCCAGACTTCAGTTGACCAGCCAAGCTATTAGAGCCACTTCTAGAAATACATTAGGGGGCCGGCACTGTGGCATAGCAGGTAAAGTCACCACCTGCAGTGCCAGCATCCCATATGGGCACCAATCCGAGTCCCAGCTGCTCCACTTCTGATCCAGCTCTCTGCTATGGCCTGAGAAACCAGTGGAAGATGGCTCAAGTCCTTGGGCCCCTGCACCTGTGTGGGAGACCCGGAAGAAATCTCCTGGCTCCTGGCTTTGGATTGCTGCAGCTCCAGCCATTGCGGCCAAGTGGGAAGTGAACAAGCAAATGGAAGACCTCTCTCTCTCTCCCTGCCTCTCCTTCTCTCTGTGTGTAACTCTGACTTTCAAATAAATAAATGAATCTTAAAAAAAATACATTAGATCTAGACTCTAGTAAATGTATGAATGACAATAAATTTTACCAGAACTAGATCTGCCTATTGATACAGTCATAGGTATATTTTTTTAAAAAAATTTTGGCACCAAAATAAACATGCTTTTTATTTCCATTTTAAATGAGCTTTTGGAAGTACCCTGAAGTCGACTGGCAGTCCTGCAATTCCTTCAGTGTATAGGATACGTTCTCCTGGATCATGGTATGTGCCAGACCCCTGGAGCATGCTGAGCTGTGACCTCCATGATAGCACTAACTGACCTTAGTTATGACCAAAGTTGCCTTGTAAGAAACACTTCTGCAATGATGGAGTTGAACCCTCCAAAGTACTGTCAATATGTCATTTCCTCCAACAAATGATTGTAACAAAATCCCAGTCAAAAATATAATGGAACTTTTTTGAGTTTGATAAAACTATCCTAGGTTAATCATGAAAAATAAATGTGTTGTTCCCCATCCTTGCTCCTCTTTATATCCCTTCCGGGAAAACTGCATCTTTAGTTAGAGCCAAGCAAGTTGGGTCTCTAACCCAGGGCAGGGGAGCAATGGGAAAACTTAGGCAAGCTAAGGGGAGACTGCCCAGTGCAGGGATGAGTCACGATGGGTGACGAGGGCATCAGTGCAGGGGGTGGCCCAGTTCAAGAAGTTAGGGGCCAAGCAGTAGCTTGTTATGAGGTTTTGGAGCCCAACAAGGTGGGAAGGATGACTGTGTGGGAGAGCATCCTTTGCAGAGATGCAATGTGAAGTAGGGTAAGAGACGCCTCACAGAAGTGAAGCCCAATATGGGTTTCAGAAGCCAACAGGAGTGGAGGAAGACATCCACATAAGATGTCAGTGCATGAGACAGAGGGAAGGACTTCCCTGTGGAAAGGGATGGCCTGGGGCAGAGTTGTCAGAACAATCAGTACGGGGTGGGTGGCCACGAAGTAGGGAAGCCCAGGACAGGAAGTTGGAGGTTAAACAGGGTGATGAGGCATTCCCTGTTGGAGAAGACAACACCAGTGCAGTGAATGTCAGAGGCTCAGTGGCCTGTGAAGGGCATCCACCAGAGGTATGGAATGGTGGGAGGAAGGGTATAATAGGCTGATCAATAAATAAATATTTTCAGAATAATAGAAACCAGTTTTCTCACTTTGAAAAAAGGAGTTACATGTATGGAAATGAACAAAACTAAAATGAACCCTGAGGAGTAGAAATATGAATTTCTGGGTTTTAATATTAATAAAAATATAGAAGGGCTGGCATTGTGGTACAGCAGGTTAAGCTGCAATGCCAGCCTCTCATATGAATGTTAGTTTGAGTCCCAGTTGCTCCACTTCCAATCTAGCTCCCTGCTAATGCACCTGAGAAAAGCAATGGAATGTGGCCCAAGTACTTGGACCCCTGATGCCCATGTAGGAAACCAGGATGGAGTTCCTGGCTCCTGGATGCAGCCTGGCCCAGCCCCAGCTGATGTGGCCATTTGAGGAATGAACTATCAGATGGAAGATCCCTTTCCCTTTCACTCTATAACTCTTCCTTACACATAAATAAGTAAATCTTTTTTATTGGTCCCAAAAGTCTTAGTTCAGTTTCAAGTTTTAATAAATTCAGAAATATGTTACATGCTTGCACAAAAAGATAATTCTTGATTAAAAACTCTCATCCAATTAGAAATAAAAGAAAATGTCTTCAACCTAATAAACAGCATTCTGAAGAATCTACTGCTAACATGACATATGTCGGATTGTGTGTTTTCCCCTAAGATGAGGAGCAAGACAAGGATGCTGATTCTTACCACTCCTAGTTAACATAGCACTAGAGGTTCTAGCCAATGCAATAAGTTGGTAAAAAGAAATAAAAACAGTCAACAGAATGGGAAAAATATTTGCAAACTATGTATCTGATAAAGGATTAATATACAATATATAAATGGAGCTCAAGAAACTCAATGACAATAAAACAACAGTTGAGGTAAGAAATGGACAAAGGACATGAACAGGCATTTTTCAAAGGATGAAATAAAAATGGCCAACAGACACATGAAAAATGCTCAGGATCACTATCCAGCAGGGAAATGCAAATTGAAACCACGCTGAGATTTCACCTCACCCCTGTTAGAATGGCTATATCATGCAAACATCAGAGAAATACTAGGTAATGGTGAGGATGTGGAAAAAGGTACCCTCACGCCCTGTTGCTGGAAATGTAAACTAGTTCAACCATTATGAAAGACGGTATGGAGATTCCTCAGAGATCTGAAAACAAATATTCCATATGACCCAGCCATCTCACTCCTGGGAATTTACCCAAATAAAATGAAATCAGCATATGAAAGAGGTATTTGTAACACTGTATTTATTGCAGCTCAAAAAAGACAAATATCATGTTTTCTCTGATACATGTGGTGGTTAATGTACAATACAAAAATAAATCAGTGTTAAGAATGAAACTGACATCTTATGGTTGATTATTGTTTATAGCCTAATCTATACTCCTGTGGAATGGGGATCTTTCTGCTTTGTACTTGTTGAACATTACAGTTAGTGGTGCATTAAGCCTATGAAAATAAAGTAAATTAAAAGTGTGTTATTGCAAAAAGTAAAGGAAAAAAAAAGAAAGAAAAGGAGGGGGGAGTGGGGGAGGGAGGGAGGGAAGTACCATTATCCTCTTAGAATTGTATCTATGAATGGCCGGCGCCGCGGCTCACTAGGCTAATCCTCCGCCTAGCGGCGCCGGCACACCGGGTTCTAGTCCCGGTCGGGGCGCCGGACTCTGTCCCGGTTGCCCCTCTTCCAGGCCGGCTCTCTGCTGTGGCCAGGGAGTGCAGTGGAGGATGGCCCAGGTGCTTGGGCCCTGCACCCCATGGGAGACCAGGAAAAGCACCTGGCTCCTGGCTCCTGCCATCGGATCAGCGCGGTGCGCCGGCCGCAGTGGCCATTGGAGGGTGAACCAACGGCAGAGGAAGACCTTTCTCTCTGTCTCTCTCTCTCACTGTCCACTCTGCCTGTCAAAAAAGAAGAAAAAAAAAAGAATTGTATCTATGAACTACACGAAACCTGTTCTCTGTGTATTATTCTTAAAAAGGAAGTTAAAAAGCACCCAAATTCAAAAAAATATAAAATTCCATTTACAGATGACACAGTCATGTCCTCAAAAATCCAGGTGAACCTACAAAACAAACAACAAATAAACAAAACTACTAGAACTATTACTACTACTACTACTACTACTACTACTACTTGGAATACAAGATCTATACAAAAAGTCAATTGTGTCCTATATACTAACAGGAAAATGAAATTGAAATGTAAAAATCAGCAACATTTCTAATAGTATCAAGATATATGGAACCTTGGGAATAAATCTGGCAAAATATATAAACCATACACTGAAAAGTACAAAGTACTACTCAGAGAAATTGAAGATGATTTTGAAAAAGGGAGACAGGAGACAGTACATGATTTTTTTGATTCATAAGTCAAGAGAATTAATATTGCTAAGGTATAAATTCTAACCAAATTGATCTGCAAATTCAATGCAAGCCAAACAAAAACCCAATGTGGGGCCAGCACTGTGGTGGAGCAGGTAAAGACGCTGCCTGCAGGGCCAGCATCCCTTATGGGAACTGATTCGAGTCCTGGCTGCTCCACTTCCAATCCAGTTCTCTGCTATGGCCTGGGGAAGCAGTGGAAGTGGCCCAAGTCCTTGGGCTTCTACACCTTCATGGGAGACCCGGAAGAAGCTCCTGGCTCCTGGCTTCAGATTGGCACAGCTCTGGCCATTTCAGCCATCTGGGGAGTGAGCCAGTGTATGGAAGGCCTCTCTCTCTCTCTCTCTCTCTCTCTCTCTCTCTGTCTCGCTCTCTCTCTCTGCCTCTGCCTCTCTGTAATTCAGCCTTTCAAATAAATAAATAAATCTTTAAAAAAAACCTAGTGGGCTTTTTAGTAAAAATTAACAAGCATATTAAAAGTTTAAAATGGAATTTAAAGAATTTAGAATATACAAAACAACTCAGAAAATAAAGAAAAAATTAGAACGCTAACATTGTCTGATTTCAAGACTTATTAAAAAGCCATAAAGGTAAGTAATAAAGTGTGGCTTGGTACAAACACAGATGCACAGGTCAATGAACAGAATAGAGTCCACAAATAATCTCACATATACTCACTTATAGAGAACTGATTTCCTACAAAGCTGCAGAGAAAATTCATTGGAAAAATGATAGTCTGAAAAAACAGTGCTAGAGCAACTTAAAAAAGAAATTTCAATCCAAACCATGCACCATATATAAAAATTAATTCAAAGTATAAAATTTATAACTGTAAATTTTCTAGGAGAAAGCCTCTGCTAATTTGGGCCAGTTAGAATAAAAATTGAAAACTTCCACTCTTCAAAAGACAGTGTTAAGAGAGCAAGATGCCAGATGATAGGCTGGAAGCAAATATTTGCAAAGGCTGTATCTGATAAAAGGACGCATATCCAGAATACACAAAGAAATCTCAAAGCTCCTTGTTAAGAAAACAAACACCACAATATAAAATGGGCAATGATTTGAACACTTTACCTAACAAAAATGTAAGCATGGCATAAGTCATGAAAGGATGATCAACATCAGTAGTCTTTAGGAAAATGTATACTCCTGTAAACATACATATTAAAATGGAAACGAAAAAATAACCATACCCAAGGGTTGTCAAGAATGTGAAGGCACTGTAACTCTTTATTTTTTCCCCAAATATTTTATTTAATGCGAACAAATTTCGTAAGTATAACTTTAGGAATATAGTGATTCTTCCCACCATACCCACCTTCTTACCCCTATTTCCACTGCACTTCCTCCTCCCTCTCCCATTCCCAGTCCCAGTCTCCATTAAGATTCATTTTCAGTTAACTTTATACATACAAGACCAACTCTATACCAAGTAAAGATCTCAACAATTTGCACACACACATAAACAAAAAAAAACTGTTTAAGAATAAGTTTTACAGTTAATTCCTATAATACAACTCATTGAAGACAGAAGTCCTGCATTGGAATAAGTGCACAGTGACTCCTGTTGTTAATTTACCAATTAACATTTCATGTATGACATCAGTGATAACCAGAGGCCCTTGACATAAGCTTCTAAGGCTTTTGAATCCACAATCTCCATCAGTATTTAGACAATAGCATAAAAAAAGTGGAAGTTCTCTCCTCCCTTCAGAGGAAAAGTATGTCCTTCTTTGATGGCCACTTCTTTCTACTGGGGTCTCTCTCACAGAGAGAGAGAGAGAGATGTTCTTCATGTTGGACATTTTTTGCCACAGTGTCTTGGCTTTCCATACCTGAAATGTTCTCATGGGCTTTTCAGCCAGACCAGAGTGTCTGAAAGGCTGATTCTGAGGTCAGAGTGCTGTTTTAAACCAGTTGTCATTCTATGAGTCTGCTGTGTGGACTGTTTACCATGTTGGAACATTCTCTCCTTTTTAATTCTATCTATTATTATTACCAGACATTTGATCTTATTTATATGATTCCTTTAACACTTAATCCTATCTATATGATCACTTTAATACATAATAAGTTCATTTTAACACATAAGATGGCATTTTTATTAACCAGCTTAATGGGATTTGGGGTCCCATGGCAAGTTTTCAAACTGTACCCTTAGAAGATCATAGGAATGTATGCAGAACTATACAGCTTTACAGTTACAAACTTCCTCCTCCCTCTCTTATTCCCAATCTTGTTTTTTACTGATATCTATTTTCATTTGACATTATACATATATGATTTATTTTTAAAAGATTTATTTATTTACTTGAAAGTCAGAGTTACACAGAGAGAGAAGGAGAGGCAGAGAGAGAGAGAGACAGGTCTTCCATCTGCTGGTTCACTCCCCAATTGGCTGCAATGGCCAGAGGTGGGCCAATACGAAGCCAGGAGCCAGGAGCCAGGAGCTTCCTCCAGGTCTTCCCATGCGGGTGCAGGAGCCCAAGGACTTGGGCCATCCTCCACTGCTTTCCCAGGCCATAGCAGAGAGCTGGATCAGAAGTGGAGCTGCCACTTCTGCAGTGCCCATATAGGATGCCAGCACTACAGGTAGTGGCTTTACCCACTATGCCACAGCACCGACCCCTACATAAATGATTAAATCTATGTTAAGTGAAGAGTTCAATAAATAGTATGAAGAAGAGGGAAAAAAAAACTGTTCCTCAACAGTAAAGGCAAGGACTATTCAAGTCATTGCTTCTCAAAGTGTCAGTTTCACCTCTACAGATTTCATTTTAAGTGCTGTATTGGTTCTCACAGATCAGGGAGAACATATGGTGTTTGTCCCTTTGGGTGGCTTATTTCACTAAGTATCATGTTTTCCAAATTCATCCATTTTGTAGCAAATGACCAGATTTCCTTTTTTTTAACCACTGTGTAGTATTCCATAGAGTATATATCCTATAATTTCATATCCCGTAATTCCCTCCCCAATTCAAACTGGAACTCTTTTTTTTTTTAAGGACACAATAACTTTTTTAAATTATTATACAGGTAGAGTTACAGACAGTGAGAGAGACAGAAAGAAAGGCCTTCTTTCTGCTGGTTCACTCCCCAAATGGCCACTATGGCCGGCGCTGTGCCAATCCGAAGCCAGGAGCCAGGTGCTTCTTCCTGGCCTCCCATGCAGGTACAGGGACCCAAACACTTGGGCTATCCTCCACTGCCTTCCCAGGCCACAGCAGAGATCTGGACTGGAAGAGGAGCAATCGGGACTAGAACCCGGTGCCTATATGGGATGCCGGCGCTGCAGGCGGAGGATTAGCCATGTGTGCCACAGCGCCAGTCCCCTTGAACCGGAACTCTTGTGTACTGCTGGTGGGAACAAAAATCAAAAACAATTTGGTAGATGCTTGAAAAACTATATCAAGACATTATTTTCCTAGGCATTTACTTAACAGAATTAAAGCATATTTTATACAATGAAGTTCAAGGTAGCTTTATTTGTAACATACACTAGAAACAACATGTACTTTCAATCTCCTGAGTAAACAGGTAAGGAGTAGAATTGCCAGATTATCTGATAAATCTGTTTATCACTTTGAGGAATTACCAAATTGTTTTTCCAAAGCAATGATACCATTTTACAATCCCACATCTATGTATAAATGTTGTGATTTCTCCACATCCTCACCAACAGTTAGGATCGCCTGTGTCTCTTATTCTACCGATTGTAGTGCGAGTGAAGTTTTATCTCATTGTGCATTTGATGTGCATTCCTCTAATGAAAAATAACACTGAACTGACATTTGTATACATTCTCTGTAGAAATGTCTATTGAAAGCTAGCTCTGCCTTTTTTTTTTTTTTTTTAACAGAGAGAAAGGTCTTCCTTTGTCGTTGGTTCACCCTCTAATGGCCGCCGTAGCCAGCACACTGCTGCCAGCACACCGCGCTGATCCGATGGCAGGAGCCAGGTGCTTATCCCGGTCTCCCATGGGGTGCAGGGCCCAAGCACTTGGGCCATCCTCCACTGCACTCCCTGGCTACAGCAGAGAGCTGGCCTGGAAGAGGGGCAACCGGGACAGAATCCAGCGCCCCAACCGGGACTAGAACCCGGTGTGCCAGCGCCGCTAGGCAGAGGATTAGCATATTGAGCTATGGCGCCAGCCACTGCCCATGTTCTAATCATATCATTTGTCTTTTTATTGTTGAGTTGTAAATATTTTTTGAAGTATTAACTCTGGTTAAAAGATACTTACGTATGATATCCAAGTTGTTTCTCCTATTCCGTAGATTGTCTTTTCACTTGTTGATAGTTTTCTTTTGAAGCAAAAAGCTTAGACTATTTAAAGTTTACTTATTTATTTATTTGAAAGGCAGGATGACAGAGAGAAAAGGTGAGAAAAACATCTTTCATCTGTTGGTTCACTCCCCAAATGACTGCAAAAACTGGGATTGGATCAGGCTGAAGCCAGAATCCCAGAACTCCATCCAGTTCTCCTGCACGGATAGCAGGGACACAAGTATTTGGACCATCCTCTGCTGCCCTCCCAGGTGCAATAGAAGAAAGCTGGATATGATGTAGAGCAGTCAGGACTCAAAATGGTACTCTGATATGGGATGCAGGCATCCCAGGCAGCAGCTTAATTCACTGCACCACAAGTCCCACCCACAAAGTTCTGAATTTTGATGAAGTACCATTTATCCATTTTTTTCCTTTTGTTGTTTTATGATTTAGGTATCTTATCCAAGAAATCACTGCCTAGGGGCTGGCAGTGGCACAGTGAGTTAAGCCATTGCTTAAAATGTCGTCATGCCACATGAGCACCAGTTCAAGTCCTGGCTACTCCACTTCTAATCCAGCTCCCTGCTAATGAACCCAGAAGAGCAGCACCAGGTAGCCCAAGTACTTGGGCCTCTGTCACCCATGTGGGAGACCCAGATGGAGTTCCAGGTTCCTGGCTTCAATCTGACCCATCCCCTCCCATTGTAGCCATTTGTGGAATGACCAGGGAATGAAAGATCCATCCTTCTCTCTCTCTCTCCTTCTCTCTCTCTGTAACTCTGCCTTTCAAATAAATACTTTTTTATTTTTTTTAAACTTTTATTTAGTAAATATGAATTTTCAAAGTACAGTTTATGAATTAAAATGGCTTTCCCCACCCATAACTTCCCTCCCAACCGCACCCCTCCAATCTCCCGCTCCCTCTCCCATTCCATTCACATCAAGATTCATTTTCAATTATTTTTATATTCAGAAGGTCGATTTAGTATATATTAAGTAAAGATTTCATCAGTTTGCACCCATACAAAACATAAAGTGTAAAGTACTGTTTGAGTACTAGTTATAGCATTAATTCACATTGGACAACACATTAAGGACAGAGATCCTACATGAGGAGTAATTACACACTGACTCCTGTTGTTGACTTAACAATTTGACACTCTTGTTTATGGCATCAGTAATCTCCCTAGCTCTAGTCATTGAGTTGCCAAGGCTATGGAAGCCTTTTGAGTTTGCCGACTTTGATCTTATTTAGACAAGGTCATAGTCAAAGTGGAAGTTCTCTCCTCCCTTCAGAGAAAGGTACCTCCTTCTTTGAAGACCTGTTCTTTCCACTGGGATCTCACTCACAGAGATCTTTCAATTAGATTTTTTTTTTTTTTTTTTGCCAGAGTGTCTTGGCTTTCCATGCCTAAAATACTCTCATGGGCTCTTCAGCCATATCCGAATGCCTTAAGGGCTGATTCTGAGGCCAGAGTACTGTTTAGGACATCTGCCATTCTATGAGTCTGCTGTGTATCCCGTTTCCCATGTTGAATCATTCTCTCCCTTTTTTATTCTATCAGTTAGTATTAGCAGACACTAGTCATGATCCCTTTGACTCTTAGACCTATCAGTATGAACAATTGTGAACTGAAATTGATCACTTGGACTAGTGAGATGGCATTGGTACATGCCACTTTGATGGGATTGAATTGGAATCCCCTGGCACATTTCTAACTCCACCATTTGGGGCAAGTCCAATTGAGCATGTCCCAAATTGTACATCTCCTCCCTCTCTTATTCCCACTCTTATATTTAACAGGGATCACTTTTCAGTTAAATTGAAACACCTAAGAATAACTGTGTGTTAATTACAGAGTTCAACCAATAGTATTAACTGGAACAAAAATACTAAAAGGGATAAAGTATTAATTTAATATTTTTTAAAAAAGATTTTTAAAAAATTATTTGGGCCATCTCAGCGAGGAGCTGGATCAGAAGTGGAGCAGCCAGATCTCAAAACAGTGCCTACATGGGATGCTGACAGAATAGGAGGAGGCTTAGTCCACTACACCACAATGCTGGCCTCAATAAATAATTTTTTATAAAAGGAAATCATTGCCTAATCAAAGTTTACATACAAAGATATACATCTAAATTTCCTTCTAAAATTTATAAAGTTTCAAGTTTTATATTTAGGTCTTTGATCTATGTGGAGATCATGTATATGGTGTAAAGTTAGGGTTCAACTTCAATTTTCTGTGTGTGAATATGCAGTTACCCCAAAATCCTTTATTGAAAAGAATATAGTTTCAGTGGCTTGTCAAAATATTGGCCATAAGTGTTTATTTCTAGACTCTCAGTTCTACTTTATCTGTCTGTAAATCTATCCACAGGCCAGTACCATAGCCTTGATTACTTTATTTTTGTATAAAGTTTGAAATTGGAAAATGTGAGTCCTCCAGCTTTGTCTTTTTCAAGATTATTTTGGCTATTCTGAGCCCTTTGCATATCCATGTGAGTTTCAGGAGTAGCTTGTCAGTTTCTACCCCCCAAACAAAAGGCACTGGCATTTTGATAAGTAGTGTGTGGAATTTGTAGGTCAATGTGGAAAGTATTGAAAGATTGTCTTTTAATTAATGAGCATGTGACGTTTTTCCCAGTTGTTTAGGTCTCCTTTAACTTCTTTCAATGACATTTTACTGTTTTCACTGTATACATCTTGCATTTGTAAGTTTTGTCAAATTTATTCATATTATTCTTTTTTGATATTATTTGTAAATTGAATTGTTTCTATCTAATTTCACTTTTAGAGTACTCATTGATAATATAAGAAATAAAATCGGGGTTTTTGGTATATTGATTTTATACAATGTGAGCTCATTTATTTTCCGTAATAGTTTTGTCAGTGTCTTAGGATTTTGTCTATGAAATATCGTGTCATCGGCAAATTGGCTAGGCATTCCAAAGCAATGTTGAATACAAATGATGAGAATAACATCCTTATATGTGTGTGTGTGTCTGTCCTGACCTTTGAGGAGAGGTTTCAGTCTTTCACTATTAAATATATTAGCTCTGGGTTTTGGGGGTATCTTTTATCAGGTTGAGGGTATATTCACTTCTACTTCTAATTTCTGAAAGTTTTTCAATGCTTTTTCATAAGGGTTGTTGGATTTGCTAAATTTTTTGTTTTGTCTATCGATATAGTCATGTGGTTTTTGTCCTTTGTTTTAGTAATATGGTGTATTGACTTGGAGGAGGTTGGACCAACATTGGATTCCTGGGATCAATTTCACATTTTTATGATGATTCATCATTTTATATGGATTCTGCTTGCTAGTTGAAGATTTTTACCACTGATACTCATGAGAGATATTGGTGTGCAGTTTTCATTATTTATGATGTCTTTATTTGGGTTTAGGATTTGTGTAACACTGGCCTGAGAAAATGAGTACAGAAAAAAATCCTCTCATCTTTATTTTTCATTGCTTGTTTTTGGAAGAGTTTGTGAATTATTACTGTAACTTCTTTAAATGTTTGGTACAAATTGCCAGTGAACCCCTGTGTTCCTGAGCTCTTCCTTTAAAAAAAAAAAAAAATTAAACTGGGGCTGGCGCCATGGCCCAGTAGATTAATCCTCAACCTGTGGCGCCGGCATCCCATATGGGTGCTGGTTCTGGTCCCAGCTGTTCCACTTGCAATCCAGCTCTCTGCTAGGCCAGGGAAAGCAGTAGAAGATGGCCCAAGTCCTTGGGCTCCTGCACGCATGTGGGAGACCAGGAAGAAGTGCCTGGCTCCTGGCTTCGGATCAGCACAGCTCCAGCCATTGCAGCCATTTGGGGAGTGAACCAATGGAAGGAAGACCGTTCTCTCTGTCTCTCCCTCTCACTGTCTGTAACTCTACCTCTCAAAAAAAAAAAAAAAAACTTTTTAAAAAATTTAAACTTGGCCAGCACCGCAGCTCACTAGGCTAATCCTCCACCTGCAGCACTGGCACCCCAGGTTCTAGTCCCGGTCAGGGCGCCGGATTCTGTGCCAGTTGCTCCTCTTCCAGTCCAGCTCTGTGCTGTGGCCCGGGAAGGCAGTGGAGGATGGCCCAAGTGCTTGGCCCCTGCACCCGCATGGGAGACCAGGAGGAAGCACCTGGCTCCTGGCTTCAGACCAGCGCTATGTGCTGGCTGTAGCAACCATTTGGGGGGTGAACCAACGGAAGGAAGATCTTTCTCTCTGTCTCTCTCACTGTCTAACTCTGCCTGTCAAAAAAAAAAATTAAACTTATTTCTTTGTTGTTAATCTGTAACAGTTCTGCATTTTCATGGAGTACAGTGCAATATTTTAACACCTGTATACAGTATAAACAGATTTAGTCAGGTAATTAGCATTTCCTTTTTAAAAAATAAAATGAGATAGTCAGATGAAGACAGACATCTCTATATGCTGGTCTGCTCCTCCAAATGCCTGCAACAGCTGGGATAGGGGCAAAACCAGGAGTTGAGAACCCTTTCCAGATCTGCCACTTAGTATCAGCAATTCAACAATGGGAACCATCGCTGCCGCCTCCCGGTGTCCACATTAGCAGGAAGTTGGCATCAAAATCGGGAGCCAGGAACTAAACCCTAGCACTCCAGTATAGTACATAGGCATCCTAACCAGGGGCCTAACTGCTAGACCTAACACCTGCCCCACATTTAGCGCTTCTAATACTTGTATTTCCTTTGTGTTTAGAGCCTTCAAGCGCCTCTCTTCTAATTCTTCATACTCTGTATGATATATTTTTGTGAACTATAGTTTCCACCTTGTGCTAAGGAACACTGGAACTTATTCCTTCTATCTGCTTTGGTACCCATTATCCAAGTTCCCTCTCTTTGCCTCCCTCCACCCCTCCCAGCCTCTAGTAATCAGTATTATAAGTTCAAATTTAAGATTTTTTGTACATTCCAACATGAGAGAGACCATGAGGTATTTGTCTTTCTCTGTCTGGCTTATTTCATAATGAATTCTAGTTCTATCCATTTTGATGTAAAGAACAGGATCTCATTTTTTTTACAGCTGAATACTATTCCATCATATATGTAAACATATGCCACGTTTTCTTTATCCATTCACTGATGCACACCTAGGTTGATTCTGCATCTTGGCTGTTGTGAATATCACCACAATAAACTTGGGGGTAAAGGTCACTCTCATATGCTAACTTCATTTCCTTCAGACACATACCCAGACATAGGAAAGGGATTTTACATCTATTTTTAGTTTCTAGAGGAACATTCACACTGTTCTCTGTAATTGCTCTACCAATTGCTTTCCCACGAACAATGCTGAAGGGTTCCTTTTTCTCCGCTCCTTATGCTTTTGTATATTTGATTTTGTGAATGCTGCACAGTGAGATTTTAATTTAAACTTTTCTTCATGACAGCACTTGTTATTTTGTATCTTTTTATTAGTAGCCATTCTCATGGTGGTTTTGATTGACATTTTCCTGATAGCTGATACTAAGCTTTTTTTCCATAAATATATATATATATATTATATGTGTATATATATATATAATCCGTTTGTATTTCTTATTTTGAGAACTGTCTATTCAGATTTTTTTTTTTTTTGACAGGCAGAGTGGACAGTGAGAGAGAGAGACAGAGAGAGACAGAGAGAGAAAGGTCTTCCTTTGCCGTTGGTTCACCCTCCAATGGCCGCCGCTGCAGCCGGCGCACCGCGCTGATCCTGGCAGGAGCCAGGAGCCAGGTGCTTTTCCTGGTCTCCCATGGGGTGCAGGGCCCAAGCACCTGGGCCATCCTCCACTGCACTCCCTGGCCATAGCAGAGAGCTGGCCTGGAAGAGGGGCAACCGGGACAGAATCCGGCGCCCCAACCGGGACTAGAACCCGGTGTGCCGGCGCCGCAAGGTGGAGGATTAGCCTATTGAGCCACGGCGCCGGCTCTATTCAGATTTTTTTACCCATTTTTAAAGATTCGTTGTTGTTCAGTCCCTTTACTTGGCTGGGTTCTTAGCACCTTTGTTGGGTATCATTTGGCTATAGGTACATGGATTTATTTCTGGGATCTCTATTCTGTCACATTGGTCTGCGTATGTGTATGTTTTTATGCCAATACTGTGTGGTTTCTACAGCTCTGTTCTATCTTGAAATCAGATATTGTGATGTCTCTGGACTTATTCTTTTTGCTCAAGATGGCTTTGTCTATTTTAGTTCTTTTGTGCTTCCATCTGAATTTTAGGAGCTTTTCTTTTTTAGTTCTGTGAAGAAAATTCTTGGCATTTTCATGGAGATGGTGTTGAATCTGTCAATTGCTTTTGAAAGTACATACATTTCAAAGCCACTATGCAAAACAGGATGGAGATACCTCAAAGACCTACCGTATGACCCAGCCATCCCACTCCTGGGAGTTTACCCAAGGGAGATGAAATCAGTAAACAAAAGAACTATCTGCACCTCCATGTTTATTACAGCTCAATTCACAATAGCTAAGACATGGAAGCAACCTAAATGCCCATCAACCGAAGACTGGATAAAGAAATTATGGGATATGTACACTATGGAATACTACATAGCAGTAAAAAGGGATGAAATCTGGTCCCTTGCAACAAAATGGAGCAAGCTGGAAAACCTGATTCTTAGTGAAATAACCCAGTCCCAAAGAGACAAATACCATATGTTCTCCCTGATTGTGGAGAATTAATAGTGTGCCTAAAATAAAGGCTATAGAAGCAAAATTGTCACTTTTAGAATCAATGTCTTGAATAGTCCTTGACCTGACTGTTGAGAGATAGTTTATCATTGTTACTTTTTACTGTGTATATCCTTTTTGTTTGGTTTGGTTTGGTTTTTTCTCTGTTTTCTTTCTTTCTCTCTCTTTTCTTTTCTTTATACTATATGCTGATCTCTCTGTGTAACACAGAGTTAATCATATGTATTTTAAGGCAATTGGAAAAAGATCCCAGTTAAAAATAAGGGGGGGGGTCCAGCACTGTGGTGCTGCGGGTTAACATCCTGGCCTGAAGTGCCGGAATCCCACATGGGTGCCGGTTAAAGACGCAGCTACTCCACTTCTGATCCAGCACTCTGCTATGGCCTGGGAAAGCAGTAGAAGATGGCCCAAGTCCTTGGGCCCCTGTACCCACGTGGGAGACCTGGAAGAAGCTCCTGCCTCCTGGTTTCTGTTCAGCACAGCGCTGGCCGTTGCAGCCAATTGGGGAGTGAACCAGCAAATGGAAGACCACTCTCTCTCTCTCTCTCTCTCTCTCTCCCTCTCTGTATGTGTTTGTAACTCTGATTTTCAAAAAAAATAAATAAATCTTTAAAAAAATAAGAGGAGGAATAAGAGATGGAGGAGGTAGCCGGTGCCGCGGTTCAAAAGGCTAATCCTCTGCCTGCGGCACCGGCACACTAGGTTCTAGTCCCGGTCAGGGCGCCGGATTCTGTCCCGGTTGCTCCTCTTCCAGTCCAGCTCTCTGCTGTGGCCAGGGAGTGCAGTGGAGGATGGCCCAAGTGCTTGGGCCCTGCACCCCATGGGAGACCAGGAGAAGCACCTGGCTCCTGGCTTCGGATCAGCGCGGTGCGCCGGCCGCAGCGTGCCACCGGAGCGGCCATTGCGGGGTGAACCAACGGAAAAGGAAGACCTTTCTCCCTGTCTCTCTCTCACTGTCCACTCTGCCTATCAAAAAAAAAAAAAAAAAGAGAGAGAGATGGAAGAGGTAGTCTATAACTGTAAAACAGTCTAGTTCTGCATGCAGTCATACAGACTTACCTCTAAGGGTACAGCCTAGGAACTTGTCATGGGGCCCCAAACCCATAAAAATAGGTGGTATAAATGCCATCTTCACTGTTAAAATGATCATATTAAACATTAAAGTCAACATACAGATTGGTCTAAGTTTAAAAGTGTTCATATAAATAACATCAAGTACCTGGTAAAAGTAATAGAATTAGAAAGGAAGGGAAGTCCAACATGGGCAGCAGTCCACACAGCAGACTCCTAGAATGACATTCCCTGTAAATAACACTCTGACCTCAGAATCAACCCTTAAGGCTTCCTGTCTGGCTGAAAGGCCTGTGAGAGCATTTCAGGCGTGGAAGGCCAAGACTCTGTGGCAAAAAAATATCCTACATGGAGGATCTCTGTGAGACCTCAGTGGAAAGAAATGGTCATCAAAGAAGGATGATATACTCTTCTCTGAAGGGAGGAGAAAACATCCACTTTGCTTATGGCCGAGTCCAAATCTTGATGGAGTGTATGGTCTCAAAAGGCCTCCATAGCCTTGGCAGCCCATGGCAAGAGCCTCTGATGATCACTGACGTCATAAATAAGAGTGTTAATAGTTAAAGGAACAACTGAAATCACTGTGCACTTCCTCCCCATGTAGGTCCCTAATGAATTGTACTATGAGAATCGATTGCAAATTTTCTTCCCAAACTTATATGTTGTGTGTGTGCATGGGTGCAAATTGTTGAAGTCTATGCTTAGCATGGAGTTGGTCCTCTGTGTATAAAGTCAAACTAAAAATGAACCATAATGAAGAAGGAGATGGGAGAGGGAGAGGGAGGTGGGATGGGAGTTGGTTGGGGGGAGGGGCAGTATGGGGTAAAGAGCCACTATATTCCTGAAGCTGTATCTATGAAAACATGCATTCATTAAATAAAATCTTTTTTTTTTTTTGACAGGCAGAGTGGACAGTGAGAGAGAGAGACAGAGAGAAAGGTCTTCCTTTGCCGTTGGTTCACCCTCCAATGGCTGCTGTGGCCAGCGTGCTGCGGCCGGCGCACCGCGCTGATCCGATGGCAGGAGCCAGGTACTTCTCCTGGTCTCCCATGGGGTGCAGGGCCCAAGGACTTGGGCCATCCTCCACTGCACTCCCTGGCCACAGCAGAGAGCTGGCCTGGAAGAGGGGCAACCGGGACAGAATCCGGTGCCCTGACCGGGACTAGAACCTGGTGTGCCGGCGCCGCAAGGCGGAGGATTAGCCTAGTGAGCCGCGGTGCCGGCCCATTAAATAAAATCTTAAGGGGCCAGCTCCATGGCACAGTAGGTTAATCCTCTGCCTGCAGTACTGGCATCTCATATGGGTGCCGGTTTTAGTCTCAGCTGCTCCACTTCCAGTCCAGCTCTCTGCTATGGCCTGGGAAAGTAGTGGAAGATGGCCCATGTCCTTGGGCCCCTGCACCCACGTAGGACACCAGGAAGAAGCGTCTGGCTCCAGGCTTCAGATCAGCGCAGCTCCAGCTGTTGCAGCCATTTGGAGAGTGAACCAACGGAAGGAAGACCTTTTTCTCTGTTACATACACTTCAATAATATTAATTCTTCCAATCCATGACCATGGAATGTGTTTCTATTTTTTCTCTCTTTATATTGCCTGCATTTGTTTTTTGTAAATTTCATTGTAGATATCTTTAACATTGTTGGTTAAATTTATTCCAAAGTTTTTGTAACCATTGTGAATGGGATTGCTATTATAATTTTTTTCTCAGTGAGTTATCTATTGATTTATAAAAATTTTTTGTATGTTTTGATTTTTGTGTGTTGATTTTGTATCCTACAATCTTACTGAATTTATCTGTTCCTATAGTCTTTGGATGAAGTCTTTCAGTTCTTATCTATATAGAATTATATCATCTCAAACAGGGATAATATGAGTTCTGCCTTTCCTATTTTTATGTCTTTTATTTCTTTCTCTTGTCTAATTTCTCTGGTTAAAACTTTCAGTGGTATATTGAATAATGGCGGTGAAGGTAAACATCCTTGTCTTGTTACATATTGTAGGAGAGGTTTTGATTACTGACTCAATTTCTTTGGTTCTTATAGCTTCATTTACATTTTCAATTTACTTGGAATCAGTTTTAGTATTTTGTGCTTTGTTAAAATTTGTCCATGTCATCTAGGTGATCTGGTTTGTTTTTAAAAGGATGTTTTGATGTGTACATGACAGTTTTGATGTGATCCTACAAGAAAAGACCTAATGGAGTTAGACTGAGTGACAGAGCAGTCAAGCAAGAAAATTTCTTCTGCCCTCTGATCTCAGAAACTCACACCTACAAAACTGTCATGAAGAAAAGTTTTAAATTAAAACTCCACTGTGCAATATTCACAAAACCAAATATACAGAAGCATAAGTAACCTAACATCCTAATAGCGTTTTGGTGAAAGAGCATTTATAATTCTGAAGACTTTTGGGACACCCAGATATATATACACATATAGTCACTATCTCTGTTGACCGAAATGGTCCAGGAGTGTAAATAAATACTCCAGTAGCAATGAGGGCATCTAGAACCTTGATTTTGATTTCTAAATATTATTTCTGCAAAAAGGAACCTGAGCTGTTAGGAGAAGTAGCTAATACTGGATGGTGAGTAGACATGAAAATTTTTGGATGAACCAGGAACATTTTGTGCTAGTAACTGTCGCTCCCCCTCTTCGTGGAGGAATGACACAGGACCCTGCCTAGGCTTCATATCCGAGTCACGGCACCATTATGTCGCTCCCCCTCTTCGTGGAGGAACGACACAGGACCCTGCGCTGTTCTTTTGTCTGCTCGGCCCTCCCTGGGTTTGCTGCTGGTTCTTCCCAGGTTGGCTACCGCTTCAGATAGATGTTCCTGGTGCATGTTGTCTCTCTCCTCCTTTATAGTCCTCTTCCACCAATCCCAACTCTGCTACCCACACGCCGAGTACGCTGCTCTCCTCCAATCAGGAGCAGGTCCTACAGTTTATTGGTTGAACTGGAGGCAGCTGTGTAGAAGCTGTTTCCTCCTCTCCCAGCGCCATATTGTGGGAGAGCAGATGCATAGAATAAGTCTTAATTCCAGTAACTTAGTCTAGTCCGAGTTGCTCCCAGTTGCTCCCCACAGTAACTAAGGGAATGCTTAATTACTAGGACATGCAATACACACACATATACATGTACCCAAAGGCCCTCCCAGTGATCACTTAAAATTAATAATGATAGCAATAGCATAAATACCCATAGAATAAAATATAAAATATATATTCACTCTAGTAAATACATGAATGAATAAACAGAACTGTTATAGATATTTGCATAATTACAAGTAACTTCCCACAAAATATTTACCTATTATAAGGGGCATAAGAACAAGTTTATAAGTGAAGGATTCTGGCTAATACAACATTTACTAAAATAAATATCATGAATAATGGAACAAATTAGAATCATGTGCCACCTGATAAAATGCAATGAGAAGAACATAGGGTCACGTCTATGATACACATGCCAATGATTCAAAACATAAACATAAGTAAGAAGAAATATCAGACAAACATTCTTCAAAATAACTGGCCTATAAACTTAAAAGTGTCAAGTGTATAAAAATCAATAGAAGACACATAGCCATTGCAGTTTGAAGAAGACAAACAGCCATGGGAAAGACTAGGTGCAACATGTGATTCTGAACTGGATCATTTTTCTATAAAGGACATTATTGATACAAGTGGAAAAGTTGAATGGAGTCTGAATTTCAATGATGGCAATATGTCAGTGCTAATTTTCAATGACTACAACTGATTGTAGTAAATACACGTTGAGGTATTCTTATGTGATAAGGTATCATGTAGCAACTTACTCTCAAGAATACAAGAAAAAATTTATTTTTACTGAACTTGCGACTTGTCTGTAAATTTTAGAATACTTCAAAACAAAAAAGAGAAGAAAAATTAATGTGTAGAACAGCTAATAAGTTTTTGAAAGATGATTGGAAGAAACTGTTTGCCCTTCCACATATTAAAAACATGCATTGCAAAGTGATAATTCTTTTTTTTTTTTTTTTTTTTTTTTGACAGGCAGAGTGGACAGTGAGAGAGAGAGACAGAGAGAGAAAGGTCTTCCTTTGCCGCTGGTTCACCCTCCAATGGCCGCCGCTGCAGCCGGCGCACCGCGCTGATCCTGGCAGGAGCCAGGAGCCAGGTGCTTTTCCTGGTCTCCCATGGGGTGCAGGGCCCAAGCACCTGGGCCATCCTCCACTGCACTCCCTGGCCATAGCAGAGAGCTGGCCTGGAAGAGGGGCAACCGGGACAGAATCCGGCGCCCCAACCGGGACTAGAACCCGGTGTGCCGGCGCCGCAAGGTGGAGGATTAGCCTATTGAGCCACGGCGCCGGCTAAAGTGATAATTCTTAAAACAGTGCAAGAATCAACAGCCATATCACAAAAACAAAAAAATATTTTAAAATATGGATTTAATATAACATGTAGAAAAATTCATATTGTGCACAGAGAGTAGTTTGTAAGTTGTAGTACATTCATGTACTTGAATAGTTTGTCACAAGTATATTTTTAAATATTCTAAATGGCATACACAAGATGGAAGAGGATAAATGAGCTGCAGACTGCTCCATTGCTTGAACTTGGTGGTAGTTATATGATCATTTATTCTGTTTAATAAGTATACTTTATGTATCCGTTGTATTTATAATAGAAAATTAGGGGGGGCACTCCGGTGCAAAGGTAAAGCGACCACCTGCAGTGCCACCAACCCATATGGGCACAAGTTCAAGTCCCGGCTGCTCCACTTCCAATCCAGCTCCCTGATAGTGTGCCCAGGAAAGCAGCAGAGGATTGCCCAAGTCCTAGGGTCTCTGCACCCACATGGGAGACATGAAAGAAGCTCCTGGCTCCTGGCTTCAGATCAGCCCAGCTCCAGCTGTTGCTGCCATTTGGGGAATGAACCAGTGGATGAAAGACCTTCCTCTCTCTCTCTGCCTCTGCCTCTCTGTAACACTGTCTTCCAAATAAATAAATAAAACTTTAAAAAATAAAAAAAAGTTTGAAGAACATACAAAGCCCATTATCATATTGGGCTTCATAAACATAAAAAGGACTTCAAAAACATTAATAGAAAAATAGAATTCAGGGCCGGTGCCATGGCTCACTTGGCTAATCCTCCACCTGCGGCGTCGGCACCTGGGTTCTAGTCCCGGTTGTGGCGCCGGATTCTGTCCCAGTTGCTCCTCTTCCAGTCCAGCTCTCTGCTGTGGCCCAGGAAGGCAGTGGAGGATGGCCCAAGTGCTTGGTCCCTGCACCCACATGGGAGACCAGGAGGAGGCACCCGGCTCCTGGCTTCAGATCATCACAGCACTGGCTGTAGCGGCCATTAGGGGAGTGAACCAACAGAAGGAAGACCTTTCTCTCTGTCTCTCTCTCACTGTCTGTAACTCTATCTGTCAAATAAAAAAAGAAATTCAAAGATGAAAATTAAAAGTATAAGTTTAATTTCTTAACATAAGCTTCATCAAGTTCAAGACAGGTTTGTAAGTAATAATAGCAGCCATTTCGTGCATCCTTCGGAACTGAGGGGCCTGGGAATTTAACAGTGCGGTCTTTTTCGCATTGTTAATTGAAAATAAATGGGAGTCCTTTAAAAGTTTTTTAAAGTTAGGAAAGAAAAAGAAGTTTGAAGGAGCCAAATAAGGACTGGAAAGTGAATGCCTAATGGTTTCCCAACAAAACTCTCACAAAATTGCTCTTGTTTGATAAGAGGAATGAGCAGGAACACCACAATGGAGAAGGACTTTCCAGTGAAGTTAGCTAGACATTTTTCTGCTAGAACTGTGTCTAACTTTTTCAAAGCATTCTCCTAATAAACAGAGGCTATTGTTCTTTGGTCCTTCAGAAAATTAACAATCAAAATGTTATGAGCATTCCTAAAAATTGTTGCCAAGATTTTTGCTTTCAACCAGTTTGCTTTTGCTTTATACCACTTCCACAACTTGATAGCCATTTCTTGGATTGTGTTTTGACTTCAGCATAGTACTGATAAAGACATGTTTCATCTCCTGCTCCAGTTCTTCAAAGAAATGCTTCATGATCTTGATCCCATTTGTTTAAAATTTCCATTGTCTGCAGCTACTCTGGGTTTATCAGTTTGGGCACCCATCACTCAAAAAGTCGGCTCCAATTTGATTTTTCAGCCAGAATTACATAAGCAGAACCAGCAGAAATGTCTACAATGTTGGCTACACTTTCTGCTGGCAGTCATTGGTCCCCTTCACAGAATTCATGGACAGATTAATTTTTTCTTCACAAACTGATGTGAATAGCCTGCCACTGCAGGCTTCATTATCAACATGATCCCATCCATTCTTAAGTTATTCATTTGTAAACTGCTGATTTCTTTGGAGCATTTTCCTCATAAACATTCCATAAAGCATCAGTGATTTCACCACTCTTACACCCAAAATTCACAATATATTGGGTGTTTGTTTTTGCTTCAATTTTAGCAGAATTCATGTTGCTCTGCCAGGGACTCTTTCTGTACTGATGTGTTATCCTTCTTAGTGCTTCATACCAGAGAGCCTGTTCACTCTTGTGACAATGAGTTAGTATGAGTTCATTTTGATGCAAAAAAAATTGATTCCTGCACAATTGTCTATAAAATGCTTTTTCCATGAAACTGTCAGAGACCCCTTATATTTTAGAGATTGAACTTTTAAGTAGATTAAGACTGTTACCCTCTTCCACAGATGAGGAGCCATGTTCCAAAAGGATTAAACCATTCTTCTCCAGGAGCTGATACATAACAAGGCCAGAAAGTGTATTACTGGATTGCCTGTCAGTATGTAGAGCAGTTCACCATCACACTAGAACCCTAACAAAAGCCCTGAGAGAGTTCTGACCTCCAGTTTACCATGAAGGAAAAGGGGCATGAGGCTGTAAGAATGAAGCAGTAATTCTGAGCCTAGCCGGCTCAGCTTGTTCATTCAAGATAAACAAGCTCACTGGCAGCTGTGTGTCAGATACTGGAAAGATAAACTCTTTTTAAAAAAAAAAAAAAGATTTATTCATTTTATTTGAAAGTCAAAGTTACACAGAGAGAGAAGGAGAGGCAGAGAGAGAGAGAGAAAGAGAGGGAGAGGTCTTCAATCTGCTGGTTCACTTGCCAATTGGCTGCACTGATCCAAAGCCAGGAGTCAGGAGTTTCTTCTGGGTCTCCCCTGGGTGCAGGGACTTGGATCATCCTCTACTGCTTTCCCAGGCCGCAGCAGAGAGCTGGATGGGAAGTGGAACAGCTGGGACTTAAACCAGCACCCATATGGGATGCCAGCACTGCAGGCGGAGGCTTTACCCGCTACACCACAGCGCCGGCCCTGAAAGATTAAACACTTAAGACACAATTCCTACCCTCCATGAGCTTTCCATCCTGACGAACTCCATATATAGGCTGACCGATCTGTGCCTAGAAGAGCCAGCTGCTGTTGTCTAAACATGGTCCAAACTCAGGTACTTCTAGTAGCAACCAGTTTACTTCCCACAGAAGTCAACAAATGAATAAACAAATGAAAATCTCAGCAGCTGTGACTCAGAACTCTCCTACCTGAGTTAAATTCAGAACACTCTTTTACAATGGCCTGTTATTTTAATACTGTTCTTAGGGAATAGGTCCAGAAAGCCTAAACAACGATGAACAACTCAAAAATAAATGACATTCTTCTCGTGATATCATATTTCCTAGGCCTGCAGGGCCTTCCTCGGAGCCTCCAGTGAGCAGTGTCAACGTTAACTCATTCTTCCTTCTGGTATCCTCCGGAGGCAGGAAGCCAATGTTATTTCATAGACAACGAAGCTCGAGTCCCAAGAGGTTAAATGGTTTGCCTGGGGTCAGATAACGACAGGCAGTTGGGGGTGCTGGGAATGGACTTGGGGTTAGGACTCCCTGCCTGGGGCCCTGGGGCTCCCAAATGGGGCCTCCTTCCTAAGACATAACTTAGCATGTTAAAAATCCACTGGAGTCTTGTTCTATAAAAGGAATGTTATGAGTGCTGAGACAAAAACATGCAACCTTCTTCCCCTGTACATTCATGCATATTCCATTTTCAGGAGGCAGTTTAACACATGTAACCATTTTTGACGATAGTTTCAATTTCATCCAGTTTGGGGACTAATATTTAGCCTAAACGTTCCTTCCAGTGCTGAGGACATGACAACAGGACGACTCTGTTCTATCAGGAGAGGACAAAAACAAGGGGATTGAGCTCTTGATAGCAGAATATTTGCCATTGTAAGCATCTGCTGTTCAGAAAAAGAATGAGCTATATTTAGGATGGAAAAGCACCTCACAGAAACGCATTGCTCTTTGTCAGCTGTTCTAAGCACTTCAGTTCAACAATGGGTTTGCATCCTCAACTCCGCACTCATGATGAAGACACGGCCAAAGCCCTTTTCAGATGGAAAAATGAAAACAGAGAGACTGGTTGATTCCTCAAGTGGATGAGATGAATTCTGAGGATTCATCAAACCAAGTTTCCAACACTCTCTTGTTTAAATTTTTAGAACATAAAATAGAAGTATTAGTCATGGAATAAGCATTTTCACACTCTATATTTATCCTGCAACATCTGCATTTTAAAAAATAACTTTCTTAAGCCGGCGCCGTGGCTCAATAGGCTAATCCTCCACCTTGCGGCGCCGGCACACCGGGTTCTAGTCCCGGTTGGGGCGCCGGATTCTGTCCCGGTTGCCCCTCTTCCAGGCCAGCTCTCTGCTATGGCCAGGGAGTGCAGTGGAGGATGGCCCAGGTGCTTGGGCCCTGCACCCCATGGGAGACCAGGAAAAAGCACCTGGATCCTGGCTCCTGCCATCGGATCAGCACGGTGCGCCGGCTGCAGCGGCGGCCATTGGAGGGTGAACCAACGGCAAAGGAAGACCTTTCTCTCTCTGTCTCTCTCTCTCACTGTCCACTCTGCCTGTCAAAAATTAAAAAAAAAAAAAAACTTTCTTTTTTTTCTATTTATTTTTATTTATTTGAAAGGCAGAATGACAGAGAGAGATAGAGATCTTCCATCTGCTGGCTCACTCCTCAGATGGCTGCAACAGTCAGAGCGGGGCGAGGCTGAAGCCAAGAACCTGGGACTCCATCTGGGTATCCCCTGTGGCTGGCAGAGATCCATGCACTTGAGCCATCATCTGGGGCCTCGCAGGATGCATTAAAAGGAAGCTGAATCAGAAATCAAACCAGCACTGTTTTGGAATGTGGGAAACCCAACCACGGTTTAACCCACTTGCTGAACGACACTTGCCCCTCAACAAATAGCTTTCAATATTTATCTTTCAATTAGTGTGCATTGGACATTATTCAAGGAACTGGGGATATAGCAATAAATAAAGCAAAGAGACTCTGCCCATAATTAAGAGTGTCAATTGTTAAATCAACAACAGGAGTCACTGTGCACTTGCTCCCCATGTGGGACCTCTGTCCTTAATGTGTTATACTATGAGAATTAATGGGAAAACTATTCTCCAAACAGTACTTTATACTTTGTCTGTGTGGGTGCAAACTGTTGAAATCTTTACTTAGTATATACTAAGTTGATCTTCTGTATATGAAGATAATTAAAAATGAATCTTAATGAAGAATGTAATGGGAGAGGGAGTAGGAGGTGGGATGGTTTGGGGGTGGAAGAAGGGTATGGGGGGGGAAGAACCACTATAATCCAAAAGTTATACTTATGATATTTATATCTATTAAATAAAAGCTTTTTTAAAAAAAAGTTATAGCTTCTAGAACAGCTTGTAATTTATATTTTAATCCTATAAACATACTTTGTTATTGGCACAAGGTTAGTGGGTAAATAAAATGAAGCAATAATTAAAAAAGAGAGAGAGCCCCTCTTGGGGCTTACATCCATCCATAGCTAAATTGTTATAAACAACATGTTTGGGAGAAAAAAAAAAACTAGCCCTTTGTAGACACAAAGTGTACCTAGGAAAGAAAGGATGGTGTGAAAATTCTTATTAACCATCCTCTGAAACACCTTCATTTAAACATTCATGGAACTGCTAAGGCGGAAATTAACTAAGCCAGAATCTAAGGGAGTCTCTAGAAGTGAAACCTCCCTTTGCAGGTTTGAGCATAACAAACTGAGAGCAAGGTTTCATGGACCTTTCTCTCATGCCTACATCCTTGGAACAAAATGGGGAAAACAAGCCCAAGTTCTGGAATGGTGGAAGCTCTGAGTCCCCCCCCCCCCCCCCAGCCCTGAGATGCTATCAACAAGTGCCTTGTTCTCAGAGGAAGTCAAGTCTCAGGGGAAGGTGGTAGAGGGCACTGCCGGTGGCAAGAGCCTTCCTACTAAACGGAAGACCTACAGCCACTCAATGGACTGAAATTTCACAAACTGCACACGAGACCTATTTCCACCTCTGACATACATGCCTGCCATCACAGCACATCGGCATCTGCGAGGAATGTATGACACTGCTAGACTAGCATACGTGGGAAAGTTTATAGACTCTGAGCACACATACCATGGTGTGTTTTCAATTTGCTGGCTCAATGTTTTTGCCAGCTTTACACAGAAGACAGAATCCTGTTGAAAAGCTGACTGGGGAAATGGATTCTCATCCCAGAGGAAGGGGTCTTACAGGATTTTCAGCTTGGTAAGACAATGCAATGGGCTGCTGAGAAATGGATAGAAAGTACAGAAGTTGGGATATTCATATGTTTACTATGCATGCACTACATTAAAGAGATTATTAAAGATGGTAGTGAAACAAATAAAATTAGATAGTGCTGATTTCAGCTTTTTTTTTTTATTTCAGGAAAAAGTCCAACTTGTACATTTAAAACAAAATCCCAAAGGCATCACAATTAGAGTATGCTTTTCTCTCAGTAATTTTTCACTTGCACTCAGCATTTATTAATCTTTCTATCTGTTCTCTCATTGCAGACATAATGTGGTAGATATTTCAGCAAATTCCATTCCTAAGATAAAGTACTTGATAGTAGAATAACTGCTTTTTCTGAATTTTTCCATTACTTTGTTCAATTTTAAAATATTATGAATTAGGCTGATGACCCCACTTTATAATTTAAAGATTTATTTATTTGCAAGGAATAGTAACAGAGAGATTGGGAGAGATAGAGAGAAAGAGGGAGATCTTTGATTTGCTGGTTCACTCCCCAAATAGCCACAATGGCTGGAATTTGGCCAGGCTGAAGCCAGAAGCCAGGAACTCCATGCAGGTCTCTCAAATGGGTGGCAGGGGACCAACCGTTTGTATCATATTTTGCTGCCTTCTCAGGCACACCGATAGAAAGCTGGATCAGAAGTGAAGCAGTCATACTTCAAACTGGTGTTCCCAAATGGGATGTCAGCATCACAAGGGGGGGGGGGGGGGGGGCTTGGGGCCAGGCTGTGATGTAATAGGTTAAGCCTCTTCCTGCGGCACTGACATCCCATATGGGCACCAGTTTCTGTCCCAGCTGCTCCTCTCCCAGCCCAGCTGTCTGCTAATGGCCTGGGAAAGCTTAGAATATGGCCCAAATGCTAGGGCCCCTGCACCCATGTGGGAGATACAGAAGAAGCTCCTGGCTCCTGGCTTTGGATCAGCCCAGCTCCGGCCGTTGCAGCCATTTGGAGAGTGAACCAGACTCCGCTCTGCCTCTCCCTCTCTCTGTCTGTAACTCTACCTCTCAAATAAATAAATAAATCTTTAAAAAAAGGTAGCTTATGATCTTCTGTATATTAAGATAATCGAAAATGAATCTTGATGTGAATGGAAGGGGAGAGGGAGTGGGAAAGGGGAGGGTTGTTGGTGGGAGGGACGGTATGGGAGGGGAAGCCATTGTAACCCATGAGTCGTACTTTGGAAATTTATATTCATTAAATAAAAGATAAAAAAAAAAAAAAAAAAAAAAAAAAAAAAAGTAGCTTAACCCACTGAGCCACAACGCCAGCCTTGATTTTATGCATTATAATTTTTAAATATGTTTTCCAAATTTATATTTGCATTAATAATATGAAGAATAGATATGACTGGCACTGTACAACCACTGAGATATTTGTTGAATGAGTGAATGCATGCATATATTCGGTAACTATAAATAAAACAGTTTAAGCTTTATGGATTTTTATTCAGTACTAAAACTGCTTATTCAGCTTAAAAGTTCTCTTATCATAGATTTAGTCTGTATGTTCAAATTCAAACATGTGGGCCTGATAAATAATATACTATTCATTATTTACAAAAATGTTATTCTTAGTGGAAATAACTAAGTTTAAGACCAATTAAAGTGGATACACTTGTGGAATAAGAATTTTTTAAAGCAGAGAGACAGAGACAGAGATCTCCTGTCTACTGCTTTACTCCCAAATGCCCTCTACAGCCAGGGCTAGGATAAGCTGAAACCGGGAGCGGGGCATTCAATCTGGGTCTCTTATATGGAAAGTAAGGACTCAAGTACTTGAGCTGTTTACCTGCTGCCTCCCAGGGTGCACATTAGGAGAGAACTAGAACTGGGAGCACAGCCAGAACTCAACACCAGGCACTCCAATATGGGAAGTGAGCACAAGCGGCGTCTTAACTGGTGTGCCAAGTGCTGGCCCGGGAATAACTTTAAAATAAGCTAATTTGAGATATCATTGTTTCCCTTCCATCTGTTTACTCCTGTCAATCACAGCTTAGTCTTACACTGATCTCCAGATCTTCACACCAAAGCTTCTCTCTGCTCTTTAATCCTCTCTTGAGGACAATTCCCTCCTAATTCTACCACCAGACTTTGGGCAGCTTTTTTCAGCAAGAATTTCTGAGAATTTTAGCTTAGACAAGAGCTCATTCCTATAAACAGCCTTTCTAAGTCTGTTGCTAAAGCATTTTTACCATGAGCTGTGGTTTCCTTTGCTTAATAGTCTATTTTTCTGCTCTTTGAGACAGAATGGAGAAAGAAGGGCTAGCAATATGGCATAGTGGGTAAAGCCATCACCTGTGATGCCAGCATTCCATATGGGTCCCCGTTCATGTCCTGGCTGCTCCACATCCAATTTAGCTTGGGAAAAGCAGCAGATGATGGCCCACGTGTTTGGATCCCTACCATGCATGCAGAGACCCAGATGAAGCTTCTGGTTCCTGGCTTTGGCCTGGCCCAGCTCTGGCCCTTGTGACTCTCTGGAGACTACCAGAAGATGGAAGATCTCTCTCTCTCTCTCTCTCTCTCTCTCTCTCTCTCTCTCTCCGCATCCCCATCTTTCTCTTTCTCTCTGTGTAACTCCAACTTTCAAATAAATCAATCTTTTTTAAAAAATGGGGAAAGGAATATGGAGTGGTCTGCCCTTTCTCTACTTTATGGCTTCAAAACTTCCCCATCATCCAATGGGTTGGATCTCTCCAAACAGATGAGTATTGTAGAGGCGTAGGTCTCTGCAGTCTTCTTTCCCTACTCCTCTACTTTTTACCCCTCTCTTTTCTCACTACTCCCACAAGAGGTGAAGAATGACTACTTTTACTGATGCAAGCCCAGGGCGTTCACTAGGTCACCTCTACCACTCAGAATCACAGAGCCTTTAAGGACAACAGAGGGGACCTATTCTCTTGCTCCAGCCTCCTCCTGTAGACAACACAGAAGCTGTCTGCTCAGAGAAGCCCTCTCTCTTTTTTCACCTCTTCCACACCTACAGTGGCATCTAAACAAGACAGATCAGGAAGATCTGGACTTCTCTTTGACTTTCTCCATCCCCAAAGCAGGTAGGTGCCAAGGTTTAGATTTGGAGGGAAAAGTAGGAAGTCTGTTTTAGCTCAAGAACCTAAATCATACACTTCAATTAGACTTTGACTGGAAAGCCCAGCCTCAGATACCACTAGCTATAAATAGAATAGAAAGGGTCCCCTCACTCTGGGTGACTCTCATCTGAGTTGCAAAATCATCATAAGGCAAAGTTATTTATCAACAGACTGACAACTTATAAATTAATTCCCAAGCAAATAGCTCTCCTTTCAAGACATTAGTATGTATCTCAGCAATACTGTATCAGATAATTAGTGTAAATGCAGTGCAGGTCTACTATAAAAAATTATAAATACTGTAAAATGTGTAGGATTCATAAAGTTAATTAATGCAGTATTGTAGAACTACTTGAAACATGCCAAGCCGTTAACAAATGAGGATATAGTCCAATTTAGCTAGTTAATAATTTAAAAGATAATCAACAAGAACAATGACATGAAAGGTAACTGAAAAGAATAAGGATTTACAAAGCACTCTGGAAAAATTAGATAAAATCCTTGAATATATTTTGCAAAACAGAAACCTTATGGAGATTGTATGGAAAAAGCCAAATGTGAAGTAATGATTTAATGATTTAAAACAATTACAATATTTCTCGCAATTCTGTGGACTGATCTGGTATGTTTACTACTTCACTCGGATGTTGGCTGGGGTGCTGGAGTGATGGGTGTGGGGAGCAACTGAGACTAGACTAAGTTACTGGAATTAAGACTTATTCTATGCATCTGCTCTCCCACAATATGGCGCTGGGAGGGAGCAAACAACCTCTACGCAGCTGCCTCATCAGTTTGACTGATAAGCTGCAGGAGCTGATCCTGCTCCTGATTGGAGGAGAGCAGTGTGCTCGGCGTGTTGGCAGCAGAGCATGGATTGGTGGAAGAGGACTATAAAGGAGGAGAGAGACAACATGCACCAGGAACATCTGAGGAACACTGAGCAGCCCCTGAGAGAGCCGGCCGGCGGTGTGCCGCTCCTCCGCGGAAGTGGTGAAAGCAGCAGGGGGTGCCGTCCCTCCGCGGAGGCGGGGGGCCGGCAGCTAACCCGGGACGGCGTCGTTCCTCCGCGAGTGAGGGAACGGCAGCTAACCTGGGAAAGAGCCGAGCAGATAAAAGAACAGCGCAGGGTCTAGTGTCGTTGCTCCACGAGAGGGGGAGCGACAATGGGAAAATCCCAAATGGCTTCAACATGGCCGTTACTTGGTGCTGGCCATTGAGTAGGAGAATGACTAGCCTGTCAGTTCCTGAACATATGGTTTATTGGGCTTCCTCAGGGCTCACTGGATGTGTTTCAGAAAGGACATTTCCAAGAGAACATACCCCAGTGTGCAATTCCTTATCAGGTCTCCGGTCATATGACTCTTGCTAAAGTCCCATTGTCCAAAGCATGGTTAAGGTCATAGTCAATGAGAGAGGAAACTCTTCCTCGCCTGGAAATGAGGCTCACTGAGGACCACTGGAATGCATCCAGTCTACTGCAGAGCATTTTCTGACCTCTACGGGTCAAATCCCTCCAACGAGGAAAAAAAAAAAATTCATTTATCCCCTCCAAGACTCTCAAGATCTTATCCCATTGTGGAATCATTTACAGAATCTCATCATCTAGATCAGGTCTACGTACAAAAGAGTTTTTTGGGTTGCAAGCACTCTTGATCTCAAGAGGTGTGAACTAAAGAGACAAATTTTCTAGCTTTCACATACTCAACATCCAATGATTATGCAAAGATAGGAAAACTACAATAGACACTTCTACTCCATATGGTTGAAACTGGAAGGCACAACAGCAGGTAACAACCCATATCAGTTTTGAAATCCAGCCAGGCACATGTAGCCAGTTTCTTGAATGTGATCCAATTCTGCTCCCTGGGAATGGTTCTTTGTGGCTCTTACCCTGTCCTCTGTGCTTTAGGCTCTGTTCTCTGAGAAATCCTTCTTTGTCCAATAAAAACAGCAGGTTTGCGGTTAAGCTTCTTTTTGGTTTGCTTTCTCTCCATAGAGGTTTGGAGGTCTTGAGGCATCTTTTCATTTTAAACTACTTCTGTCTTTTTAATCCAAGCAGATATAATTTTTACACATATTATAATTTATTATAATTATAAATTATACTATAACTTATTTAATTTATATCTATATTATAATATCTAAATTAAACTGAAATTTTTGTAATTTTCTTTACATATCAAACTATAATTCACTCCATTAGATTGAACCAACAGCAAAGGAAGACCTTTCTCTCTGTCTCTCTCACTGTCCACTCTGCCTGTCAAAAAAAATAATAATAATAAAAATTTTAAAAAACCACACCTACAGATTTCTTCAAGGATGTCCTCTCTCTTTTGAGAGAGGCTGAAATGAGGAAGGTATGGGAAAACACCCTTAAGATTCTTCATCTAGTAGCAAGGATCTTTGAGGCATTCCTTAGATATTTATGATATCTTAACAGAGATCTTAACCCTAAGGCTATATTTTACTGCCAGAACCTTGTATTTCATCTTCAAATCAAGGCCATTTCTAACTTTAAGAGACTGAGAATGAAAAACAATTTTGTTACCAAACCCATTAAGTTCTAACACCTTTTTAGTTCTAAACTCTGCTTGAGAGCTGAACAGTTCCTTTTTCAGCTCAGCTTACTCTTCCCATACCTTTTCACAGGCAGCTAAGAAAAACCCTAATGGCTTTTTCAACACTGTGCCTTTAACTCTCCTTAGCCAGATCCACACATTCATTAGGTATGCTTACTATTTCCTACATTTCCACAGGCAACAATTTTACTAAATGTTCTGCCAATCGTTCCTTCTTTCTATTTATAAAAAAAAAGATTGATTCATTTGAAAGGCAGAGAGAAAGAGAGACAGAGACAGAGAGAGATCTCCCATCTACAGTTTCTCTTCCCAAATGACCACAAAAGCAAGGTCTGGGCCAGGATGAAGCCAGGAGCTGGGAACTCCATCCTGCTCTCCAATTTGGGTGGCAGGGCCCACGTGATTGGGCTATCATCTGCTCCCTTCCCAAGCACATTGGCATGGAACTAGATCAGAAGCAGAGCAGCTGGGACTTAAACTGGCACTCTCAAGGTATACCAGTACTGCAAATGGCAGCTGAACCCATTGCACCACAAAGCTGGCTTCTGCCAATTGTTCCTTATCTAAGTTGGGTTCTCTTTTCTCCAGCTCCCAATATGAATTTCCTTACTGCCCTTCCGTCCTGCCACCTCCACTAACCCACTAACAGTCTCCTTCCTAGTCTTCCAAATTGTTCCATTCTTCTACCAGATTCAAGACAAATGCCCCATGTTATGGCAGGGTGCCACTTTCAAGTACCAGTTTCTGTTTTAGTTAACTATTTCCGCAAAACAAACCATTCCCAATAGGATGGTTTCTTATAGCTCTGTGGGTGGACCAGGAGGCTATTGTACTTCATATGCTGTTGACTTGGATTTGAGATGTCTGGAAAGTCTAAAATGGCCTCATGTACATGGTTTGACATTGGTACTGGCTGCTAGTTGAGAACTCAGATGAAGTGAGCTAGAGAGCTGCTGTTCTCTTGATCAGCAGCCTCCATGTGGGCTTCTCTTCATGGTTGCTTTGTCCATCTCATAACTTGGCCAGTGCGTTCCAAGAAGCATTCCAAGAAGACGTGAAAAAACCTACAAACCTGTACTTACATCACTCTTTTTAGTGTTTCATTGACCAAAACTAGGCATATAGCCAAGCTTCTCAATGGGTGAGGAGACCGATAAAGGGTGAAAAGACCAAATAGCGTTGTCATTGAAGGCCATTGTAGCCCCAATCCATCACATCCTTCTAATAAACACTTGACTTGCTTTTGATTGACCAGTGATTTAGGACATGGTTGTCATTATACAATAGTTCTGTTAACCATAGGACAAATGAACTCATTTTTATAAATTTTCATTTCATTTTTCAAAAACATGCCTCTAAACTTGTTTTGTGTTCTTTACCATGATATTTTGGTCCCCACTTTAAATGAATTCCATTTGAAGTGGCTTCTTTCTTTCTTTCTTTCTTTCTTTCTTTCTTTCTTTCTTTGACAGGCAGAATTAAACAGTGAGAGAGAGAGGCAGAAAGAAAGGTCTTCCTTCCCTTGGTTCACCTCCCAAATGGCCGCTACGGCCAATGCGCTGCACCAATCCGAAGCCAGGAGCCAGGTGCTTCCTCCTGATCTCCCATACGAGTGCAGAGCCCAAGCACTTGGGCCATCCTCCACTGCACTCCCGGGCCACAGCAGAGAACTGGACTGGAAGAGGAGCAACCAGGACAGAATTGATGCCCCAACCAGGACTAGAACCCAGGGTGTTGGTGCCGCAGGTGGAGAATTAGCCTGGTGAGCCGTGGCACCAGCCAAAGTGGCCCTTTTGTTATATGGATTAGTCTCAGATACGAAAATCCAGTATTTTGTTTCGCATGGAGCATTTGCACCTTGAGCCTCAGTCACAGGTCAAGAACACTTTTCAGAGGAAGCGTGAGTCATAAGAACGAATTTAGGCATTGCTGGTCCCTGGAAACACCACCATCGTAGCAACAGCAAATGTCCTCCTTCCTCCAGAGGGATGTGTTTGTTACTTTACTTTTTAAAAAAAAATATTTATTTATTTATTTTAAATGCAGAGCCACAGAGAGGCAGAGGCAGAGGCAGAGACAGAGAGAGAATTCTTCCATCCACTGGTTCACTCCCCAAATGGCAGCAACGGCTCAAGTTGCATCTGAAGCCTGGAGCCAGGAGCTTCTTCTGGGTCTCCCATGTGGGTTCAGGGGTCCAAGCACTTGGGCCATCTTCTACTGCTTTCCCAGGCCATAGCAGAGAGCTGGATCAGAAGTGGAGCAGCTGGGTCTTGAACCAGCACTCATACGGGATGCCCGAATTCAGGTGGGACTTTTTTTACCTGGTATGCTACAGCACCAGTCCATTACTTTACTTCTGAAGAAGAATGAAATGGCCATTCTCTCACCAGCTCCATAACTGGGTGCTGAGAACTGAGTATGGCTTGGAGTTATATATAGCAGCACTTTCTTTGTCGTGCCTTAGTAACTTACAGCTTTTACAGACTGCTTTTAGTAGGACAGTTTTGCAGAAATTAATTCTAAAAGGCCTATAATCATTCCACAGAACATTTTGAACAAAGGTGCAATTTTTAAATAGAGGTTTAATTTTGTTCTCTGTAACATGTTAAAGCTTTAAATAAAAGTTTAAAGAAGAAGAGTATTTCATGTTTCATAGTGTTACACAGTCTGCACTTAGCATTGAGTATTGGGGATGTGTCTTTTTCACATAGCAATAGGAAAAAATCCTACAGTGACTGAATTCACTAAAACATAGGAAACACTCTACATTCTTAGCTAATCCTTGATTAAACTATGGGTTATTTTTTAAAAAGGGATTTAAAATCCAGCCAAAAAGCATAGATGCTGACCATTTTGGTTTTTTTCTCCAGAGAGTCTTAGTTTAATCTCATAATAGTTGATGTAACATAAGCTTTTTTAAAAATCTTCACTGCAGAATGAATCTGAGAAGCACTATAAGTAATCTCTCTAATAAAAATGCTCCCACAGATCCCATGATTTCAACAGTGCTGTCCGGGGTCTCCCTGAGGATGTCGTTACGTGTTCTTTCATTTCCTCCTCTTGAACAGATCTATCATTTTACCAGACCTGAAACTTCCTTTCCTTTCACTTATCATCATAAGCAGTTAACCTAAGGATACCCCCACCGCTGGATTTTGTCATTTTGCGTTCAGTTTCTATGGCAATCTTGGGAAATTGTAAAGAATCCATAAAAGTTGCTCTAGTACTAGCTGGCTGCTGTCAAATAGAAGTACAGGCAGACAGTAGGTACCTGCAAGCTGGCAGTCGGGGCCACTATTAGGGGTGAGCTTATGAGAAAGATCCATGTATAGGGTTATAGGCAAATATCAATAGCAATTCCTCTGCTAACCAACATTTCCAAAACCAGAGCACAGCTCCCAAAGAAAGCCACTCCACGTATGACTCTTCCAACCTTGAGATGCTGAGTCTAATGAGAAAGAGATTCAATAGCTTCCATTAGAAATGAGTGCTGTTTTCCATTTCTGCACAGGCAATAGTAATATGACATCTTCCCCTTTGTCCCTTACTCTCTGACCTCTCTCTGAGCAAGGACACTAGTCATTAATTCATTACTAGCTATCATAACCTCAGCAGTCCCCACATTCCATATCACAGCAATAATCTACTAGGCAGGCACTTTATGTATCTCAGCTCAATTACTACAGCCTTGTAAGGTGACCATTATTGCCCCTATTTGGTTGATATTAAACCTAAAGCAATAGTCCAGAGAGCTTTTTTTATTTGAAAATCAGAGTACAGAGAAGAAAAGGCAGAGGCTAAGAGAGAGAGAGAGAGAGAGAGAGAGAGAGAGAGAGATCTTTCATCTGCTGGTTTACTCCCTCAATGGTTGCAATGGCCAGGGCTGAACCAGACCAAAGCCAGAAGCCAGGAACTCCATCCAGCTCTTCTACTTGAGTGCAGGGGCCCAAGTACTTGGGCCATCTTCAGCTGATTTCCCAGGTACATTAGCAGGAAGCTGGATCAGAAGTGGAGCTGCTGGGACTCAAACAGGTACTCATATGGGATGCCAGCAGCAGGGAGTAGCTTTACTTGGAATGCCACAGGGCTGGCCCCTGAGAAGTTATGTTAATGCTTCAGGTTCTCATGGTCACATACAGTAAGTTCTGGAGCTAGAAGAGAAATCTCACATTCATTCTTCTCAACTAATGATAGAAGCTAAGGGTAATGGCCCTCTTGGGTGGTATTATTACACAGAAGTATGTTTACCAGTTTATTAACCAGGACCTTTTGGTTTACAATGGCCAGGCTGACACACTATATAGTGTTACAGCATCAAAAAACAAGTGACTGAGATGGGTGTTTGATGCAGGGATTAAGATGCCCATTAGGGGCCGGCGCCGCGGCTCACTAGGCTAATCCTCCGCCTTGCGGCGCCGGCACACCGGGTTCTAGTCCCGGTCGGGGCGCCGGATTCTGTCCCGGTTGCCCCTCTTCCAGGACAGCTCTCTGCTGTGGCCAGGGAGTGCAGTGGAGGATGGCCCAAGTGCTTGGGCCCTGCACCCCATGGGAGACCAGGAGAAGTACCTGGCTCCTGCCATCGGATCAGCGCGGTGCACCAGCTGCAGTGCGCCAGCCGCGGCGGCCATTGGAGGGTGAACCAATGGCAAAGGAAGACCTTTCTCTCTGTCTCTCTCTCTCTCACTGTCCACTCTGCCTGTCAAAAAAAAAATAAATTAAATTAAAAAAAAAAGATGCCCATTAGGATACCCACACCCCATATTGGAGTGCCTGGTTTAAGTCCCAATACCATCCCCATTCCTGATTCCAGCTTCTAATGTGTCCCCTGGGAGGCTCAAGTAATGGGTCCCTGGGACCCACTTAGAGCAGTCCCAGTTACTACCAGCATCTGGGGAGTAAACCAGATGAGGGCTCGCTCTCTCTCGCTCGCTCTCTCGCTTTCTCTAAGTCCCCTTACCCGGCTGGTGCCACGGCTCAATAGGCTAATCCTCCGCCTGCGGTGCTGGCACACTGGGTTCTAGTCCCGGTCGGGGCGCCGGATTCTGTCCTGGTTGTCCCTCTTCCAGTGCAGCTCTCTGCTATGGCCCAGGAGTGCAGTGGAGGATGGCCCAAGTGCTTGGGCCCTGCACCTGCATGGGAGACCAGGAGAAGCACCTGGCTCCTGGCTTCAGATTAGCGCGGTGCGCCGGCTGCAGTACACCGGCCACGGCGGCCATTAGAGGGTGAACCAACAGTAAAGGAAGACCTTTCTCTCTCTCTCTCACTGTCCACTCTGCCTGTCAAAAAAAAAAAAAAAAAAAAGAGTCCCCTTACCCCAAAAAGTCAGAGTAATAACTCAGAGCATAATCTAAAACAAGGAGTTAAGCAGATCACCCAGACAGCTGAATAACATCATTGTGATTTCAAGCTCATTTTTTCTCTAATGTGAGAACTACTCAAGTCGCAGTTCTTTGGGCAACACAAAGAATGGGGCAGAACCAAAAAATCAAGGGATTTAAGTGATTGTCCTATTTTACCAGAAAAAAATGGCAGTGGTGTGAATATATAAACTATTGTCAGCTCTTTAGCCCCATATGTTAAATAACAGGGTTGGATGGAGTCTTGGAGGATGAATTGAGAGCACTCAACTACACATATTTAGGAAATAGAAGGCTGTTAGAGACAAATTCAAAGTGCACTGTCTCTCTAATACTCAGACCCACCAAAAGCAGGGTTTTGCCTCTTGAAAAATCAGGAACTGTCCCTGATGTTGCAGGACTATAAACGGCACAAGGACAAGAAACTGGAGGGTCTCTGTCCTGGCCATACCACAGAGCCTGCAAAATGACAACCACACGGTCAGAGCTTAACATATTTATTAGATCAATGAATGAGCTAACAGTGTGTGAAATTTCCGTCTGACTTAGAGAAGCCTATTCTGCAATAAACTGGGTATGCAGGGTGTGATTAGGGTGCGGAAAAGACAGACAGGTGCAGGTCCCTGTCCCGTGCTCCTGTAACATACCTGCTGGTTCCAGTGCCCCTTCTATGGCTTCCACCTTCAAGTCCCAAATTTTCTGGGCTGAAGAAAGCTGTTTTGACACTGCCTGAGAAATCTGTTTCATTTTGTCCATTTGGGTTGGAAACAGAATTCAGGGAAATTGTTATAAAACCCAGTCTTGGCATCATTTCAAGGTGCCCAAGTACAGAATGTGGTGTCTCTCTTCCCTCCTGGAAAACAGGCTTTAGCAGAAAGCAGAGGCCTCTTTGAGGCTTCAGTGCCTTTGGCTGCTGCATTTGCTCCAGCATGTCTTACATTCTATTTTGTCTGTTAACTTCCTGAAAGCTATACAAAAAAAAACTCTTGCTTTTTGGCATGGCTACAATGATGGGTCTTGTAGTTCAACAGTTATAAAAAAGGTATCAGAGACCAAACGAAAACAGAAAACGAGCACTACTTAGTTAGGAAAATAAAGCTCCACATGGTCTGGGATGAATGACAACATCCTTCAGAAACACACTGCCAACTCAGGTCTATTATGCTAGACTCTTCCAAAAAATGTTCTTCTAAAACTTTACTTACTTAAAAGGTAGAATTATGGAGGGAGAGGGAAACACACACACACACACACACACACACACACACACACAGATTGAGAGAGAGAGAGATCTTCATCTGCTAGTTCTATTCCCAAATGGCTACAATGGCCTGGTAGGCCAAAGCCACAAGCCGGAAATCCATCTGGGTCTCTCACATAGGTGACAGGGCCCAAGCACTTGAGCCATCGTCGGCTGCTTTCTCAGGCATATTAGCAGGGAACTGGCGAGATGTGGAACAGCCAGGACTCAAACCAGCTCCCGTATGGGATGTCTTGGGCAGTGGCTTAACCTGTTGGGCCACAATGCTGCTCCCCTCCTCAAAATCTTCAATTTTCTTGTGAGTCTACATTGTATTGTTAGTTAAACTGGTGTGCAAGTTAAGGGCAGGAACCATATCATTTTTATTTAGGAAGGAGCTTCAAAAAGTCCATAGAAAATTGAATTCCAAGATGTTTATTTTGGTGCCAAAAATCCATGCATAGTTTTTTCATAATATGCATTTTCATGAACTTTTTCAACACTGCTCATATTCATGAATTTAAAATAATTTTTGTGCCCAAATAAACTTAGTTTAATTCCATTTCCACAAGTTTTTGCAGTACCTAGTTCCACTGAACCAACCATGTTTTGCTTATTTGATTCATGTTAAGGAAAGGACCATGTTATCCCATGTTTTTGAAATCTCAAGAATATGCAGCTTGGGGAAAGCATTTGGACTAGTGGCTAACATGCCCATGTCCCATATAAGAGTACCTGCGTTCAGGGCTGGTGCTGTGGCATGGTAAGTTAATCCTCTGCCTGTGGTGCTGGCATCCCATATGGGCACTTTTTCTAGTCCCAGCTGCTCTTCCAATCCAGCTCTCTGTTATGGCCTGGGAAAGCAGTAGAAAACAGCCTAAGTGCTTGGGCCCCTGTACCCACGTGGGAGACACAGAAGAAGCACCTGGCTCCTGGCTTTAGATCAGCTCATCTTCAGTTGTTGCAGCCATCTGGGGAGTGAACCAGCGGATGGAAGACCTTTTTCTCTGTTCTCCTCCTCTCACTGCCTGTAACTCTACCTCTTAAAGAAATAAATAAAATTGTTAAAAAGAGTACCTGGGTTCAGTATTCAGCTCCAGCTCCTGACTCCAGCATCCTGCTAATGCTGATCCTGGGAGGCAACAGTCTGGGAGGCAACAGTGATGGCTCAAAGAATTGGGCTCCTGCCACCCATGTGGAAGACCTGGATTGACGTTTTGTGTTCAGACTGGGTCTATCCTGGCCATCACAGGCATCTGGGCAGTGAACCAGCAGATGAGAAATCTCAAACTAATAAATAAAATTTTAAAGATAGAATATTCAGGTGTCATGGTGAACATTTATATACAATTCAAAGCTGCTTGGCTCAAGTGACCCCAAAATTGGTACCACTTAAGAAGACATACCATCGCTTCCCGGCCTTTTGGCTAAGATCAAGTGTAGGAAGACATACCATAAAATGGATTTGAATACACAACCCAACAGCAACAATAAAAAACCTATTCTAGGGAGAAAGGTAAACAAGTGCTTAAGTGTCTAACACCAATAGGAAGTGGCTATGACTGTGATATGATAAGAAAAAGAAGAATGTGGAAGGAATACTGCCTCGGGGCAAGAGGTATCGTGGATCCTGCCCAGTCTTTTTTAAACTATTGACATCACTGAATTTACCATTTTTTTCAAATCTTGTTTTAAAATTGGAGCCTAGAGTTATGGCCCAATGAGTTAAGCCAGTGCTTGCAATGCTAGCATCCCACACTATAGTGCAGGTTCAAGTTCTAGCTACTCCACTTCCAACCACGCTCCCTGCTAATGCACCTAGGAAGGCAGTGAAACTTGGTCCACATACTTGAATCCCTGCCACCAATGTGGAAGATCCAGATGGAGTTCCTGGCTCCTGGCTTTGGCCTGGACCAGACCTTGCTGTGGTGGCTATCTGAGGAGTGAACCAGCAGATGAAAGATTCTCTCTCTCTCTCTCTCTCTCTCTCTCTGTCACTCTGCTTTTCAAATAAATAAATACATGTATTTTTAAAACCCATAAAATTTTTAGATTTTTAAACTTCATGCAAACCATAACAAACTTGGCAAATAGAAATCTCTTTCTCAAAGATCTTATACCAGACAGCTTCTAGAAAACTCTGCTCTCTGTAAGTAGACTGGAAGTGAAGGCTTTATATACTTTGTCTTTATTACATAATTCCTATATTTTTCATAAAAATATTTAATTTCTTCCTTGTTATTTTTTAAAATTAAAATTTCCAGTAATTCTCCAAAAGAGAATTCAACAAACTCCAGCTTCAATGATCAACATTTTGCCATACATACTTGTTTCATCTACATGCACTTTTTTTAAGCTGAGGTAATTCAAAGCAAATTCAAATTCTCAAGTCTTTTTACCACTGAATACTTCATTTGGCATCTCAAAAGAACAGAAGATGTTTTTATATAACCATAATGGCATTAACACACCCAAGAAAATGAATCATATAATGCCTGAGCCTTCATAAAAGTTCCCCCAATACCTAAAATAATCTTTTTGCCACAAGTTTACTTGAAACATTGTATAAAGTTACTATGTCTCTGAAGTCTTTTATATTTCATTCACACGAAAATCACTAGAACATTCTTTTCCCACTCTCTGTCTCCCCCAAGGCATTGA
Source organism: Oryctolagus cuniculus (assembly GCF_051225735.1). Lineage (NCBI taxonomy): Eukaryota > Metazoa > Chordata > Mammalia > Lagomorpha > Leporidae > Oryctolagus > Oryctolagus cuniculus. Next base: position 70,413,474 of record NC_142879.1, on the reverse strand, counting down.
ATAGTTGAAGAAACTAGGTCCGTTTTCTTGAAGTTTGGTTTGCAAAGTCATTTCTTAAACTTCGAACATTTTTGCTAGCTGAGCTTTCCAGAGAAGCACTTTTGATCTTGTGACCACTCTGCATTCCTCCAACGCAGTGAAACTGGTGAACATACAACTTGTGTTCACATTACTCTACTTCCCCTCTGGGTCCATGGTGGAGGTATGAAACTAGAACCTTAAGAAAGAGCTTCTCTCCAAGCAAGGTCTCCACCAGATTTCCAAGGAGAGCTGGAGGATCCAAGGGTGCTCCCGCAGCTCAGCAAACAGAAAGAGAAACCCAGGGCTATGGAGAAGTCCTGCTGGTAAAGAACAAAAGCTGATTGTTTAAGGACAAAAATCAACCAGCACTTGTGTTCCAGAAGAGGAAGCCCTGATCATGGACAAATATGTAGAACTTGTTAAGGCTTAATTGTGTAGAGGTCTCATGTTTCTGGTGGGAAAAGCACAAAGCAAGCAGCAGTCTGGAATGCTCTAAGGTGTTGGCTTCTGTCTTCCCAGCTCCACTTCTTTCTTTGTATATACAGAGAGCCCAGGATCGACAGAGTAGGAGAAATATTACGGATGGTGTTTGTGTAGCCCCTTATTCCAGAAAGCTCAGAGTATCTGGAAGACGACATCTTGTGGCTCTGCTAGAGCCCCTGGGGGGAGTGACCTGGGGGCTGGCAGGAAACTGTTCCCTACTCCCCAGCCCAGCAGCACCCATGCCCCAAGTTGCACACCTGCTCAGTGATTCCTTTAGCTCCCATCCAATTCTGGGCTGCTTTTGAAGATCCAGTTTCCCCATAATCCAGATGAAATCATTTAGGAGTCCCTGGGGTGATTAGAAATTAAACTCTAAGAGAAGGTTTTTGAAGAGGTATCTAGGATAGCAGCTCAAATGCCCGTTTGGTTCAGATAAATAAACACTGGCCACCTATCAGATGGTGCCAACGTGGTGCTCAATGCAGGGCTATATAAACAGAATATACCACATCCTGCTTTTCAGAGCCTTTTTTTTTTTTTTGACAGGCAGAGTGGACAGTGAGAGAGAGACACACACACAGAGTAAGGTCTTCCTTTGCCATTGGTTCACCCTCCAATGGCCGCCGCGGCCGGCACACTGCAGCCGGCGCACCGCGCTGATCCGATGGCAGGAGCCAGGTACTTATCCTGGTCTCCCATGGGGTGCAGGGCCCAAGCACTTGGGCCATCCTCCACTGCACTCCCTGGCCACAGCAGAGAGCTGGCCTGGAAGAGGGGCAACCGGGACAGAATCCGGCACCCCGACCGGGACTAGAACCCTATGTGCCGGCGCCGCAAGGTGGAGGATTAGCCTAGTGAGCCACGGCACCGGCCTTCAGAGCCTTTCAATAGGAGTATAGTCCATCAATTCCTGATCTATGTCTTTGGGAAAAATACGTCCAGAACAGAGTACAACTTAAATTATTATTCTGCCATTTATGCTCATGTAAATAATGCTTAAGCTATAAACAACTAATAAATTATTTGATAGCTATTTGATATAATTTGTCTAGGACTTTAAAGCAATTTGCAAATAATACTCATGCATAATAAACAGATTAGAGTGTGATTTCCTATCTAACAGATTGCTTCAGAAGGATTACAGTCAGAAGAATTCAGAGCGGAATTCTGAACTCACGACTAGTTTTTAAGATGATCCCTTAGAGGAAGGGCAAAGAGAGGAAAGAAAGAGAGCAAGCTACCCTCCCTCCCTGGATCTAGGTCTCCTCCATGCTTTTGTTCATTGTGTGTTGTTATAATGAAATACCTGAGGCTTAGTACTGTATTTCTAAAAAGAGGTATATGGAGCTGACATTACAGTACAATGTGTTAAGCTGCCACCTGCAACACCAATATCCCATATGATTGCCAGTTCGAGTCCTGGCTGTTCCACTTCCAATCCAGCTCCCTGGTAAGGCACCTGGGAAAGCAGTGGGACATGGCCCAAGTGCTTGTGCCCTTGCCATCCACATGGGAGACCCAGATGGAGCTCTAGGCTTCTGGCTTCAGCCCAGAACTAGCTGTTTCAGCCATTTCAGAGGCAAACCAGAAGATGGACAATTGATAGATCATGATTATCTCTCTCTCTCTCTCTCTCTCCTTTCGAATAAATAAAAATAAAATAAAAGATTTATTTCACTCACAATTCTGGAGATTCAAGAGCGTGGTGCCGACATCGGCTTGGTGTTGGTGAAGGCCTCATAGTGAAAGACATAACAGTGGCATCACGTGTAGAAAAGGTCACCAGGTGGGAAAGGAGGCAAAGGACTTGCAAGGTGCCAGTCTCACTCTTTTTATAACAGCCCACATTCATGGTAATGAATTCACCCCTAGCAAATCTGAATCACTAGACTCCACCTCTTAAAGGCTCCATCACCTCTCAACATTGCAATACCAAGGACCAAGTTTCCAACACACACACCATGGGAGTCCACACTAAAATCATATCCAAATCACAGCACTTCCTGCGGATGGCACTGTCCACTAAAAGTAGTAGGATCCTTTCTCCCTCTCCCCCCTCCCAGTTTTTGGAAATGCAAAAAAGGCGGGTTTTAATTGTTATAACTGTGGTAAATGCATTTCTGGTAAATACATAGATAATGGCAAGATCTAGGATGTTGTTTGTCCCTCAAAAAAAAAACCACATAATAAAGTCTAGCAGCGTGAACTTCTCATAGCGCTGTGGGTATATCTTACTTACAGATTCAAACCTTTAAGACTTGGAGAATCAAACATTTTTAGAAATCCCGTTGACTTTCTCATGTTCTTGAGGACTCAGGATCAACCAAAAAAATCAAGTTGCAAAGACTATTTTCCCAAGATGTATCTAGTAGTCTTTCTAGTGAATACACTAAAAAATTATCCTCAGAAGTTTTTAAAAATAACAAAACATGAAGTTGGCTTACTCACTCAGAAATACCTATTCATTCCGTACCCTTTGAGTTAAGTCAAAACAGGTTGAGTGCTTATCTTGGTTTCTAAAATCCTTTGTCTTCCATTAAAAATAAAAACTAAAGCTAGATGACTGGTATTTTGATATCTGACCAAGTCTCATTTCCAGTACAACTATAGACTAAAACACCACCCACAGCAAATCTCTTACATTTTTATGTGGAAAGTTTGTGTACTTGTCTTGGCTCCACACCGTAATATCTTGTTCAGCATCAAGTATGTGTATGTTGATTTCCCCCTCATTGTCTCCTAAGTCCATTACAGGTGTCTGGTGGAGAATCTGACTGGGACATCCCAGAAAGTAGCCCAGACATCAAAGAAGACCTGGAGCACCCTCTACCACATCCAAGGAGGGGGCTCATTAAGGATGCTGAGTGGGCCACCCAGACTCAAAGCCTTGCACTATAATAGACTTCCCCAAACAACAAAATGTATGAACATATCCTAGGAGTTTAGAGATTGGTGACCTGGATCCAAATATTAACTGCCATCACTTAAATCCTCTGAGCTACAACTTCTTCACCCACCACAGCAGGATGTAGTGGACAGCAAATAGATCATATGGAGTCAGGCTCTGTGAAAGTGCTAATCTACAGATTGCTGTTGATGACTGAGATGGTGGTAAGTATGTAGCGCATGGGAACCAGGGCCATCTCTGGACTTTGTACTGTCTGAATGAGGTGGAGCCTGTGGAGCAAAGGACCCCACACTCCCAAAACAGTTTCTATGAGGTGATGTCTTAGTCTATTTTGTGCTGCTGTAACAAAATTCCTGACACTAGGTAAATTGTAATGAACCAGAAATTTCTCAGTTTCTGAACACTGAGAAGTCCAAGACCGAGGGGATCACATCTGGTGAGGGCCACCTTACTGCATCAACCCATGGCAGAAGAGCAGAGAGGGCAAGAGAAAGACCAAAGGGGCTACACTCATCTTTTTATAAGGAACTCACTGCTATCTATGGTAATGATTATTGATCTATTCATAGGGCAGAGTCCTCACAGTCTAATTATCTCATTAGGCCCCACCTCCCAGCACTGTTTAGAGGTAGTTAAGTTTCCAGTATGTGCTTTGGTGGGACATGTTCAAATCAACATTATTATCCAATATGAAATATTAGGAACACTCAGAAGGTGATTCAGGCCTAATGTTGCCATTTCTGAATCCCTGTTTTTCATTCTTAAGAGGTGTAAGAGGCAGAGAACTTCAATTTTTGCCGGGTCATCTCATAAAATAATGTTTGAGAACTTTATGGCTTCTCACACCTTTTTAAATTAATATCTAAAAATGTTTCTTTCTGAGTTTATATAGATGCAAAGGATATATGTCTGGCAAATTGAAAATATTGAATATTTAAAAAGCAAACTCTGATATGACTTCTTTATGTACATTTTTAAAAAAAATATTCATTGGTTTATTCGAAAGGCAGAGTTACAGAGACAAAGAGATCTTCCATACATTGGTTTGGGGCTGGGCCCCGTCAAAGCCAGGAGCCAGGAACTCCATCTGGATCTCCCACATGGGTGTTAGGGGCTATCTTCCCACTGTCTTAGAAGCACATTAATAGGAAGCTGGATCAGAAGTAGAGCAGCTGACTTGAACCGGCGCTCATATGAGCAGCCAGCATTGCGGGTGGTGGCTTAATCTGCTGCGGCACAATCCTGGTCCCCTGATAGGACTTTTTTTTTTTTTTTGACAGGCAGAGTGGACAGTGAGAGAGACAGAGAGAAAGGTCTTCCTTTGCCATTGGTTCACCCTCCAATGGCCTGCACACCGCGCTGATCCGATGGCAGGAGCCAGGTACTTATCCTGGTCTCCCATGGGGTGCAGGGCCCAAGCGCTTGGGCCATCCTCCACTGCACTCCCTGGCCACAGCAGAGAGCTGGCCTGGAAGAGGGGCAACTGGGACAGAATCCGGCGCCCCGACCGGGACTAGAACCCGGTGTGCCGGCGCCGCTAGGCGGAGGATTAGCCTAGTGAGCCGCGGCGCCGGCCCCCTGATAGGACTTTTTAAAGTGTTTCCCACTGAATCTAAACACCACAGAAATTTGGTGTTGAACAAAATTCATTTTAGAAACACGTATACACAAATAAACAAGCTCATCTTTAATAAGCAAAAATAAATAAATAAATAAACCACACAGCTCCAAGGGGCAAGCATTTGGCTTGGTGGTTATGATGCCCAAGTTCCACATTGGAGTGCCTGGGTTTATACCCTTGCTCTGGCTCCCAATTCCAGCTTCTTGTGGAGGCAGACCTTGGGAAGTAGCAGATGATGACTCGAGTAATTGGGTTCCTGTCACTCACATGGGAAACCTGGATTGAGACCTTCTCGGCGTTGCCCAGATCGGTTTTGGACATTTCAGGCATTTGGGGGAAGAACCAGCAGACAGAAGCATTCTCTTTCCTTCCCTCCCTTCCTCTCAAGAAAAAAGAAAAAAAAAAACAGACAAAAAGACCTAAACACAAGACCTAAACCTATAAAATTTCTGGAAGAGAACATAGTATGAAATCCCCTTGAAACTAACCTTGGCAATGATTTTTTTTTTTTGCTATTATACTGAAAGCATAGACTATAAAAGTAAAAATAACTGAAACCACAATAATATTGTCACTGGGTAAGACAATAATCAAGAACAAACTTTACACGTTATTAAGACTGACTCATGAGGCAAGGCTGCTAGAGACGACAGGCATGGAGTCAGATGTCATAGCTGGCACAGGAGAGAATCAGTGTCCCAGCCCCTAGAGTAAAGGGAAGAGGTATGAAGACACCCAATGGGAGAGGCAGTTATCAACCATAAAGGGAGCAGACAAAACTAAACAGTTCTGCCTGAACAAAACAAAGCAGAAACAAACTGGAGCCAAGGATAGTATGCTGCAGGAGCAGGGACACATTTCCCTGGGTTCCTCCTGCAAGTGTGTGTGCAACTGCTCATCTGAGGGTGAGGATAGACGAGTCCTTTCTAATAGGATTGTCAAAGGGATCACATAAATAAGACCAGTGTCTGCTAATACTAACTGATAGAATTAAAAAGGAGAGAATGACCCAACATGGGAAGTGGGATACACAGCAGACTCATAGAATGGCAAATGCCCTAAACAGCACTCTGGCCTCAGAATCAAACCTTAAGCATTGGAAAACCAAGACATTGTGACAAAAAATGACCTAAATAGAAAGAGCCCAGTGGAAAGAATGGGCCATCAAAAAAGGAGGTAACTTTCTCTGAAGGGAGGAGAGAACTTCCACTTTGATTATGGTCTTGTCTAAATAAGGTCGGAGTTTGGCCAGCACCGTGGCTCACTAGGCTAATCCTCCGCCTAGCGGCGCCGGCACACTGGGTTCTAGTCCCAGTCAGGGTGCCGGATTCTGTCCCGGTTGCCCCTCTTCCAGGACAGCTCTCTGCTGTGGCCAGGGAGTGCAGTGGAGGATGGCCCAAGTGCTTGGGCCCTGCACCCCATGGGAGACCAGGAGAAGTACCTGGCTCCTGCCATCGGATCAGCGCGGTGCGCCGGCCGCGGCGGCCATTGGAGGGTGAACCAATGGCAAAGGAAGACCTTTCTCTCTGTCTCTCTCACTGTCCACTCTGCCTGTCAAAAAAAATAAATAAATAAAAAATAAGGTCGGAGTTTGTGAACTCAAGAGGCTTCCATAGCCTTGGCAGCTCATGACAAGAGCCTCAGGTGATTACTGATGTCATAAATAAGAGTGTCAATTGTTGGGGCCGGCACTGTGGCACAGCTGGTTAATGCCCTGGCCTGAGGCGCTGGCATCCCATATGGGCGCCGGTTCGAGACCCGGCTGCTCCACTTCTGATCCAGCTCTCTGCTATGGCCTGGGAAAGCAGTGGAAGATGGCCTAAGTACTTGGGCCCCTGCACCCGCGTAGGAGACTCGGAAGAAACTCCTATCTCCTGGCTTCAGATCAGCACGGCTACAGCCATTGTGGCTGATTGGGGAGTGAACCTGCGGATGGAAGACCTCTCTCTCTCTCTCTCTCTCTCTCCTTTCTCTGTGTAACTCTGACTTTCAAATAAATCAATAAATATTTTTTAAAAAGAGTGTCAATTATTAAATCAACAACAGGAGTCACTGTGCACTTACTCCCCATGTAGGATCTCTGTCTTAATGTGTTGTATTATGTGAATTAACAGTAAAACTAATTTTCAAAGAGTACTTTATACTTTGTGTGTCTGTGTGGGTGCAATCTATTGAAATCTTTACTTAGTATATACTAAGTTGATATTCTGCATATAAAGATAATTAAAAATGAATCTTAATGAAGAATGAGATGGGAGAAGGAGTAGGAAATGGGATGGTTTGCAAGTGGGAGGGTGGTTATGAGGGGGAAATTGCTATAATCTAAAAGTTATACTTTCTAAATTTATATTTATTAAATTAAAGTTTTCTTTAAAAAAAAGAGTCCTTTCTTTGAGACATTGGGAGGAGGCTCGAAGGTACAGGTTGCTAGGGTGTAATCTGCAAACTTTATTGGTTGTCTGTTTGATTTAATCAGGTTCCTTCCAGATAACTTTATAACTTATTTACATGTGTTAATGATATATTGAGACTTAGATTAAAACAAACCCAAAGAGATATGCTCTACAATGTTGTGCCTATAGTCAACAATACTATATTGTGCACCTAAACTTTTTTTGATCTCATATTATGATAAAAACACACACAAATAAGCTCCCATGTTTACCGCCATCTTCCCAGTAGATCATCTACCCAATTTTGGATACTCTTGGCCCCCCAAAACAAGAGGTTATGTTGAGGAGGTTTTTCCTCCAATGTCAGTAGAACAACAACTCATTTTTCTTCCATTAGCACAACTAATCTGAAAAGAGTACAAGTAGAGTTGCTTTTTTAAAAATTTTTGTTCTTGTAGTTAGGAGGGTTAAAATTAGGAAGATGAAAACATCTGATGCCCAATGATGTAACAAAAAAAGCATGCAGATCCCAAATTAATGCATTTTGTAAAAACCAGAAGCAATTAAAACATGAAGGCTATCAATCCTCCAGGTGCAAGATGTTGATCAGCCTGGAAGGCACTTTTGATTTATCTGTCATTTACAAACCTGAACCTGACAGTCAATTTGTGCAACACTCTACCCAAAATGAGAACGGATTCATTTGATCCTGGCAAGCTGTGTAGGCTGTTGAGAGGGTCACATGACTCACGGTGTCACCTGGCACCATGTGGCACACAACACTGTCAGGCAGCAGTGAGCTCTATTCAGAACAAGAGAACTCTGCAAAGGTACAGCTCACTGGGTTTGCCCTCCCTCAGTCCAGAAATTGCCCTTCAGTTATATTGATTTTCTTCTCATACCTTTATGCAGTCTCCCTCTGACTATGATGTTTTTGATTCTCCCTTCAGCTGCTCATCAAGTCCTACTCATAGCCCTGTTTTAGTTTTTGGATACGGACTGCTTCCACTGCTCCCTGCCCCAGCGGGACAATGCATTTTCCTGTCTCTCTACTTTGCTATTACTTCCATGGAGTCAGGAATTTCATTTCAGTTCTTTTTTTTTTTTGACATATAGAGTTAGACAGTGAGAGAGAGAGAGAGACGGAGACAGAGAGAAAGGTCTTCCTTCCGTTGGTTCACCCCCTAAATGGCCGTTACGGCCAGCGCTATGCCAATCTGAAGCCAGGAGCCAGGTGCTTCCTCCTGGTCTCCCATGTGGGTGCAGGAGCCCAAGCACTTGGGCCATCCTCCACTGCCTTCCCAGGCCACAGCAGAGAGCTGGACTGGAAGAGGAGCAAGTGGGACTAGAACCCAGCACCATATGGGATGCTGGTGCTGCAGGTGGAGGAGTAACCAAGAGAGCCATGGTGCCGGCCCCATTTCAGTTCTCAATAGGCCTCCTTGACCTACACAACCCAGACTAAGGGAATTCAGTAATTTATGGGTTTCTCTGCCCTGTCTTGTCTCACGCTCTGCTGTACCCTGGGACATCCACCTCTTATACAGGAGCACTGACCCCTTAACCTGTGTTTCAGTTACCCATTGCCACAGGATAAACCACCCAAATGAAGTGACTAACAACATCATTCATTATTTATGATTCTGTAGGTTGACAGATCTTGGATCAACAAGTCTGCTCTACATGGTATGAACTGTGGTTAGTTAGGCAGCTGCATGTAACTGTTAGCTCTGCTGGAGTTAGGACGTCCATGAAGGTTTTGCCCAGATGATAGGCAGTTGGTGCAGCCTTTTGCCTACCGCCTCTCTTTTTCCACAACCTGAAGAGGCTTCCTCATAGCACGACCACTTGTTTCCAAGAAAGTAGAAACTATCTGTGCCCACAACTGGCACAGTACCACCCATGCTGCCTTCTGTTGGCCAAGCAAGTTGCATGGCCAACCCAGAATCAAGGGAAAGAGAAACAGAACATACCTCTTGATGTAAGAGAAATGTGTATATACAGGAAGGGGGGAAATTATTGGTGGCAAGCTTCAGAGGCAATTCTACTGCAATGAATAGTTCTTGTTATGGGACCATTATACTAGAGGTAGTGAGTTACCTACTTTACTCATAAACAAACTTGACCATGCCATATAGTCTCTTTAACTTGTGTACATGAAGTCTTTGTTTGCTGAGACAATTGATGTAGAAAGTCCTTTAACAACCCCTTTGAGGGGAGGCCATTTGCTATAGCAGCTAAGACCTGCTTGTATCCTATATCAGATACTTGGATCCTATATCAGAGGGTCTGGGTTCAAATTCCAGCTCTGCTTCTGATTCCAGCTTCCTGCTAATGAAAGCCCTGGGAGGCAGCTTGTAGACTCATGTAGTTAGGGCCCTGCCACCACAAAGGAGACCAACATTTCAATTTTAAGTACTGATTTTGTGTAATAAATAGGGAAACAGGCACACACACATAGAAGTAATGTCAACTCTAGTAGAAAGTTTGAGGGAGTGAAATTTATCTGCATTGCACTAACCTGTTCTTCTAGTCCCCGTTCTTTTTCGATTTTAGATTATTTTATTTATTTATTTATTTATTTGAGAGGCAGAATTACAGACAGAGAGAGGGAAAGATAGAGAGAAAGCTCTTCCATCTACTGGTTCATTCCCCAAAGGGCCACTATGGCTGAAGCTGGGCCCATCCGAAGCCAGGAGCCAAGAGCTTCTCCTGGGTCTCCTAAAAGGGTATAGGGGCCCAAGCACTTGTGCCATTCTCCACTGATTTCCCAGGCTATAAGCAGAGAGCTGGATCAGAAGAGGAACAGCTGGGACATGAACTGGCACCATATGCGCTGCAGCCAGAATCTTAGCCTTCAATGCCACAGCGCCGGGCCCAGTCCCCACTCTTTAGAATCCTCCTGTCCCAGTCTTTAATGGCAACTGCAAAGTCTTCAAGTCTTCTCTTGTTCTTTTCTGTTTCAAACCAACCCTTGTACAAAGGAACTTATTACCTAGTAGGCATCGACATGTAAAGGATTCATAAAATTTACTTTGGCACATATTTCTGATCTCAGAAGCACTTGCCTCAGGAGTTCTGAGATAATGCTTTAACCTGGGCAAATGATGTTTGAATAATGGTATTCCAGGTATCAAAAAAAGCTAAACTGAAGTTGGGCACATACGTGTGCCTGCATATGTCTATAGGCTAGGTGGGGCTTCTCACGTAAATCTAGCTCACATTTTAAGAAGCAGAATGTTACCTGGATGTGTTTGTACATTTGTGTGAAACCACTTCTGAGAGTAAATGATCTCTGAAGGCATTTAATGGAATCAAAGATACATTGCTAATCCTGCTCTGATTAATACCACGTTAGCCAATTTTCCTGATCACATCATTAAAACACCCTACGTGAAGATTAGGAACAAATTATACCATGCTACATACAAAGACTTATCCTAGAGGAAGAAATGATAAATTCTGTTGTGAATTCAAAGGTGACCAGAGAAGCATTACAGAGAAGGCTGTAGCTAAGCAGAGATTGGGCGAGATGAATAGGACCTTAAGAGAGAAAAGCAAATGCTTTGAGTTGATCTGTTTAATTTTTTAAGAGTCTGAGATTTATTATAATGCTAACATTACCTCTAATGCACTAATGAGAATAAAGAAAGAAATTAAAGACTGAGTTCACATTCAATTTTAAGGAGTCTTGTAACAATGAAACCAGACAGTCTGTTACCAATCTTGAAAGTATAAAATGGGGATGAGTGTTGTGGTACAGCAGGGTAAATCAACTCTTGAAATACCTGCATCCCATATTGGGGTGCCAGTTTGAGTCCCAGATGTTCCATTTCTGATCTAACTTCCTGTTAATATGACTGGGAAAGCCGCAAAAGATGGGACAAGTACTTGGGCCCCTGCCACACATGTGGTAGACCCAGATGGAGTTCCACACTCCTGGCACTGGCCTGGTTATTGTGGTCATTTGGAAAGTGAACCAGCAGATGAAAGATTCTCTCTCTCTCTCTCTCTCTCTCTTTCTCTCTCTCTCTTTCTGTCTGCATCACTTCACTTAAATAAATAAAAATTTTAAAATCTTTTAAAAATGTAAATGATGTGGTTAGTACCAAGATTACAATACACCAGAAGGACCATGGAAGTACATTTTCCAGTGAGACTCACAGGTCTCATTCTACCACCCATGTGGGAAACCAAGATGGAGTTCCAGGCTCCTGGTTTAAGCCTGGTCCAGACCTGGCTATTATAGCAAATTGAGGAATGAACCAGCAGATGGAAGAAGTCTCTTGCTCTCTCTCACTTGCTTACTCTTGTTCTGTCTCTCTCTCTCTCTCTCCCTTTCTCCCTTTGCCTTTCAAATAAAAAAAAAATCTAAAAAAATAAGTAAAATATATGCAATAAATTTAATCAAAAAGGTGAAAGCTCTCTACAGTGAAAACTATAACATACCATTTCTCTACAATGAAAACAATAACATACCATTATTAAACAAATTAAAGGGGCCAGTGATGTGGCACAGTGGGTTAAAGCCCTAGCCTGTAGCTTCAGCATCCCATACGGGCACCAGTTTGAGCTCTGGCTGCTCCACTTCAGATCCAGCTCCCTAATAAAGCTCCTAGGAAACCAGCAGAGGATGGTCCAAGTTCTTGAGCTCCAGCACCCATGTGGGAGACCCAAAAGAAGTGCCTGGCTTCAGATTAGCTCAGCTCCAACTACTGCAGCCATTTGGGGAGTGTACCAGTAGATGGAAGACCTCTCTCTCTCTCTCTCTCCCTGTCTCTACCTCTCTCTGTAACTCTGTCTTTCAAATAAATAAAATAATATTAAAAAAAAAAAAAGAAATTGAAGGCTGGTGCCATGGCTCACTTGGCTAATCCTCCACCTGCGGCACCAGCAACCCAGGTTCTAATACCGGTTGGGGTGCTGGATTCTATCCAGTTGCTTCTCTTCCAGTCCAGCTCTCTGCAGTGGCCTAGGAAGGCAGTGGAGGATGGCCCAAGTGCTTGGGCCCTGCACCCACATGGGAGACCAGGAGGAGACACCTGGCTCCTGGCTTTGGATTGGCACAGCACGCTGGCCACAGAACACCAGCTGTAGCGGCCATTTGGGGGGTGAACCAATGGAAAAGAAAGACCTTTCTCTCTAACTCTGCCTGTCAAAAAAAAAAAAAAAAAAGAAAGAAGGAAAAAAAATTGAAGAGGACACAAAGAATGGAAAGACATCCTGTGTCCATGGATTGCAAGGATCAATATTATTAAAATGTCCATAGTACCCAAAGTGATTTTCAATGAAATTCTTGTCAAAATATCAACTTTTCATACAACTAGAAAAAGCACTATGAACATTTTTATGGAACTAAAAAAGACTACAAATAACCAAAGCAATCTTGAGCAAAATGAATAAAGCAGTAGGCATTTATGCTACCTGACTTTAAAACATATTACAGTAATCAAGACAGAATGGTATTTGCATAAAAACAGATCCATAGACGAATGGAACAGATTAGAGACTCTAGAAGTAAACCAACACAACTACAGTCAACAGATTTTTAATGCTAAGAATATGCATTAGCAAAAGGACGGTTTTTTCAATAAATAATGGTACAAAAATTGGATATCCACATGCGGAAGAATAAAAGTAGACCCTTATCTCTCACCATATAAAAAATCAACTCAAAATGGGTTAAAGACATAAATTTGAGGACGAAACTCTGAAACTATTAGAAGAAAACATAGGGAGAACACTTCAGGACATTGGAATGAGTAAGCACTTTTTGGATCAGACTACAAAAGAACAGGAAATAAAAGCAAAAATAAACAATTGGCATTTTATAAAATTAAAGACTTTTTGTACAACAAAGGAAACACTAAACCAAGTGAACAAACAACCCACAGAATTGGAAAAAATATTTATAAGCAACACATCTGACAAGAGGTTAAAATCATGTTTGTGTGTGTGTGTGTGTGTAGACCTGAATGGAGTTCATGGCTCCTGGCCTTGGCTTGTCCCAGCCCTGGCTGTTGCAGTCATTTCGGGTGTGAACCAGTGGATGGAAGACCTTTCTCTTCCTCACTCTTTTTTTTTCACTCTGCCTTTCAAATAAAAAAAAAAAAAAGGAATGTATATTCTGCCATTGTTGGGTTGAGTGTTCTATATACCTCTGTAGAGTCTAATTGGTTTATTGTATTGTTATTTTTCTCTATGTCCTTGTTGATCTTTGCCTAGATGTTGTATCTGCAACTGAAAGTTATATTTTGTATTTTCCAATCATTTCTATAGAACTATCTCTCCCTTAAGTTCTGTCATTATTTACTTCATATAGTTTGGTCTCTCTTGTATAGTGCAAATATGTTTATAGTTATTATATCTTCTTGATAAAGTGGCCTTTTTATTAATTTATAATGTCCTTATTTGTCTCTTTTAATAGTTTTTTGAGTAAAGTTTATTTTGTCTGCTATTAGTGTAGCCACCCCTGCTATCTTTTTACTCTTTGCAGAGTATCTTTTTCTGTACTTTCACTTTCAACCTATTTATATATTTGGTTCTAAAATGAGTCTTTTGTAGTGTACATATAGTTGTATCATGTTGTTTTATCCATTCTGCTAACCTATGTATTTTACCTGAAGGCTTTAATCCATTGTAGTTAAAATAATTGCTAATAAAGTAAAGCCTTACTTTTGCCACTCTTCTATTTGTATTCTGTATATCTCACTGCTATTTTGTCATTCATGTCCTCTATTGTGTCTTCTTTTTGTTTATTTTGTTTGTTTGTTTGTTCATTTGAGAAGCACAGAGACAGAGACAGACTGAGAGAATTCTTCCATCCACTGGTTCACTTCCCATGTGCCTGCAACAGCCAGGGTTGAACAAGGCTGAAGATGAGAGCCTGAGACTTAATCCAGATCTCTCACATGAATATGTGAGCATTCTTCTCTATTCATGAAATCAGTTTGGTACTGGGATCCATGTTTTCTAACTTTTTAAAGAGCTTCTTGAGGTCTTCCGAAGCTTCTGCTAAACTTTGCACTGTGAGTTTTCTTGGGGATTCTTTTCTTCTCTTGGAGTTTCTTTTTCTTTAGCTTGTTCTTCAGTTATGTGATCATGAAGCCTAAGCAACAGGAATTTTTTTAACTCCATTGTAATCTTAAGGAATTGCTCTCATTGGCCGTCATTGACCAAAATCTTGTTATATAGTGCCTGTCTGTTGGATTGCTATTACTTTAACAAAAAATTCTGCTCTTATACCTCCCTATCCTCCCCTACTTTATTATATAGTTATCAATTGCAACTTTTTTTAAGATTTTATTTATTTATTTGAGAGGTAGAGTTAGAGACAGTGAGAGGAAGAGGCAAAGAGAAAGGTCTTCCATCCACTGGTTCACTCCCCAAATGGCCACAATGGCAAAAGCTGAGCAAATCAAAAGATGCCTCAAACTAACTCATATTCATAAACTCTTGGGGTAGGAAAGACTTTAGAGCCATGAGTTGAAGCTGTGGTCCTGTGTACAGGTTCTGGGAGCAGCATCATGCCAGGTGTGGAAGCAGACCTTCACCTCACAGGTCAGATGTCCCATCATGATGCTCTGGATGCTACTTCCCAAGGAACAAATGTCATTCTCTGTGAACACAGTAACACTGAACAAGATCTCCTTTCTGACCTACGTGATATGCTGGGTACCCACCTAGAGAATAAGATTAATGTTATCTTGTCAGAGACAGACAGGGATCCTTTTCTTGTGGTATAAGGGATACAGGAACATCAATATGACACAGTCTACAGATTGCATCTCCTTAGTTTAATTATAGTTGGGATATGTTAATCTAGATTCCTCTGCCATTGGTTAGTTTTAAAATGTCCTTTAAAAACTTGTGATTGAGGGGCCAGCATTGTGGCACAGCAGGTCAAAGCCCTGGCCTGAAGCGCTGGCATCCCAATGGGCGCCCATTCTAGTCCCAGCTGCTCCTCTTCCGATCCAGCTCTCTTCATGGTCTGGAATAGCAATAGAGGATGGCCCAAGTCCTTGGGCCCCTGCACCCATGTGGGAGACCCAGAAGAAGCCTCTGGCTCCTGGCTTTGGATCAGCGCAGCTTCGGCTGTTGCGGCCATCTGGAGAGTGAACCAGATGGTTCACTGTCTGTCTCTACCTCTCTCTGTAACTCTGTATTTCAAATAAATAAAATAAAATAAAATAAACCTTGGGATTGAACACCTATTTTTTGGTAGTAGCCTGCTTGGGATGATATGGTCTGTCTCTGTGTCCATGTTCTGTAGATCCACCTAAATTCCAGTCTCTCACCTCAGTTTCAGAATCAAGATGAGATTTATTAGTAGGAAGATTTTGTAAAATATGATTGTTATTCATGTTACTATGTCTTTATTTTATTTTTAAATTTTTTAATTTTTAATTTTTATTTTTAATTAGTTTTTAACAAATTCAATATGATCTGTAGATCCAATTCCAAGAACATAATGATAGGTGACTTGCCTATAATTTTATTAGTGATGTAAAGTTGTTTAGTCCTGAAAATAATACACCATTAATTTTTATCAGGTACTCACTCAATGCTTCATAAATTTAACACTTTCAGTCCTCATAAGTAAGCATATAGATATTATTAGCCTAACCATTTTACAGGTGAGGAAACAAGCAGATTAAGTAGTTTGCCTAAGGCCACATAGCTACAGATGATGGTTATGATGCAAACTCTGGCAGTCTTGCCCCAGAACCTATATACTTAACTACTTAATTCAATACACTGACAATGAAACTCTTACAAGAAGTGTGGAAGAAACCTGAAGGAAAATAGTCCATTTTAAGAATAGTTTTTAAAAATGCTTTTATATACATGTCCAGTTTCTCTTTGGGGTATGTTACTTTGAAGATGATAAAAGCAAATCTTAAAATACTTCCCCAAATTAGCACTGGCATTGTGGTGCAGCAGGTTGGAGTGCCAACTCAAGTCCCAGCTGCTCCACTTCTGATCCAGCTCTCTGCTGATGTACCTGGGAAAGAAATGAATGATGGCCCAGGTACTTGAGCCTCTGACCCCCATGTAGGAGACCCAGATGGAGTTCTGGGCTCCTGGCTTCTGCCTGGCTCAGTTCCTGCTATTAAGGATGTTTGGGGAGTAAGCCAGTGAATGGAAGATATCTTCTTCTCTTCCTCTGTCACTCTTTCAAATAAATCTTAAAAGGGCTGGGACAGGCTGAAGCTGGGAGCCAGTAACTCTTGTCAGAGTCTCCACATGGGTGGCAGGAACCCAACTGCTTGGGCCATCATCTGCCTCCCAGGTGTATTAGCAGAAGGATCTAAAGGCAGCAGTAGGACTTGATCTCAGGCACACCAATGTAGATGCCAGCAACCCAAAGGATGGCTTAATCTGGTGTACCACAGCACCTTCCCCAGGAGTTCGCCTTTCTTTTATAGGTTGCTTATGCTACAATCTTACTATCTCCTGGATGATTTGGTATCCTAATTTAGAAATCATTTGTAATGGATCACCTGTATTATTGATTCACTCTATAAATAACCAGTAGGTTGAACCCTTGTGAAATGCTTCCAGTAGTGTTAGAAGCCAAGAAGTGGAAAGCTTCAGAGGGATGGTCAACGGTGTGAAAGTGGAGAGAACAAGCTAGTAGACAGCCTTCGGAAGACCACCCAATACTATATGGCTCAGTCAACCATTGTTGGCTTTCTTCTGTGTGCTGGGTGCAGAGTTGTGGAGACAAGATAGAATTTGGATGGTTATAATAAAGTTTTTAAGTAACCATGCCAAAGATAAACTTAGGATAGATATTTAGGGAAGGTTTTCTAAGGAAAGAGAATTCAGTCAAAAGGGATGGCTTGAACAAATACAAGGTTAGAGTGAAACGACACACTACATTGAAAAAGCCCATGTGATTCATTATTGTTAGGGTAGAAAGGGGCTGCAGGAAATTGTAACCATGGATGATACTAAAGAAGGAACGGGACTACTGACTCACACCTTTTGTTCTTTATGGAATTCTTAAAGATTTCATCTGTGATAGTGATGGCAGGAAGGCTCTTATGGAGTTGGAGTTTGTAGTTAATTCATTTGGATAGAGTTCTGGAAGGGGTTAATGGATCAAAGAGTGTGTTTATGATTGGATATACTTACTGCCAAGTGGTTTTAAATGAATGATGATATTGCTGTAATAAAATTTGTTTAAAAAAAAAAAAAGACTGTGACAACTCTGACTCCCCAGCCACGTTAAGACTCTTAGCACCTTAAGTTTACTGTCACACCAGGGAGATGTGAAGAAGGGCTTGTAAAACCACTACCAAACCTGTCTTACCTGTCCTTTCTTCATTTCAACGCTCCTGTGGTTGCTATAACTTTTGACTGTTTTCCAGAGTTCACAAAATTGGTTCTAACACTTCTGCTTGTTTTTTGATGTTTCCATGAAGGGATGAGAGCTTCCTCACTGCCATTTTGCTGACATCAATGCTAAACTCTTACTTTTTTCAACTTGATGACTTTTTTCATTTTTCCCATCAGCAATAATGGAAGTGTAAAAAGAAATTGTGACCCAGTTTGGGTTTTTTTTTGGGGGGGGGAATGGTATAACTTTTTTACTGTACTTATTATACCAATTATGATTAATTACTGTATTAATTACTGTATTTGTATTAATTACTGTATTTGATAAGTTGACTAAGAAGCAACATCTTATTTCTACTATAAATTTGAAATAGTATATTTAACTAAAAAATTTAAGTTCTAATATGATTGATTTGGGTGTCTGTGTTGCCTTGATGTGTTTTCCTCATTAAGCCCTTAAAAATTGTTCACTGGGCATTTGGGTTAGTTTGTGTATACTGATGTGAAAGCTAAGATACAAAAAATATCATCACACAAGAGAATTTAGGTTTAGAAGGAACCTCACATATTATATTATTCCAGTCATTCTCACAGGAGTCATCCATAGAGCCCTAAACAACATCTCAAGCCCTGCCCAACTGAACATCTGGGAATCTATGTTTTAAATTTTTCTCTGCTGATTCTCATATGTAGGTAGGTTTGGGAATAAGTGATATACTCTATCTAGGTGTAAGGAAAAGGAAGATGAGGCCCCATTAGGTAAATGAAATTGACCATAGTAGGGATCTCTTTAGGGTCAGCAAACCATCCCCATAAATCTGTTATTCTGGAAAGGAAGACAACATACCTGACCAAAAAAAAAAAAAAAAGAAGAAGAAGAAGAAGAAGGAGAAGAACCAGGGGTAGGTGTTTAGTGTAGTGGTTAAGACACTGTTTTGGATGTCCAATCCCCTATCTGAGTGGCTGGTTTGAGTCTCGGCTCCACTTCTTATTCCAGTTTCCCACTGAAGTACACCTGGGAAACAGTGGTCATAGATCAAGTACTCAGATACTGCCACTCACATGGGAGACCTAGATTGAGCGCTGGCACCTGACTCCAGCCTGGCTCAGCCCCAGCCATTGGGAGCATTTGGGAAGTGAATCAACAGATGGAAGATCTCTCTCTCTCTCTCTCTCTCATTTCATTTAAATAAATTTAAATAAATACAAAACAAAGAATCAGATGATAAAAACAGGGCTATCGTTTCCATCTTCCCACCAATGCACACCCTTGGAGGCACCAAGGGATGGCTCAAGTAATTGGGTTCCTGTTACCCTTGTGGGAGACACAGATTGAGATCCCAGGTCCTGGCTTTGGCCTAGCACAACTCTAGCTGTCAAGGACATCTGGGGACTGAACCAGCAGATAGCAAATAGCTCTCTCTCTCTCTCTTTCTGCCTTGCAAATAAAAGAATTAATTAATTAATTAAAATAAAAATTTTATCATAACAAAGCAATGTACTTTTGGCCTGGAATTTGTACATGTATGTGTGTTGATTTGGGCTTCTGAACTGCATTTCTGGTACCAACAGGTTGAGGAAAAGTGAGACACAATGTAGAAATGTAATGAGAAACTAAGGGCTATTTAAATGTGATCTTGCCTGAAGAATGTCATAGGCGGTGATCCCACTGTTCTGAAATCAGTGGCTGTAGTTCCTTAGTTGTTTCTGATGGACTCCAATCCCAAGCACGGTTTCTCTCCCTCTACTCAAATAGCTGGAGGCAGGTATCAGTCATTTGTTTTGAAGCAATTTCCAGTGGGTGAAATCTACCACCAGGGGTTATTGCCAGTATTTTAAAAGGTAAATGTTGTGGTTGCTTGTATTTTTCCCCACTTCTGTTGTTCCTCCAAGGAAACAAGCACAGGTTGGGTCACCCAAAATGTAGTACATGTCCATTCTTTTTCTTTAATTAGTAGCAACTTTTCCATGGAGCCCACTTCACCAGTGCAGAAGAATCCTGCAAACAATTTTGAAAGAAGGCTCTCATAGATTTCACTAACCATGAGACACACTGAACTAGCTTTGAAATACCAGAGCTGTTTAGTATTGTGTAGCTGGTTGGAGTTCAGGGGTGTGTAAAAAGGTAACTGAATGTGTGTTCTTTCTCAGGGACAGCTTGTGCTCTGCTACCTGTTGTGTTCTATTCACACCCTTCTGAAGATCAGAGTGGAATTCATCCTTGGCAATGTTTAAGTAAATCCTTGTGGTTCTGGAATGCTAGTCAGTGGATTCATGCTTGGCTAAGTACAAAAGAATCACCCTGGAGAATTTGATAAAGGAAGAGAGTCCAAACTTTTCTGTTCCTTCTTTTTTTTTTTCCCTCAGTCAGTCTGAGATTATGCCTGGGAATTAAAGGTCTCTAGTTGACAAGGGTGAAAAATTACTGTCCCAGAGGTTTCTGAATAAGTGTTAATCAATAGGTGGAATTTTGGTATGGAAGCTACTACCATCAATTTCATGATTTTTCTTTCCACATTTACAGGCTTGACTGTGTACAAAGTAAGATGTGGTTTGCAGGCTCTGGAGTGCTTCTGCTGCCTCAGCAGCGGACAGCAGTGTCAGCCTGATAGTATACATGGGAATGCCAGCTGTGATCATAATTGTAAATTCACCACTTCTTACCCTGGGTGAGTAAAACAAAATGTGAGGCTACACACTGGATATGTGGCAGGCTGGGGTAAATAAGGAAGGAATTGTATTTAGGTGGCTGCACAAATCCAAAATGAGGTGTCAGGAAATAAGAAAATAAAATTGAATTATTGGAGTTGAGAAAATCTAGTACTTCAAAGGGACAGACAGACAGGGGACATGAACAGTAGCAGTTCACACCCAATAGTCAAATACAAGTCACTGAAGATGTAAGGGGGAAAATGACATCTCAGCTCATCAAGGGATGTAAATTAACCCAAAAGCAAAACACCTCATCTTCTTTTAGTTAATACTAGTAAGTTTGAAGGGTTTTGGAAGTTTGTGCAAATGAACACATCCATTTATTGTTGTTGGGGGAAATGTGCATCGACACATTACTTTTCTTTGTCCAAGTTTGTGACAAATCAGGAGACAAAAAGAGTATCTTTGACCCACCAATTTCACTTCTAGGAAGTTCTGATAATTGGAGAATGCTGAATAGTAGAACTACTGTGTACATGTATGTATGATTTGGAATCAGGAAATATTACAAACAACCTAATCTCTTCTCATTATGGAATTGAGCAAATCAAACATAGTATATTAAAATACTGGAATGATGTGTTTCAAAAGAGGTAGATATATAATGCTAAAGAATATTCCAGGTCATAAAATAAAAGGTTTGAAATAGTTATATGTGTATATTTGCATAGAACAAATTCTGGATGGAATTACACTGAAATGTTAACAGGGATTGTACTTCAAGTGTGGAGTTACCCTGGTTTTCCATTTGTCTTAGTATTTTTAGTACTAAGCATGAGAAAACAAAGGCATTTATATTTTGGAAAGTAAACCACTTGGCAGAAATAATAATTGATTTCCAGGAGGACACACTAGAGCTATGTCCTAGATTGTCACTGTATTTATTCTAGTTCTTCAGAGTATACATCCTCATACATAGTCACACTCATATACTCACTGTGCTCTACAGCAAATAACTATAGTTAAAGTGCAGATAATTAGTTTCATAGAAAGCATTTTGTACAGTCTATACATACTTTGGAATCTATACTTGTGTACCTATACACAGTACTTTTAAAAGCATGTAGTGGGGCCGGTGCTGTAGCGCAGAGGGTTAATGCCCTGACCTAAAGTATCAGCATCCCATGTGGGCATCAGTTCGAGAACTGACTGCTTCACTTCTGATCCAGCTCTCTGCTATGGCCTGGGAAAGCAGTAGAAGATGGCTCAAGTTCTTGGTCTCCTGTACCTGCTTGGGAGACCCAGAAGAAGCTCCTGGCTCTTGGCTCCTAGCTTCAGATCAGCACAGCTCCGTTGAGGCCATCTGGGGAGTGAACCAGTGGATGGAAGACCTCTCCTTCTCTCTGCCTCTCCTCTCTCTGTGTAATTCTGACTTTCTTCAAATAAATAAATAAATCTTTTTTAAAAAGTAAAAGTATGTAATAAAATAGAATTAAAAGATAAATGTATTTTGGTGTAAAAAAGTTTGAAATCCATGCTGTCTTTTCATAGTACACATTTTCTGGGGCTGGTATTATGGTGCAGCTAGGTAAAGCATCTACCTGTGACACTAGCATCCCATATGGGCACCAATTCAAGTTCTGGCTGCTCCATTTACTACCCAGCTCCCTGATAATGGACTGAGAAAAGCAGTGTAAGATGGCCCAAATGCTTGGGTCCCTGCACCTGTGTAGAAGACCCAGAAGAAACTTCTGTCTCTTGGCTTTGGCTTGGCCCAGCCCTGGACGTTGTAGCCATCTGGGGAGTGAAACAGCAGATAACAGACCTCTCTCTCTATCACTCCCTTTATCTGTGTAAATCTGACTTTCAAATATATCTTTTAAAAAATTACACATTTTACTTGAAGTTTTTGAATACATGAAATTTGTATACCTTTAAATAAAGTTTAAATTTGCATACCTTTAAATAAAATTTAAAAAAGAAACCTAATGAGCAAATATGATTTCAAGAATTGCTGTAACAAAGTAAACTTATATTTTGGGGCCGTGCTGTAGCATAGTGGGTAAAGCTACTGCTTGCAGTACTGGCATCCCACTGGCTGCTCCACTTCCAATCCAGCTCTCTGCTATGGCCTGGGAAGGCAGTGGAGGATGGCCCAAGTGCTTGGGCCTCTGCACCCACATGGGAGACCTGGAAGAAGATCCTGGCTCCTGGCTTTGGATCAGTGGAGCTCCGGCCTTTGCAGCCAGCTGGGGAGTGAACCAGCAGGTGGAAGACCTCTCTCTATCTCTGCCTCTCCTTCTCTCTATGTGTAATTCTGACTTTCAAATTAAAAAAAATCTTTAAAAAAAAAGTAAACATATTTTGTTTTTATTTTCCACAAATCTTGGGAGGGATCTGGTATATTTTATCATATTCATGGCTCTATGGAAAAAAATAAATAAATGACCATCTAATCAATGACTGTCAAAAACAAATACATTTTCCATTAACTTTTTGAATATGCTTCATGTGCATGAATCTCAAATTATTTGCACAAAAATAGAAATATTGTAATTCCATATCCCATGAACATTTTTAGATATCCTCATACATGTATATGTGATTTTGACAACTTAAGCAAGAAATGTGTGAGGATATTTTCTGAACAAGGTTTTATAAAAAGTAAAATTACTTTACAACTACCTAGCAAATCAATGTTATTCTTGGTCCTTCTGCTTATTCTCCTTTCTCCAAAAGAATCCAGTTGGAATCCTCAAAGCCACCAGCCTTGTGTATGCCACAGGGCAGCTGATGACAGACTACATGGGGTTGTATCAGTTTGGATCTTCCTACATTGATCATATCCAGAGAACATGTGAACTAGAGGCTACATTGCAATTTCCTATAGCTTCCCAATTTTAGCATGGAATCCATGAGGAAGAAATGGAAATTAGGATCAACACTTCAGTGCCAAGACCTGGTTTTGGATCAATACATATGGAAATAAAGCCTCCCAGGAGTTAAAGTTATGTCAACTCAAGTAGATAGCTTGTGAGAGGTGAGCTGTATCTGCCACCTGCTATCCAATCTTCCAATCCCCATTCTTTGAAATCCTTCTTTCCCAGGCTTCAGTGGCAATTACAGAGTCCCCAAGTGTTCTGTTCAGCTTCAAACCAATCATGAAACACCACTGTGGAAAGGAACTCATTAACCAGTAGGCATTGATGTGTAAAGGATTCAATTCAATATGGTACATATTTCTGATCCCAGAGTACCTGTGTGAGGAGTAATGAGGTAACACCTTAACCTGGGCAAGGCAAGTTGGAATAATGGCATTCTAGGTATCACAAACAAGCCAGCCAGCAGGAAAAACTACATTTGTTCGTGTGTGTATGTGTGTATGTGTGTGTGTGTGTGTGAGCCTGTGTGTCTAAAAACTATGTGGGGCTTTTCAAATCATTTCACATAGATAGCAGATGCTAACTGTGATACAATAACACAAGTAGGATAACACAAGTAGGAAGATTAGGGTCACCAGCTGGAAGCCACACCTTCCCATCCCATGTAATCCTATCCACCCACCTACCAATCAGATGATCCGTTCCCCAGGATGTATCTCCCCTTACCTGGGATCTGGGGGCAGTACTGGTAGCTTTGGGATCCGCAAGGAGAGAAGGCCTATACTTCCAGGAATGGAGAGTCCCTGCCTGTACTTCCAGAGGAGAAAACTCCTTGTCAAGGTCCCCACGGGTGCCTAAAGGTCAACCAATGAGGATCAGACCTGCCTCGACCTTTAACCCCCACACCCTGTATCTATAAAAGGAGCCCTCCCAACCTCTGACGCAAGACTTCCCCAGCCCTCACTCTGTTGGGACCAGGGAACCTCACCCGGGACGGAATCCCAATAAAAGCTTGTGAATTAATTGATTCACCTGCCTGGTAAGATTTGTTACGCGCTAAACACCTTCCATCATCTTTGTGCCTGTACTTCGATTGCTCCTCTAAATAAAAGGCAGCAGTCTGGAATAGAAATTTAAGCCCAATCTAGCCCACAACAACCATAGAATACTTAAGTACATAAGCTTATATTTTAAGTAACAGGATGGTGGCTGTATGTGTTTGTATGTTTGTGTGAAATAACTTCTGAGAGAAAATTATTTCTTAAGTCATCTAATGGAATCACAGATACATTGCTAATCCTGCTCTGATTATTACCCATTCAGCCAGGTTTCCAGGTCACATCATTAAAACACCATACATGAAGATTAGGAACAGAATATACAGGCTAGCTGCAAAGACTCAGCATAGAGGAAGGAGTAAGAAATTCTGTTATGAATTCAGAGGTGACCAGGAAAAGCATACTAGAGAAGGTTGTATCTAAGCAGAGACTGAGCATGATAGTTATCTATCATTCCTTAAGAGACCAGGAAAGAAAATATTTCAGTCAATTTTTAAATTTTTAATGGATATTAACATGTATGAAATTCTGTTCCTTTTGTTACAATCATTGGAGTCCATAACATGTTTGTTATGGTTTCTGCCTTGCAGAAGACCAGCCGCATGGATAGCACAAGAGAGCAGATGTCCAATGTTTCTTTAATCATGGCTCTGTCTAGTTCAATCACTGTTACCACCAATATCCTGGCCACCTTTCTTTCTTTTATTTTTTAAAGATTTATTTATTTATTTGAAAGGCAGAATTACAGAGAAAGAGGTGGGGAGAGAGACTGAGCTTCCCTCTGCTGGTTAACTCCCAAATGGCCACAATGGCCAGGGCTTGCTCAGACCAAAGCCAAGATCCTGGGACTCCATCAGGGTTTCCCACGCAGGTGCAGGGGCACAAGTACTTGGGCCATCTTCCACTGCTTTTCCAGGAGCGTTAACAGGGGATTGGGATTCTGACATTGCAGGTGGAGGCTTCTGCTGTGCCACAGGCTGGCCCACGTCCTGGATTAGGAGGGCTCTCAGGTCCACACAGTACTTTGCATCTGTGTAGGAACAATCCTGCTCTGTTGTGATTATGGACCTGGAGGGTAGATGTAATCTGCCTGCTTGGGTTGAAAAAGCCTGACCAACCTGCCTTGACAATCCAATTCTTAGAGAACTATGCTTTCTTTGAAAGAGATAGGCCACTGGGCATCACTCAAATATTTACACAGAGTGGAAGGAGAGGGAAAGGAAAATAGAGAAATGAAAAATAATGTGTTCATTTGAATTTTGAAACTTGTGAATAAAATGAGAAGGTTTTCTTGAGGAAAACACTGTAAGAACAACTCTAAGAAAGTATAGTTACAACTATTAATATTTTCCCCAAGTAGAGACTCTTTGTGCTGTTATCCTATTTGAGAAATAGAGAATCAAATTATTTTCAGGCATTTTCTTTGAAATGAGATCTTAAATTGGTATGTTTTCCTTTTTCACGTTAGAAACAAATAATATAGATCACAAGATAAATTAAAATTTTGTAATTGTTTTATCTAGTTACTATTAATAATAATTAAAATTAATTTCTCAATTTTTTTTAGAATTATTTTATTTAAAAGGCAGAGTGGCATGGAGAGAAGGAGAGACAGAGGGAGATCTCCCATCTGCTGGGTTAGTATCCAGATGACCACAACAGATCAGCTGGGCCAGGTTGAAGCCAAGAGCCAGGGTCCAGCAAGGTATCCTATATGGGCAGCAGGGCTCAGGTATTTGGGCCTTGCTCCATTGCTTTCCCAAGCATGTTGGTGGGCTCCTGGGTCAGAAGCAGAGCAGCTAGGACTCAACTGGCACTCCGGCATGGGATGAAGGTGTGGCAGGAGGCAGTTTAACCCAGGGCTCCACAATGCAGTCCCCCAAACCAATTTCACATAAAATTTTTTAACATTTAGGAACCGCTTGAAAGTAAAACCTCCAAACCAAATTATTTTATGTCATATTATATTATTTATCACTATTATTGTTTCTATACCATTCAATAGTTACAGCAATTCATAAAGAAGCTTAGTAAGCATTTGTTGAGTAAATAATTGAATAAATATAGCAAAATAAAATTATACATTTATTTATAAAATATCTTCAAATTTCTATGGCTTACTTCACAAGTCACAGAACATAATTGGAAGAATTTATGTATGTGACTTGAAAAACACTTTCAAAAACAGGCAGATCGGTTTCTGTCAATAAAGTAGATTCTAAGTGAATCTAAGTGTGCTGCAAATTGGAATGAAAACCAGTAAAGCAATAGAAAGGAAGCAAAACAGTGATATAGATGTGGGACAAACACCCTCAAACAAATCATAAAAGTTTGTGTGCCTCTGGCCTGCGCCACGGCTCACTGCCTTGCGGCGCCGGCACACCGGGTTCTAGTCCCGGACGGGGCGCCAGATTCTGTCCCAGTTGCCCCTCTTCCAGGCCAGCTCTCTGCTGTGGCCAGGGAGTGCAGTGGAGAATGGCCCAAGTACTTGGGCCCTGCACCCCATGGGAGACCAGGATAAGTACCTGGCTCCTGCCTTCGGATCAGCGCAGTGCGGCGGCCATTGGAGGGTGAACCAACAGCAAAGGAAGACCTTTCTCTCTGTCTCTCTCACTGTCCACTCTGCCTGTCAAAAAAAAAAAAAAGTTTGTGTGCCTTTCACAAATAACACATTTTGATTCTCCATCACTTCTTAAAATATTTTGTATCCTGTTTCAGATGTGCAAATCCCTACAGCGTGTAGTCTTCACTGAGACGGTGCATTGCTCTGCTTTGCTGGAACACTGCCAAGTAAGTGTGGTAGAAAGTCCTGGTCTGTATGCCATTTTCAATATAGAAAGAGCTTGTAACTGGACCAGAAATGTGCTCTGAGTAAGTGAGCTGAACCAGACTGAGGAACGATTTAAAGTAAAAAAAAAATCAAAAAACATGACAAAAGACTAAAACAAAATGGAATTCTCTGGTAATTAGCTTATTGGAGGGGTTACTCTAAAGAGGTCATGGTCAAGATTGCAAACACAAACCCCTGTCAGTACTAGGCTGTCAACATACATGCATTAAGTTGACTGGGATACAAAAGGGAATAGCAGCTGATAACGGAATTTAATGTTCTGAAATGCAATCCAGAGTAGTGAGTACTGTGGCCAAATGGAGAGGAAGTGTATGTCCCAAATAAAGGGTTCAGCCTTCAAATTGCCACAGCTGTGCTGACATGTGGGAATCCACGTATAGTATCTGCACCTCCAGCTAGGACTGTAAAGAACTATTCAGTTCATTTACATGAGAAATGGAATAATAAAGAGTGATATAAGGGGATCCCCAAAAGATTGTGGAAAATGCATATTATGAATACTGTGTTTTGTCAAACTTTGTTTTAAATCCTTGTAAAATTGTTAAGAATTACATAACACTACAATTTTCATGATTTTGTGATTTTAAAATTTACTTTATATGAGTGAAGCTGAATTTCTTTTCATTTCATTATTGTTTATAGCCCTGGCCTATCTTCCTGCTCAATCATATTTTTGTTTGTTTGTTTGTGTTTTACTTTTTATTTGTTGAACTCTTTATTTAGTAGAGCTATTAAGCCTTTGGCTATTATGTAAATTAAAATGTGATATAAAAATTTTAAGGGGCCAGCACTGTGGCGCAGCAGGTTAAAGCTACAGCCTGCTGCACCAGCATCCCATATGGACACCAGTTCAAATCCCGGCTGCTCCTCTTCCAATCCAGCTCTCTGCTATGGCCTGGGAAAGCAGTGAAAGGTGGCCCAAGTCCTTGGGCCCCTGTACTCACGTGGGAGACCCAGAAGAAGCTCCTGGCTCCTGGATTCAGATCAGCTCAGCTGTGGCCATTGCGGTCATTTGGGGAGTGAACCAGAAGATGGAAGACCTCTCTCTCTCTCTGGATCTACCTCTCTCTGTAACTCTGTCTTTCAAATAAATAAAATCAAGCTTAAAAAATTTTTAAAAATTGGGGCCAGCACTGTGGCGCAGCAGGTTAATCCTCCGCCTGTGGCGCTGGCATCCCACATGGGCGCAGGTTCTAGTCCCGCCTGTTCTTCCCATCCAGCTCTCTGCTATGGCCTGAAAGGCAGTGGAGGATGGCCCAAGTGCTTGGTCCTTTGCACCCATGTGGGAGACCAGGAGGAAGCTCCTGGCTCCTGGCTTCGGATCGGCACAGCTCCAGCTGTTGCAGCCATTTGGGGAGTGAACCAGCGGACACAAGACCTTTCTCTCTGTCTCTCCCTCTCACTGTCTGTAACTCTCTCTCAAATAAATAAATAAATGAAAATTTAAAAATTATTTATTAAAAAAAGAAACCAAAAATATTCCTCATTTAAAAAATTCTGCTGTCTCCGTTTTGGTTTCATCCATATAAACATGGTTCCAGATAAACACATCCAATAAATGTGTTTTTTAGAGACTGTTTTGGCCCTTTTCTCACAAGCACCAAGTCCAATTTTTTGTTGTGCTGATACACAGTCTGTACAGCAAAAGCAAGTGTATGTACGTGAGTATTTCCAACTGCAGAACTGAGTTCCCAGCTCCTGGCTTCAACCTGGACCAGCCCTGATTGTGGTAGGCATTTGGAGGACTGAACCAACGGATAGGAGCTCTGTCTCTCATTCTCTTATTCTGTGTGTGTGTGTGTGCATTTCAAATAAAAATTTAATTGAAAATGTTAAACGATGATGGACTTATGCTCAAATCTCCTATCATCTAGAGGCCATGCAACCCAGTTGTGTCCAGTCATCTGGCGCCATCTACAGGACACAGATAAGCAGTTGCCACAGATAAGAAAATTAAATATGATCTTGAGCCCCTGTTGCCCAAGGCATATCTGGAACTGCTATGAACAAATTGTTTCCTGATAAACAATGCCTTCTATCCCTTTATAAAAAATCTCTCCAATGTCTTTATAAACATCTCGGAATCTAGGGAGTTTTTCCTGCTCCCTTTTGCTCTGAAGTTTCATAAAGCACTTTTCTTTCATTTATTCAGGGAAGATGTAAGGGTTAAGAGGTCCTGTGACAACTGGGCAATGATCAGATCTCTCCTCTCTTTATTTCACTCTGCCTTTCAAGTAAATAAATCTTTCTAAAAATAGGAAATACCAAAAAGAAAAGTAAATCAGTAACAAACTCTTGTGGAAGGCATCATAGATTTTCCGTGCAACCCAGGCTAGAATTAGAGAAATATCAGATACTCAATATACTTTTAAAAATTGATAGTTAACAAAGTTGCCCAATGTGATGGTTAGTTTTATACATCAAGTTGCCTAGGCTGTGGTTCCCAGTAGTTGGTCAAACACCAGTTGAGGTACTGCTATAAAGGTGTATTATTTGTGATTAACATTGTAGTCAGTTGACTTGGAGGCAAACAGTTGGATGATCCTCCATAGTGTGGGTGGGCCCTATCCAATCAGTAAAGACTGGGGTTTTCCAGTGGAAGAATTTGCTTCAAGACTGTACCATAGAACCCTCACCTGAGTTTCCAGCCTGCTACCTTACAAACCACAAATCTACCTACCTCCCTATCTCCATCTGTACTATCTCTGTCTCTATTTTCTTTTCCTATTAGCTCTGTTCTCTCAAGACCATTCGCACCCCTTACTATGTGCTCCACAACGCTGGTTCTCAGACTTCAATGTGCTTCACAATGATGTCTCTGAATCACTGTCTCTGGGGATACAGTCCAGGGCATCTGTATCTGTACTAAGTCCTACGGCTGATGTGCTATGTTAGAAACTACGTGACACACTTCATGCCAGATAAGATCAAGAGCTGCTTGATGTCCATAATGTGCTCATTATGTAGAGACCCGAAGGGGAAAGGGCAGTAACATTAATTAAAAATCTGCAGT
Source organism: Oryctolagus cuniculus (assembly GCF_051225735.1). Lineage (NCBI taxonomy): Eukaryota > Metazoa > Chordata > Mammalia > Lagomorpha > Leporidae > Oryctolagus > Oryctolagus cuniculus. The sequence goes on along the minus strand of NC_142879.1, from coordinate 70,383,248 downwards.
GTCAGGGCCTGGACTGTGCTCTTCCGTGGGTGTTATCTCACGTCTCATCGAATCCTCTTAATGTTACAGAATAGACTTAATTGCCTCCTCAAGCTTAGGTGAATTGCTCACAACAACCAAGCATGTGCTCCTCAATGAAGAGTGAGTGATAATATTCAAGTAAATGAGAAACAAATACCACTTGACGGCATGTGAGACGAGCACGCAGTAGAAGAGCAGGGTGGGGTTATGGAGAACAACTGTGCGATGAATCCACCTGTTAGGTTAGCCAGAGATGGTGAAATCAAAGCTCTCGGAGATCCAAAGGAAATTAAATGAGTAGTGTGCTAGGGGAACCATCCCAGGCCTTGCTGGACAGGGACTGCTTTGGTCCAGTTACACTTGAGCTGCCCGTGAGTTGTCCTAGTGGTGGTCTCCAGGGTGCAGATGGACAGAGTATGAAGGCAGAGGAAAAGGTCTGACCTGAAGATAGAAACCCGGAAGTCATCAGGAGAGAGATGATGTTTAAAGACATAGAAATGATAAGACCAACTGGAGAGAGGCTGTGTAAACAGCAATTAGAGCCCAGAGTGGAGACTGAGGAGTTCCAGCAACAGGAAGGCCTGCAAAGGAAGCTGAGTAGGAGGAAACAAAGGAGAGGGGTGCCCTGGAAGCCAGGCTAGAATTCAGACCCAGGTGTGTCTAGTCCAGTGCCCACTGCGCTCACTGCATGCATCGCTGCATCCCGAGAGCACACAGTGATGAGTTGCATTTGTACCGCATTCTGAAAATCACTTTGGCATGTATTAGCTCAGCTGACTCTGTGATTTTAGAAAGTGAACACGGCAAGTTCTGGTCTCATCTCCGTTTCCAGGTGAGGATACTGATGCTCAGAGAATTGAAGTAACTGGATAGTGAAGTCGGGATTTGAATCCATGTCTTCAGCCTGCTGGCTCAGTTTCCTTCCTGCTTAGTTCAAACCCTTAAAGCTGCCAAGCCCTTAAGGATAGTTTTTAGCTTTTAAAAATCAGCATCAAATTAAAAAAAAAAAAAAGGCACCTAGGGGCCAGCACTGTGGCATAGTGTTGGGTAAAGCAACCGCCTGCAGTGCCGGCATTCCATATGGGTGCCAGTTCGAGTCCTGGCTGCCCCACTTCCAATCCAGCTCTCTGCTATGGCCTGGGAAAGCAGTAGAAGATGGCCCAAGTCCTTGGGCCCCTGCACCCGTGTGGGAGACCCGGAAGAAGCTCCTGGCTCCTGGCTCCTGGCTCCTGGCTCCTGGCTTTGGATTGGCGCAGCTCTGGCCATTGCAGCCAATTGGAGAGTGAACCAGCAGATGAAAGACCTCTCCCTCTTTCTGCCTCTCCTCTCTCTGTGTAACTCTGACTTTCAAATAAATTAAAAAAAATTTTTTAAAGGCACCTATTGAATGAAAAAGTGTTAAAAATATGAAAATTATTATCAGTGATAAACGGGAAATAAAAGTGTGAATGTCAAAAATCGGGCTTAAAGAGACTTGGATAGAAAATAATCACAGGTGTCCCCTCCCCCACAAAAGAACTCATGCATTTCATTTTTTTTAACCTAAGAGCCACCAATCAGAGCTCCCAAAGCTTTCTCTCAGCTTCCTGGCTTCCAATGAGCCATTTTATGTAAGAAGACACACGGTCAGCTGCCAAGAGGCCTGGCCAAGAGCCTTCAGCACTAGGAGCAGAAAGAAATTTAAGGAGGTAAACGATATGAAACTTAGTGAAAGGGATACCAAAAGGAAAAAAAAAAAAACACATCACACCTCAAAGCCATCTGTGTGGTACTGGAGTATCCTCCCCAAACGGGAATGCATATAGCTGACACACATGGTTGGGAGATGGGCAAATGGGGCATAGGAAGGCCATTTAGAAAAGAACAATTCCTTCAGGAAGCCAGCATGGAGCCCAGGTGCTGCCTATTACTAAGAGCCAATCAACCAGGCATTTGTCCCAGCAGTTAAGATGTGTTTGAGACACCTGCATCCCATATTAGAGTGTCAGGATACGAGTCTAGGCTGCATTCCAGATCCCAACCTCCCGCTAATGTGCACCAGCAGGTGATGGCTCATACTTGATTTAGTTGAGTCCCTACCATCCATGTGGGAGACCCAGATTGAGCTTCTGGCTTTGGACTGGGACAGCCCCAGCTATTGCTGGCATTTGGGGAGCATACTACTAGCTGGGAGATTCTGTCTCTCCCTCCCCCCCCATATTCCTGGCCACTTCTATGTCAAATCCCATGTGGACATCCATGGTAGCCTCTCCTCTTCATTCCCCTTGCTGTGGGCTGAAATGTGTCCCCCAGGAATTTGGATGCTGAACTTCTCACCCCCAGTCCTCAGAGTGTAGCCTTACTTGGAAACAGGGTGATTTCAGAAGTAATTAGTCTAAGGTGAGGTCATTAGGGTGAGAGCCTAACTCAATATGACTGGTGTTCTTATAAACAGGGAAAATTCTGACCCAGACATGCATTCACAGGAAGAAAGCCCCATCACAAGTTGAGGATGGCCATAGATTCCCTGCAAACCACCAGCAGCTGGGAGAGGACCCTGGAATAGATTCTCCTTCATAACTTTGGCAGGAACCAACCCTGCTGACTTCTAGCTTCCAGAGTTGTGGGCAATACATTTCTGTTGGCCAAGCCATCTAGTCTGTGGCACTTTGTTGTGGCAGCCTGTACAAACCAGTACACACTCTCTCAAGCAGTATCTTCCATTTGGAAACTGGCAGTTTTAGTCCTTGGTGGACTTGGCTTTTTCTTTACCCAGATCCATTTGCCACTGAGTACTGAACTGTGTAAGGTAGGTTACCTGCAGGTGGGGCCCTCAAATTACATAGGGGCTAATAGGCACCATCTGAGCTGACCTACCTCAGACAACTGATACACCCCCGCAGTATCCTTAGTGCACATAGGCTTGTGCACACACATTTATGCACACACTCATGAGCATGCATGTAATTCATGAGCATGCATTCTTTGGTAATTAAGAACATTTGTTGGTTAATTTCAATGAGAAGGCCACTGCCCTCCCCCCCCCCCCCCCCCCCGCTCTGTAGATATAAAGTTGGGAGGAGCGGTTACGATAACAGAAACATGATTCCCACCTTCACATAAGAAGACACAGAGAAAACAAATAACCCCACCGTAAAAGCAAAGTCATAATAAGTGCAGGGATAAAAGCATGCTACGGATACTATAGACACAGAGACAGGGCCCCTAAACCAGTCCCAAGAACGGCTGGAGGAGGTTTCAGATGAGATGAGTCTCAAAGAAACAAAAGATAGGGAGCAGAGGAAGGAGGGAGGCAGGCAACACAGTGCTGGGGGAAGACTTGCCCTCTGGGGACAGGGACAACCCTTCAGGGTGATTGGAAGTGACAGAGAAGAGGCGGGAGTGTTTTGCCACCAGGAGTTCAGCGAGGTGGACTGAATCACTCAGGGGTGGCAGGGTCAGATTTCAGTTTGTGCAGAGGTCTCCTCACCAGTCAACTAGAGAGTGGCCCTCTCTCTTTCTGCCTTTGCTTCTCTGTAACTCTGCCTTTCAAATAAATAAATAAATAAACTTTTTTTAAAAAAAAAGATGATTGTAAAGGAACAAAAGCAGAATCCAGTGACACCTTACTTATTTAGGGACTGAGTTACTTTGAGAAGGACAGAGTCTTCCATATGTTTGTAGTGTAAGGGAAGAAATCACAAGGGAAAGGTGGCCAGTATGAGAAACCAAGTAATTTACAGAGCAAGCCCCTAAAGCAGTTTATGTGGTAAGAGTTCTTACAACAATGTCAAGTGCAAGGAGATAAAACCCTAAGTTTGTAAGTCCTAAATGCAAAATAGACCAAGAATCACTCTTTTAAAGAAAGAGGAGGGAGTGTGGATGCCTGGGCAGCTGCGCAGGAGGGAGAGTGGGGTGGAAGTATCACTATGCTCCTAAATCTGTATATATGAAATGCATGAAATTTGTTCATTTTGTATAAATTTTAAAAAAATGTTTTAATGTGAAAAATCACTCTTTTGAGATAGTTCAAAAACAAACTGGCATAGCAATTCTTTTTTCTTTTTTAAAGATTTATTTTATTTATTTGAAAGGCAGAGAAAGAGAAAGAGAGTGAACTTCCATCTGCTGGTTCACTCTCCAAATGGCTGTAAAAGCAGGGGCTGGGGCAGGCCAAAGCCAGGAGCCAGGTGCATTAGTAGGGAGCTGGATCAGAAGCTGAGCAGCCAGGGTTCCAATCAGCTCTATAATATGGGATGCCAGCACCTCAAGCGGCAGCTTGACCCACTGTACCACAATGCTGGCCCCCAGCATGAGATTCTAAATGACTCTTAACATCCTTATTTAAGAATAAGGCAAGTTTTGTAATATTTTGGGACCTATAGATAAAAAATTGTTCTCTCTACAAAAATCCTATGATGGACATTAGAGGATTTACCTTTAATTCCCAGTTTGCCACCAAAGCTGGGGTCCAGGAAGTTGCAGCTGCCACCCAGAATTCAGTTAAAATGCAGAAAAACATTGGTCACAGAGACCCACAGGCCTGGGCTGGTAACGGTCAAGGGAACATGGAAGGGACTGCAAATTCCTTCGCTGAAGCCCACACACGTGCAGCAGCCTTGGTTTGCCTAACTTGGCACAGAAGCTGCTTCTCAGCTCTATCCTGAAGACTACTGACAAGGCAACATCAGAAATATGGTTCTCAGAGTGTGGGCCTTGCGGGGCAGCAGGTTGAGCCACCGCTTGGTACATTCATATCCCATATGAGTGCTGGTTTGAATCCCAGCTACTCTTCTTCAGATGCAGCTTTCTGCTCATGCTCCTGGGAAGGCAGCAGATGATGGCCCAGGTACTTGGGCCCCTGCCACCAATGTGGGAGATCCAGCTGGAATTTTGGGCTCCTGGGGCTGGGCCAGGGTATTGCAGCCATTTGGAGAGTGAACCAGTGGTTGTAAGATCTCTCTCTCTCTCTGTCCCGCTGTGTGTGTGTGTGTGTCACTGTGTGTTACTGTGTGTTACTGTACCTTTCAAGTTAATTAATTTTTAAAATATTTATTTTATTTATTTGAAAGACAGAGTTACAGAGAGAGGTAGAGACAGAGAAAGAGGTCTTCCATCTGCTGGTTCACTCCCCAGATGGCCACAATGGCTGGAGCTGCACCAATCTGAAGCCAGGAGCCTGGAGCTTCTTCCAGTCTCCCATACAGGTGCAGGGGCCCAAGGACTTGGGCCATCTTCTACTGCTTTCCCAAGCCATAGCAGAGAGCTGGTTCGGAAGAGAAGCAGCCATGACTAGAACCGGTGCCCATTTGGGATGCCAGCACTACAGGCCAGGGCTTTAACCCGCTGCGCCAGAGCAACGGCCTTCAAGTTAATTAATTTTAAGAAAAAGAAAGGAAGGAAGGAAGCAAGCAAGCAAGCAAGAAAGAGGGAGGGAGGGAGGGGAGGGGAGGGAAGGGGAAGGGAAGGGAAGGGAAGAAAATAATCAAGTTTTCCAGGCTTATAACTTCTGAGATACAGGGGAGCATAAAAGAAAGTAGGAATGGACTGATGATGTCTGGCACAACCTCTTGTCCCCTTCCTTCTCCGTGCCCACACCAGCTTCTCTTCTCATCAAAAACCAACAACCAGGCCCCATGCAATGGAAGAACAGATGAAAGGACCACATGTCAGCACAGCACCCTGGAAGCAGGGGCGTGTGAAAGTACAGGGAGGCTATGGGGAAGTGGAGATGGGAGGGGGAAACTAGGAGGTCCAAAGGGGAAGCGGTTTCCCTCCCTACCACAAGATGACAGCCGCATCAGAGCAGGAAGTAGGTTCTGTGGCTGGTGGAGAAAGTGGACAGGGAAGCAGAGGAGCCGCAGCTTGTGAACTCTGCAGTGGGCTGCAGTGCACAGCTGGAACCTGAGGGTAAGGCTAAGATGCTCTTCCAGACTTGGCGCTCACAGGTGGATTCTTCAGGAAGGACTGCCCTGCTCCCTCCCGTTCAGGGTAGCACTGGAGGCAGAGGATGTGCATAAATCGATCAAATCTAGGATTCCGCTGGTAGATAGAAGGCCTCCTCTGTGTAAATTAGAAAAAAAAAAAAAAAAAAAAAAAAAGGCCGGCGCCATGGCTCATAAGGCTTATCCTCCGCCTTGCGGCGCTGGCACACCAGGTTCTAGTCCCAGTTGGGGCGCCGGATTCTGTCCCGGTTGCCCCTCTTCCAGGCCAGCTCTCTGCTGTGGCCAGGGAGTGCAGTGGAGGATGGCCCAAGTACTTGGGCCCTGCACCCCATGGGAGACCAGGATAAGTACCTGGCTCCTGGCTTCGGATCAGCGCGATGTGCTGGCTGCAGAGCGCCGGCCGCGGCGGCCACTGGAGAGTGAACCAACGGCAAAGGAAGACCTTTTTCTCTCTCTCTCTCTGTCCACTCTGCCTGTCAAAAAAAAAAAAAAAAAAAAAAAAAAAAAAAAAAAAAAAAAAAAAGAGTTGCTATCCTGGGAAAATGTAGCTTCCCAAGAAAGCGCATGGGCTGGCAAGGGCAGCACCAGTTGTAGTTCTGCCTGTGTTCTCCTGCTTGGCCTTGCACTCTTGTGCAGTGAACAGCCTGCACAACTGTAGTTTGCAGCCACAGTCAAATCGCAGCAGGAGACTAACCTGCAGTAAATTCATGTTAGTAAATTTATATATAGGATGTCTGAATAGTCTTATTCACCATCCAGTCATGTTTAAATATTAGCATCAGTTTTTAGTTATCATTTTAAAGGCTTGACAATTTAATTTAGAAATAGTGTTGAGAAACGTAGAAAGGATCTACATGCTATTCCCATGGTGCTGCAAAAAGTCAAAGCTATTGAGTGATTATGAAACTGCCTCTCGTCTGCCTGCTCTTATCTCCAAAAATGTAGGCAAAATCAGTGAATATGGCACTAAAGAGATAGGATGAGAAATAAAAGAGCACTTGTTTATTAACCAAATCTGAAGATATATGTAGCATAGGTTTAGAATAAATTTTCCCTTCAAATTCTCCAGGGTCTGGGGCTGGCATCTTGATGTAGCAGCCTAAGCTGCCACCTGCTACACCAGCATCCTATATCAGAGTGCCAGTTTGAGTACTGGCTGCTCCTCTTTCAATCCAGCTCCCTGTTAATGCACCTGGGAAGGCAGGGGAAGATGGTTTCCCACATGGAGTTCCAGGCTCCTGGCTTCAGCCTGGCTCAGCCCTGGCTATTACAGCCATTTAAGGAGTGAATCAGCAGACACACACTCTCTCTCATTCTGTCTCTCCCTGCCCCTGTCACTCTGCCTTCCAAATAAATAAAATAAATCTTTTTAAAAAGTCTCCAGGAGCTGACTTATGCCCAGGAACTAATGATATAGCTGACCATGCAAAAGATGTCTTGTAGCTTACAGATGGTGGGCAACTCCTTAGAAATAGTCATTTTTATGTGATGACTTCATTATTTGATGTTTATAAATATATTTAAACATGTAAAGAATGTAAGTAGACCACTTAGCATCTTTGTTTGATGCTTTTTTTTTTTTTTTTGACAGGCAGAGTTAGACAGTGAGGGAGAGAGACAGAGAGAAAAGTCTTCCATCCGTTGGTTCACCCCTCAATGGCCGCTACAACTGGTGCACTGTGCCGATCCGGAGCCAGGAACCAGGTGCTTCTTCCTGGTCTCCCATGGGGTGCAGGGCCCAAGCACTTGGGGCATCCTCCACTGCCTTTCCGGGCCACGGCAGAGAGCTGGACTGGAAGAGGAGCAACCGGGACAAAATCCGGCACCCAACTGGGACTAGAAACCGGGGTGCCAGCACCACAGGTGGAGGATTAGCCTATTGAGCCATGGCGCCGGCCGTTTGATGCTTTGAAGTTGACTGGAACCTACTGACTAGAGTCTCCAAATCTTATGGCTGCTGGGCTGGCTGCTCTGTGGCCTTTGACATTTCCCATGGCCTCTCCATGGCTTTCCCTGCCTAGATAACTGGGACCCACTCTCTTGGGGTCCATTTTTTTCCCTCTCTGGCTGCTCCCTTTGCTCTTATCTTCAACTATTTGGTTCCTTTGAGTCACCCTTAAATTGGAAGAATTCTCTAGAATTCAGCCTTCATAGATGAGAATGCTGAAGATGGCTCCTAAGATCACATTCCCAAGCCTAATTTCCATCCTAACGTTCAGACCCATGTTTCCAAACAGATATGGACACCATCTCTCTGCTATCCCACAGGCAGCTGAAATGCCTCAGACAGGATGAGCCACCTTCCCTCCCACATCACTATCTGTCCTATTTCCCATGTGCCATGGCCTGAATGGTTGGGTCCTCCCAAAATTCACTAGGTTGAAATCCTACCCTGATGTGTGTACATGTTGGAGGTGGGAATCTCTGGGGGATGATTAGGTCATCGGGATAGGGCCCTCACAAATGTGATTCATGCCCTCATAAAACAGGCTGCAGGGAGCTGGCCATTCACTACTTGAGAGCATGGTGAGAAGAAGGCCATCTGTGAACCAGAAAGCAGGCCCCCAGCTGACACTGAATCTGCTGGCATCTTGATCTTCTGGCCTTTAGAACTATGAGAAGCAGATTTCTATTGTTTTCAACCACCCCTATCCAGTTTATGGCATTTTGTTGCAGGAGCCCGAATGGGTTCATATAATCACCCTAGCTAGAAGTTTTTGCTCTCAGTAATTCTCTTTGTCCCCTGCTACATCGAATCATCTTGAAGTTCTGTCTACTCCCTGTGTATAAAAGCTGTCAGCTGTATCCCCTTTTATTAAGATAGAGTGAGACACATGACTGACTGCTTTTGTCTGATTTCAAAGGTACTGAGAAAGGCCCAAACCTGAAAAACAATTCCTCCCTGAAACTTCTTTCACAGTCAAGGCTTTTATTAAGAAGTCACAAGAGAAAACCCTAAATGCCACAAATTCTGGACAGGTAACGTCTTAAACTGAGAGCACATAGAAGTGCCAACACTGTGTCATGCCATCTTCCAGGGAGGAAAAAGATGGGGGAAGGAGAGTGAGCATGAAAAATTGGGAGGTGGAGGATAAGTACAGAGAAGAAAGAATGCAGGGTGAGGGTAGCTGTGGCTGTGATGGCACTTCACGAACACGCAAAGAAAGTACACAAGCTAATCGAGGAAGAATCAGCTAGAATATTCTTTTGCGCCAAACATGAATTTAAAATTTTAAAAAGCCTCACAAGGATGGGAGCCAGGGTAGACAGGAAATAGTTTTACAAAAGATTCACAGAGACTCTTCCCTTGTTTCTATAATAAACAGAATGGAGCAGCTTCCCAGAATTAGAAGAAGACACAATGAATGAGAATATTCCACATTTACGTGAGATCAGCTTTTGAAGTCTCAGAAATTGTTGTAGTGGAAAATACTGGCTATGTGCTTCCAAGTTCCCAAATAGATCTTCCTCTCAGAGTTTTCATAGCCAACTCTTCAAAACTTGGCCGTCATTGCGATAATAGTCTATGAATATCCCATTGTCTCTGCATGAAGTGTGTTATGCTGGGACTTCCTTTTGCCTCCCTGGGGTCAGATCAATTAACTTGGTGAAAATTGTTTTATGTGAGGACAACCCACATTGGAATAACTCCTGCGTGTTCTGTGACATATTTTCCCATTTAGTTCCCAGTGGATCCAGAAGGGGGAATGGATGAGGCCAGGAAAAACAATGGGGTCATTACATGCAAAATTTAAGGAGATGGCAGCTGCAGAATTGAACCACAGGATTTGGGGAGGAAAGAAATGAGCTACTGGCATCCGACTGTAAAGACCTAAGGAGACCAGCCCCAGAAAAGCTTTATCACTGCTCATGATTTATTAACTGTTTACTGCCTATGACAAGAGCCCGGGAATTCTGCCACAAAACCAAGAAGGGCTGATGGAGCCTAGAGAGAGGAACATTGAATTTTTGTAGGTACAAAAGACTATAGCTAATTCAGCTATAGCAGGTTTATTACAATCTACTTGAAAGCCACATACAGACACGTTTTCTTACAGAAACGGAGGACCTAGGAATTTTTCAAGTTGCAAAATCATTTATAACAATTGAACCAAGTGTTAAGTCAGCCTCTACAGAAGGAGCAAATCTAAACTGAAATTAAGTGATTCTGGTGTCTACTAAATTAGGATATCAAATATAATGAATCACAAGGAATTCTCTCTCTTTAAGAACTGGAGGAAAGCTAAGAAATCCCCACCTGTCCCTGTCCCTGCCTTTATCTCAGGGTCCCTTCCTGGTTTCTCAGGCCACGCCCACCTGACCCTGGTCTCTGTGCCACTCACTCCACCATGCATTTCTTCAGAGTTGTGAGACATCTCATTTTGGGGAAAATAAATGGGGGAAAAAAGACATCACAAGGGCTTCCACGCTACGGATCAACGATTTAATCAGAAAGCAAAAAGCTAAACTACAAATAAAGTTAGACACCCCAGTTATTTCTCACTCTTAGGCAAGCAAAAAGATAATACAATGTTTTTCAGAACATGACGAAGAATTGTAGTGTATTATAGTGATTATTTCCACAAATCACCGGCTCTGGCTAATTGGTACTTTGTCAGAAAATTTTGCTCCAGGAACTCTTGTTTTGCAGCAAAACAAGAAAGCAAGGATTTAGCAGTTTTGCCTGTACTCTGCTTTAACTTGATAGAAAAGGTGGCAGGGACCAGACAGTTTCTGTCTATCCATGGTGGGAGAGGCGTGTGAAAGAGTCAATTAACAGCAGTATTACCATCTTCCTAGAGCCACCAGATCTCTTGGAGATAAACTTCCTCAACCCCTCCCGCAGGAAGTTGACTGTTTCAGGGTGAAGAACAGTGGGGCAACAGAGAGGAGGAAGGAGCAGACCTCACCCCACAAAGCCCTTGTTCCCGGGGCTCTGGGAACTTGGCTGACGCTGAAGATTGAACACTAATCCCAGAGCCCCATTCTGATGGAAGAGGCAACTGCCCGCCTCCCCGCACATGGGATTTCAGGAAAGGGAATGCAGTCTATTAGAGGCACTTTGGGTCTGCGTTTTCAGTTCTTTTCGGTGTATACCTAGGAATGAAATTGCTGGCTCATGTTGTAATTCTGTTTAATTCTCTGAGGAAGCTGCTCTCGGAGTACCTGGAGCTGGTGAAGCTGAGGCACAGCCCCGACCCAATTCAACTAAAGAGGAGGAGTCTGTGGCAGTCACCTTCTGGTGGCCTTGCAAAAGAAGGACATGGTTAGTGTTTCTTTTCATCTTTATTTTATCTATTTGAAAAGCAGAGAGACGGCCAGAGATTTCTCATCTGCTGACTAACTCCCCAAATGCCTGAAATAGCCAGGTCTGGGCCAGGCCAGGTTAAAGCCCGGAGCCCAGAGCTCCAACCAGATCTCTCACATGGGTCGCAGGCATGTCAATTTTTGATCCATCACATGCTGCCTCCCAGGGTGTGCCTTAGCAGGAAGCTGGAATGAGGAGTCCAACCTGGATATTGAACCCAGGTTCTCTGATGAGGAATGCAGGCATTCCAACATTTGTCTTAATCACTAAGTCAAATGCCCACACCCTGACAGTGTTGTCACTAACTTTAGTCTCTAGTGTGCTTGGTGGTGGTGCTTGTACAACTGTGTTCAGATATAATCTACATGCTATAAAATTTACCCCATTAAAATTTTGCAGTCCAGCGATTTTAATTTATACTTAGAGCCGTGCAACCATTATTACAATCTGTTCTTAGAATATTTTCCATCACAATCCAAAACTCTCTTGAACTCATTTGCAGTCAATACCACCCCAGGGGTCAGTGCCGTGGCGTAGAAGATTAAGCCTCCACCTGCAGTGCCAGCATCCCTTATGGGCATCAGTTAGAGTCCTGGCTGCTCCGCTTCCAATCCAACTCCCTGCTAATGTGCCTGGAAAAGGAGCAGAAGATGGCTCAAATGCTTTGGACCTTGCCATCCTTGTGGGAGACCTCAATGAAGCTCCTGGCTTCTGGCTGTGGCTTGGCCCAGCTCTGGAAGTTGTGGCCATTTGAGGAGTGAACCATGAGACGGAGAATATTTTCTGACTCTTGCTCTCCTTCTCTGTCTGTATCTCTGCCTTTCTAATAAATAGATATATCTTTAAAAAAAAAAAAAAACACCTCCAGACAGCCAACAGTCTACTTTCTGTCACTATTTCCCTTTTCTGGACATTTAATATATATGGAATCATAGTATGCATAGATGTAGTCTTTTGCATCTGGTGTCTCAGGTATGAATATTACTGCTAGCTAAATGTGCATAAAATGTTACATACTCGGGCCCTCTAGGGAAATCCACTCTCAGGTCACTGGGGTTTTCAGTTTCTTTCCTTAGGGTTATGCAAAACCCAGGAGGACTTTTTTTCATTGGAATTAGAACCATTTATGCTTCAGCCCATGAGCCTTGCTGCCGGTGCCCTCATTAATCCAACACAGGGATTTCTCAAGGGACAGAGCAGGCTGCTCTGCTGTTCCAATGCCAAGGCTGGGCACTAGCACATGTGGAAGGTTCCTGAGGTCCATCACCCAGCCGTGTCACTCCAAGAGCTGGCCATCTGTTCTGTGCTCCTGGGACCAAGGCTTGAGTTCATGAAGCTCATGAGACCATGAGTCTCCTCCTCTCTCTCAGTGCCGGAGAGCTCCTTCCCTCACTGGCTCCCTTCTCCCTCCAGGATAGCTGGTATAAGTAATGAATTTACAGAGATGGGGCTTCCTCAAAAGACAAGAAGAAAGGCTGTTCTTCCTAGAGCTCTTGCTTAGACCCCTACATATGCCCTTGATGTAAAACCCAAAGAGACTCTCTGCTAACACAAAACAGAGGCGATTAGGGTTGGAGAGGAAGACAAGGAGCATGGAACACAAATTACTATCTCACTGATGCTCTACCATACTGTTTCGCATTTACCAGTAGAAAACCGCTTGAGTGCAACAGCTAAAATCATCTTATGCTGTCAGTGCTTAGAAGCACTTAGATTCCATCTACTTACGGAAGTGTGAGGGATGGAGACCCTAAACGGGTCTATTCAGCTAAGACACAGAGCTGCCTCTAACTCTAGTGACAATAATAGGGACTAATACCATGTGCCAGGCATTGTGCTAAGTGCTTTATCATCCCCATCCCTTTAATCGATACAACAGACTTATGTAGTAGGCAAAATAAGTTTTCTTTCTCCCAATTCAGAAAATTTTGGACTTTAGAAAGGTAACACTATGCATGTACTTTATACCACATAATATCCCAGCAGTGTCTGAAGCAGCTCTCATGCAAATTAATTAATGTTCCTTCAACAAAACGAATAAATAACCAGGGGCCAACACTGAAGCACAGTGGGTTAAGCTGCTAAATGCAATGTCGGAATCCCCTATTGGGTGATGGTTCAAGTCCCATCCACTCTGCTTTTGATCCAGTTTCTTCAGAAGGAAGCAGATAATGGCTCAAGTGCTTGGCCCTTACACCCAACTGGGAGACTTGGATGGAGTTTCTAGCTCCTGGCTTCAGCCTGGTCCAGCCGTGGCCATTGCAACTATTTGTGAAGTGAATGATCAGCTGGAACATCTTCTCTCCCTCTCTCTCTCTCTCTCTCTCTCTCTCACTCTCGCTCTCTCTATCTTTCTTTCTCTCTCTCTCTCTCTCATGCTCTTCCTTTCAAATAAATAGATTGTAAATTAATAAATAACCACATCAAAGGGCCTAAGTAAATAGTCTTTTTTTTTTTTTTTGACAGGCAGAGTGGACAGTGAGAGAGAGAGACAGAGAGAAAGGTCTTCCTTTTGCCGTTGGTTCACCCTCCAATGGCCGCTGTGGCCGGCGCGCTGCGGCCGGCGCACCGCGCTGATCCGATGGCAGGAGCCAGGAGCCAGGTGCTTTTCCTGGTCTCCCATGGGGTGCAGGGCCCAAGCACCTGGGCCATCCTCCACTGCACTCCCTGGCCACAGCAGAGAGTTGGCCTGGAAGAGGGGCAACCGGGACAGAATCCGGCGCCCCGACCGGGACTAGAACCCGGTGTGCCGGCGCCGCTAGGCGGAGGATTAGCCTAGTGAGCCGCGGCGCCGGCCTAGTAAATAGTCTTATATCAGTTGGGTCAGATTTTTGCCACTCAATGAATCAAGAACATATTTTTTGTTCTCTGATGTTTTGGATTTGGGATTTGAATTATAAAACTTTTTAAGATTTGTTTATTTATTTGAAAGGCAGAGTTACAGAGAGGCAGGGGCAGAGAGAGAGGGGGGTCTTCCATCTGCTGATTCATTCCCTAGATGACTTCAAGGGCTAGAGCTGTGCCGATCTGAAGCTAGGAACTTCTTCTCAGTCTCCCACATGGGTGCAGGGGTCCAAGGACTTGGGCCATCTTCTACTGCTTTCCCAGGCCATAGCAAAGAGCTGGATCGGAAGTGGAGCAGCCAGGACTCAAACCAGCACCTACATGGGATGCTGGCACTGCAGGCAGCAGCTTTACCCACTACGCCACAGCACCGGCCCCCTGAATTATATTCTTTAACAGATGAGGAAAATGAGGTACAGTGAGATTAAGGAACCTGTGGGAAGTCAAACAGCTAAGAAGTGGAAGGAGTGCTCAACACTGGGACCCACCCTGCTGACAGCAAGGCATCAGGAGAAAGCACCTTGACCAGGGTCTCTACAAGGAGCTCAACCCCAGCCTTCCCAGCCCAAAGTCCTCAGCAGCCTTTCATACAACCTCTTCACCCCAACCCCTAGCACTCTGATGATCATCTTATCTCACCTTAATACGGTTTAAAATAGTGTGTCAATGGACAATTTAGTTTAATTATCTTAATTGGTTTTATTTTTTATCCTGGTGGGGGGGGGGCAACACTGCATTCCATAGAGTAAGTATTCCAATGAGTCAAGCAGAAGAGATTGGTTTTATAAACAGAGAGGAACTGAAGAAAACAAAAACAACCAAAAGACAAAAACCAAAAAAAAAAAAAAAAAATGGATTGGTCCATTCTAAGTTAGTTTACTTGTTAAGGGGACAGAATAATAGAAAAATAACTGATTGGTTAAACATCAGACTATGTTAGGTTCCTTTATTATGTAAGCATCAAAGCCAGTTGAAACTGGCTGCTTGGAAAATCTAGCTGTAACCTATCTTCAATTCTGATGTCTCAGAAGTCCAGACAAGCAGCTTAGTTTCAGCTGAATAAAGTGGAACTTCAGTGTCATCGACTCTATTTTGATGTTCAGTCTGGTCTCTGGGATCCAGAACAGGAGTAGATCACAGAAAAATGATCTGGAATTTTTAGTTAACAGGTGGGAGATCTCAAGGGAGTGCAACTCATCCTGATATGGGGGAATTATGCAGGGAGTTAGGGGGAAAAGAGCTTAAAGATTTTCCCACAATTTCTATCTCACATGCCTGAAGTTTAATCCCACCCCATTCTATGTCAATCCAATATGCCCACTCTCCCATGACACATCCACCTCTTCTACACACAGGAAGGAGGAGATATCATGAACTCTGCGTGAAGATTCCATGAAACACCCAGAAAATCCCACACACACTAAACTCTGCCCAAACTCCATCCCATTTGCATATTCAATCAGGGCACCACACTCTACCCCTTGGCAGAGTAGCCCTTTGTGGCCTTCTCCTTCACTCTCTCCTCATAGGAAGCCCTCTCCTTCTCTCTGATCCTCTCATCGCAAGTACCTCTTCTCATGGGGTTGCACATGCTCACGCCTGAATGTAGGCTCACTCTCACATTTAAATAAATCCTGCTCTCCTTTATGTACTTACTTACGCCTCTGCTTTTTTTTTTTAAGGTTTATTTATTATTTATTTGAGAGTCAGAGTTACACACAGAGAGACAGAGAGACAGAGAGGTGCTCCATCCACTGGTTCACTCCCCAAACGGCTGCAACAGCTGAAGCTGTGCTGATCTGAAGCCAGAAGCCAGTAGCTTCTTCCAGGTCTCCCACACAGGTGCAGGGGCCCAAGCACTTGGGCCATCTTCTACTGCCTCCCCAGGCAATAGCAGAGAGCTGAATCAGGAGTAGAGCAGCCGGACATGAATATGGGATTTTGGTGCCCATATGGGATGCTGATGCTGCAGACACAGACTTAACCTACTACGGCACAGTGCCAGCCCCATGTGAGCATGGATCCCACAGGGATCCCAGGGAATCAGGGAGCCCCGAATCAAAGCCTCTGCTTTGAATTTCTAATCTTATGCAGGGGCAACAACTTGGGATAATAAAGTGGTGTACATTCCCATGACAACCTTAGGCATCTCTGACAGACACAGGAGGGACGCTCCTCCACAGTCCCCAGGGGACCGCTATGACAAAGACTGAATTATCCCAGTAGTTGGACAACAACTTCAAAACTTTACTCCATTTCTCTCCCTCCCTCCTCTGTTTTCTCAGCTCTCATTTATGAGACCAGTCCTGTACTTCACTGATGTTTTTAAGTCCTTATTTAGCTCTCCTCCTCACCCTCATGCCAGACCGATTCCAAACAAACCAGCTGCCTCACATTATCTCACAGACCTACACCACACCAACTTTGGGAGTTGAGTCTCAGGGAACTTACTGCCTTGCCAGGTCTTTGAAGTATTGTAAAATCAATATTTGGTAAATGTCCCCCTTTCCTGGCAAACATCTCCTAAAATCCTTGAATCTCCAAGGTGATGTGTCTTTTCTACACTAATAATGAGTGCAGTGATGACTGACATCTCCCAGGTAGTTTCAGGATGCAGGCTGGTCAGGATTAGACCAACCTCTGGGGAGGGGAAATGATTTAAGGTTAAGTTGATCACCAATGACCAGTGTTTTAACCAACCATGCCTATGGAATGAAACCTCCAAAACTCAAAAATAGATTACTCCCCAAGATGATGGAATAGGGAGGGAGCTTACTGCTCTAGTCTAGGGGCTACTTAAAAAAACAAGTGGAGAGAGTGTAATCTCAGGGAAGAGTTAGGGAGAAAACTACAGAGGAAACCCCATGCAAGTTGGAGGGACACTGTGGATCTCTGTGAAGGGTGTGGGACGCACAGCATGAATGTGGACACACACAGGACCCTGGCAGCCAAGAGCTTCAGCACCAGCTTTAGAGAGTGGGGTGAAACCAGACTGCAGCAGCCCAACCCACTGGCAATAAAGCAGCAGGAAGAGCCTGGCATGAGTCTGGCTTGGACCCCTGTGAGGGAAAGTGTACCTGCCAACCTAGAGGGAAAAGAGGGGCACATTTCTCTCTCACCAACCACCAGCACTGCATTTTGTAACTAGCTGAGAGATGGTGTGCACCAATTTGGATATACATAATAGCTGCACTAGCAACCAGCCAAGAGGAGATGCCTAAGTCTAGCTGGGAGAACTGAGAGGGGGCTGAGCATTTGTGACTGTGAGAGCCTGGCGTGCCAGGAATGTGAAAACACTATGGCTGTGTGGAAGGGCGCAGAGTGTGGCTAGGTCTATGGGCTGTCACTATATGCAGCTCCATGCACTCGGGGCTCCCTGATTCCCTGGGATCCCTGTGGGATCCATGTTCACACGGAGGACTGTACGGATCCTTTGTGAGGTTCTTCTGGCAGCACAGATGAATACTGCAGTCACTAAGGCTAGCACCTGAGCATTGTTCTCCTTGGAGGAGAAGAGGTGAGTGCGAGACTATGCCGATCGAGCTGATGAAAGCACACCTCTGATAGAGAGAGAGAGAGAGAGACAGAAACAGAGAGAGAGAGAGAGAGAGAGAGAGGGAATGATTTATCATGCCCAACTTGGGTGTCACTGTGAACACTCCCCTCACCCTGGAGCACTGAACAAAACTCACTGGCCACACCCAGAACACATCTCTGGGTATTCACTGAAAGAACAGACACTGTACTAAGCCACAGAGGAATAGTCTGAAGATAAAAGCCATCAGAGGGGGTAAAAAAGCCAGCAAGTATCTCCACAAATGCCTAAAAATAAACACAGAAAATCAAGAAACAAGAATAGGTAAGACAACCTATTTGGGGGACTTCCTCCCCCAAAGGAACATAACAAAACTTCAGTACTAGAATGTGAAGACGAAGAGACTGAAGAAATGCCAGAAACAGAATTCAAAAAAATTGATCATGGGATCACTTAGAAGTAATCAGAAGAAAATCCATGCATTAACGAATTCTGCACATGACATGAGTGAAAATTTTTCCCATGAAATTGACATATTAGAAATGAAGAATTCAGTAGATCAAATTTAAAAAGTAGTGGAAAGCCTTAACAACAGATTCTGTGAGGCAGAAGAAAGATTATCTAAGTTAGAAGACAAATCTCTGAAAAATTTACAGTCAGACCAAAAAAAAAAAAAAAAGAAATTAGAAAACTTAAAAACAGTGTTGTAGATTTATGGGATACTATCAAATGACCCAGCCTATGGGTCTTAGGAGTTCCTGAAGGTGTGGAAAGACAGAATGGATTAGAATGCATTTTTAGTGAAATAATTACAGAAAATTTCCCCAATTTGGAAAAAGAAAGGGACATCCAAGTACAGGAATCACACAGAATTCCTAATAGACATGACCAAATTGGCCAGCGCTGCGGCTCACTTGACTAATCCTCCACCTGTGGCACTGGCACCTGGGTTCTAGACATGGTTGGGGCACCAGATTCTGTCCCGGTTGCTCCTCTTCCAGTCCAGCTCTCTGCTGTGGCCCGGGAGGGCAGCGGAGGATTGCCCAAGTACTTGGGCCCTGCACCCGCGTGGGAGACCAGGAGGAAGCACCTGGCTCCTGGCTTTGGATCGGTGGGATCGGTGCAGAGCACCGGCCCTAGTGGCCATTTGGGGGGTGAACCAACGGAAGGAAGACCTTTCTCTCTCTCTCTCTCTCTCTCTCTCTCTCTGTCTAACTGTGCGTGTCAAAAAAAAAAATAATAATAATAGACATGACCAAAAAAGATGTTCACAACACATTATAGTCAAACTGTCCACAGTAAAACATAAAGAAAATACTCTAAAATGTGCATGAAAGAAATACCAGATTATTTTCAGAAGATCTCCAATTAGACTCACAGCTGATTTCTCATCAAAAACCCTACAGGCTAGAAGAGAATGGTGAGATATATTTCAAGTCTTAAGAGAAAAAAACTGTCATCCCAGAATATTATACCCTGCAAAACTCTCATTTATGAATTAAGGTGAAATAAAGACCTTCCATAACTAACAGAAATTGAGAGAATTAGTCACTACTCATCCAGCCTTATTAAAGATGCTTAAGGATGTGCTATACCCAGAAACAGAGAAATATGGTCATCACTATGAAAAAAGGTGAAGGGAGAAAATCTCCCAGTAAAAGAAAAAAGGAAATCCAAAGTAAACAATAGGAATATATATGGGAAAACGACAGGGCACAGTCACTACTTATCAATAGTCAACTTGAATGTAAATGGCCTCAACTCTCCAGTTAAAAGAATGGCTGAGGGGCTGGCTCTGTGGTGTAGTGGGTAAAGCTGCTGCCTGCAGTGCTGGTATCCTATGTGGGAGCCAGTTCAAGTCCCAGCTGCTCCACTTCCAATACAGCTCTCTGCTATGGCCTAGGAAAGCAGTAGAAGATGGCCCAAGTCATTGAGCCCCTACACCCAAGTGGGAAGACCCAGAAGTGGTTCCTGGCTCCTGGCTTCAGATTGGCACAGCTCTAGCCATTGCAGCCAACTGGGGAGTGAACCAGCGGATGGAAGACCTCTCTCTCTCTCTGCCTCCCCTTCTCTCTCTGTGCAATTCTGACTTTCAAATAAATAGATAAATATTTTTTTAAAAAATGGCTGAATGGATTTAAAAAGCAAGACCATCCATTTGCTGCTTATAAGAAACACATCTCACCAACACAAATACACACAGACTGAAAGTGAAAGTATGGAAAAAGATATTCCATGCTAACAGAAACCAAAAAAGAGCTGGAGTAGCCATCTTAATATAAGGAAAAAAAAAACAGACTTTAACATAAAAACTGTTAAAAGAGACTAAGTAGGGCACTATTTACAATCAGACCAAAAAAAAAAAAAAAAGAAAGAAATTAGAAAACTTATTGAATTGATTAACTTTGTTGTTTCCTTGCTGATTTTCTGTCTGGTTGATCTGTCCCTTGCTGAAACTGGAATATTGAAGTCCCACATTACTATTGTATTGGAATCTACATTTCCCTTTAGATCCATTAACATTTCTTTTAAAGCCAGGTGCCCTGTAATTGGGTGCATAATTTTATTATAGTCACATCTTCCTGTTGAATTGGTACCTTAATCATTACAGTGTTAAGAGGAAAGTTTACAGCAATAGGTTACCACATCAAGAAATTGGAAAGGCACCAAATAAATGAGCTGTCAGTGCAACTCAAGGACCTAGAAAACAACAGCAAACCAAACCCAAAATTAGTAGGAGAAAATAAATGTTTAAAATTGAAGAATAAATAAACAAAATTGAAACCAAAAAAATTACAAAATATCAACAAAACGAAGTTTTTTGAAAAAGAATTTAGGCCGGCGCCGCGGCTCACTAGGCTAATCCTCCGCCTAGTGGCGCCGGCACACCGGGTTCTAGTCCCGGTTGGGGCACCGGATTCTGTCCCGGTTGCCCCTCTTCCAGGCCAGCTCTCTGCTGTGGCCAGGGAGTGCAGTGGAGGATGGCCCAGGTGCTTGGGCCCTGCACCCCATGGGAGACCAGGAAAAGCACCTGGCTCCTGGCTCCTGCCATCGGATCAGCGCGGTGCGCCGGCCGCAGCGCGCTGGCCGCGGCGGCCATTGGAGGGTGAACCAACGGCAAAGGAAGACCTTTCTCTCTGTCTCTCTCTCTCACTGTCCACTCTGCCTGTCAAAAAAAAAAAAAAAAAAAAAGAAAGAAAGAAAAAGAATTTAAAAAATTGACATACAATTGGCCCAACTAACCAAAAAAAGAGGGAGAAGACTCAAATCAGTAAAATTAGAGATTAAAAAGGTAATACAACAATAGATACCAAAGAAATAAAGAGTCATCAGAAATTACTACAAAGAGCTGTATGCCAATAAATCAGAAAACCTAGAAGAAATAGATTCCTGGACACATACAACCTACCTAAATTGAACCATGAAAACACAGATAACCTAAACAGACCAATAACCAAAATGGAAATTCAATCAGTTATAAAGACTCTCCCAATAAAGAAAAGCCCAGGACCAGATGGCTTCACTGCTGAATTCAACCAGACATTTAAAGAACAACTAAATCCAATTCTTCTCAAGCTATTCAAAACAATTGAAAGGGAGGGAATACTCCTAAACCCTTTCTATGAAGCCAGCATCACCTTAATTCCTAATCCTGAAAAAAGATACAACAACGAGAAATAAAGACCCATTTCCCTGATGAACATAGACACAAAAATCCTCAATAAAATGTTAATCAATTGAATCCAAAAACACATCAGAAAGATCATTCATCCAGACCAAGTGGGATTTTTCCCTGGGATCCAGGGCTGGTTCAACATTCACAAATCAAGCAAAGGGATACATCACATTAACAAACTGCTGAACAAAAAACATATGATTATCTCAATAGATGCAGAGAAGGCATTTGATAAAATACAACACCCTTTCATAATAACTCTAAGCAAATTATGTATAGAAGGAACATTCCTCACCACAATCAAGGCAATGTATGACAAACCCATGGCCAGCATACTACTGAATGGGGAAACGTTGGAAGCACTCCCACTGAGATGACAGCAATGCCCAAAGTCACCATTACTATTCAATATAGTACTGGGAGTTTTAGCCAGAGGCATTAGGCAATAAAAAGAAGTCAGGCCAGTGCCGCGGCTCAATAGGCTAATCCTCTGCCTTGTGGCGCCAGCACACTGGGTTCCAGTCCCAGTCGGGGTGCCGGATTCTGTCCCAGTTGCCCCTCTTCCAGGCCAGCTCTCTGCTGTGGCCAGGGAGTGCAGTGGAGGATGGCCCAAGTGCTTGGGCCTTGCACCCCATGGGAGACCAGGATAAGTACCTGGCTCCTGCCATCGGATCAGCGCGGTGCGCCGGCCGCAGCGCACCGGCCACG
This sequence comes from Oryctolagus cuniculus, assembly GCF_051225735.1. Classification (NCBI taxonomy): domain Eukaryota; kingdom Metazoa; phylum Chordata; class Mammalia; order Lagomorpha; family Leporidae; genus Oryctolagus; species Oryctolagus cuniculus. The sequence goes on along the minus strand of NC_142879.1, from coordinate 70,361,232 downwards.
CCGGCCATTGGAGAGTGACCCAACAGCAAAGGAAGACCTTTCTCTCTGTCTCTCTGTCTCTCACTGTCCACTCTGCCTGTCAAAAAAAAAAAAAAAAGAAGACGTCAAAGGGATACAAATTGGGAAGGAGGAAGTCAAACTATCCCTATTTGCAGATGACATGATTTTTTATATAGGGGATCCAAAGAACTCAACTAAAAGAATATTGGAACTCAGAAGAGTTTGGTAAAGTAGCAGGATATAAAATCAACACAAAAAAAATCAACAGCCTTTGTATACCCAATGCCACGGCTGAGAAAGAACTTCTAAGATCAATCCCATTCACATTAGCTACAAAAAATCAAATACCTTGGAATAAACTTAACCAAGTATGTCAAAGATCTCTACAATAAGAATTACAAAACACTAAAGAAATAAATAGAAGATACAAAAAAATGGAAATCTTTCATGTTCATGGATTGGAAGAATCAATATCATCAAAATGTCCATTCTTCCGAAAGCAATTTACAGATTCAATGTAATACCAATCAAATACCAAATACATTCTTCTCAGATTTAGAAAAAATGATGCTGAAATTCATATGGAGGAATAGGAGAACACGAATAGCTAAAGCAATCCTATACAATAAAAACAAAGCCAGAGGCATAACAATACCAGATTACAAGACATACTACAGAGGAAAGGGCAAGCAGGGGGGCACCAGGAGACCTCATCTCCACAGGTGCGCGACACTGGCAGTCCTGGCTACCAAAGGAGACGCAGTCATAAGAGGCGTGGAGCTCAGTGAAAGGATCTATTTGGAAACAGAAAAGAAACCCACATCATCTTCCCCTCCACCCCCAGAAAACAGGCGATGTCCATGTGGCACCATCTTGAGGAAGAAGCCTGTGTCAGAATTCACACTGCCTGAGCACACAGGAGCTCTAGTGATGTTCTACCATACCAGCAAAAAGGAGTGCAGGCTCATGAGCCCAGTTAGATCTGGTCAACTAAGAATACTACAAGTGGGGGCCAGCTCTGTGGCCTAATAGGTAAAGCTGCCTCCTGAAGTGCCGGCATCCCATATGGGCGCCAGTTCGAGTCCTGGCTGCTCCACTTCCCATCCAGCTCTCTGCTATGGCCTGGGAAAGCAGTGGAAGATGGTCCAAGTCCTTGGGCCACAGCACCCTTGTGGGAGACCCAGAGGAAGCTCCTGGCTCCTTACTTTGGATCAATGCAGCTCCGGCTGTTGCAGACAATGGGGGAGTGAACCAGCAAATGGAAGACCTCTCTCTCTGTCTCTCTCTCTCTCTCTCTCTCTCTCTCTCTCTCTGCCTCTCTTTTTTCTCTGTGTAACTCTGACTTTCAAATAAAAATAAATAAATCTTTAAAAAAAAAAAAAAGAGGGGCTGGTGCTGTGGCGTAGCAGGTAAAGCCGCCACCTGCAGTGCTAGCATCCTATATGGGCGCTGGTTCGAGTCCTGGCTGCTCCGCTTCCAATCCAGCTCTCTGCTGTGGCCTAGGAAAACAATAGAAGATGGCCCAAGCCCTTGGGTCCCTGCACCCACGTGGGAGACCCAGAAGAAGCTCCAGGCTTCTGGCTTCGGAAAGGTGCAGCTCTGGCTGTTGCGGCCAATTGGGAAGTGAACCAGCAGATGGAAGACCTCTCTCTCTCTCTCTCTATCTCTATCTCTATCTCTTTCTCTCTGCCTCCTCTCTCTCTGTGTAACTCTCTCGAATAAATAAATAAATCTTTAAAATAAAAGCTCTCTTTTAAAACAAAACAGAACAAAAAAAATACTACATGTGAAGGATAAGTAAAGACTTTCCAAGACAAATAAAAACTGAGGGAATTCCTGCCCCCAGATTATTCTTACAAAGATGCTTAGAGTCCTGTGCACAGAAGCAAAGGAAAGAACACGGCCGTCATGCAAGCAGAAACCCCGTTAGAAGAGCAGATGCCACCTTCTGCTGTCTTCCCAGCAGCATTAGGAAGAAGATGGATCAGAAGTGAAGTAGCCGACACTTGGCCTGGTACTCCCACATGGATGCCTGGCATCACAAACTATGCCTTAACCTGCTATGCCCCCACACCACCTGATTTAAGGACACACTTACAGGGCTATTGTAACCCAAACAGCATGGCAGTGGAATAAAAACAGATACACAGACCACAAAAATAAAAAATCCACACATCTACAGCCAACTGATTCTCAACAAAGATGCCAAAAGCATATGCTGAGAAAATGACAGCTCTTCAATAAGGGCTGCCAGTAAACAGGATATCCATGGAAAGAAAACTGAGATTTTGCCCACTCTCCACCTTTCATACTGTACAATAATCAACTTAAGAGTGATCAAAGATTGGCCGGCGCTGTGGCTCACTAGGCTAATCCTCCGCCTTGTGGCGCCAGCACACCAGGTTCTAGTCCTGGTCGGGGCGCCAGATTCTGTCCCGGTTGCCCCTCTTCCAGGCCAGCTCTCTGCTGTGGCCAGGGAGTGCAGTGGAGGATGGCCCAGGTACTTGGGCCCTGCACCCCATGGGAAACCAGGATAAGTACCTGGCTCTTGCCATCGGATCAGCGCGGTGCGCCGGCCGCGGCAGCCATTGGAGGGTGAACCAACAGCAAAAAGGAAGACCTTTCTCTCTGTCTCTCTCACTGTCCACTCTGCCTGTCAAAAAAAAAAAAAAGTTATCAAAGACCTAAATGCAAGACCTGAAACTACAAACCTACTGGAAGAAAACAGGGGAAACATTTTAAGACATCTATAGGCACTGTTTTTGCTCAAACCCCGAAAGTACAAGCAACAACAGGAAAAGTAGACAAATGGGATTATATCAGAGCAAGATGCTTCTGCACAGCAAAGGGAAGAATCAACTGAGAAAAACAGGTAACTGACAGCATGGGAGAAAAACTCTGCAAACTACTAATCTGACAAAGCTTTTTAAAAATAAAAGATTCATTTATTTATTTGAGAGGCAGAATTACAGACAGAGAGAAGGAGAGGCAGAGAGAGAGAGAGCAGTCTTCCATCAGCTGGTTCACTTCCCAAATGGCCACAACAACTGGAGCTGGGCTGATCCGAAGCGAGGAGCCAGGAGCTTCTTCTGGGTCTCCCATGTGGGTGCAGGGGCCCAAGCACTTGGACCATCTTCCACTGCTTTCCCAGGTCATAGCAGAGAACTGGATCAGAAATGGAGCAACTGGGACACAAATTGGCACTCATATGGAATGCCAGCACTGCTGACAGTGGCTTAACCTACTATGCCACAGGAGCCAGCCCCCTGACAAAGCTTTGACATTCAGAATATACTCATATAAGGAACTCAAAAAAAAAAAAAACAAAAAACTCAATTATAAAATGGAGGAATGATATGAATATAATTCAAATGACCAACAAATTTATTAGTTTATGAGAAAATGAAAATCAAAACCACAACAAAATATTTACCCCCAGTTAGGCTATTAGCAAAAATAATGATGATAATAACAATAAAAGGGGCAGGCATTGTGGTACAGTGGGTTAAGCTGCTGCTTGGGATGCCTACATCCCATAATAGATTTCTGGTTCAAGTCCCAAGTCTCAGCTGCTCTGCTTCTAATCCAGCTTTCTGCAACATGCCTGGGAGGCAGCAGATGATGGCTCACGTACTTGAGTCCCTGCCATCCATGTGAGAGACCCATATGGAGTTTCTGGTTCCTGGCTTTTAGCAAGGCTCAGTCCCAGCTGTTCTGGATATCTGGGAAGTGGGCCAGCAAATGAAGACTCACTCTCTCTCTCTCCCTTTCAAATAAATAAATCACTTACAAATAACAAATGCTGGCAAGAATGCGGAGAAACGGGAACTCTGATGCTCTGCTGGTGGGAATGTAAATTATTACAGCCATTATGGAGAACAGTATGGAGCTTTCTCAAAAAAACAAGAGTAGACCTACATATAGGCCAGCTATCCTACTTCAGAGTACATATTCAAGGAAATGAAATCAGCATAGCACATAGATATCTGCACTCCCATGTTTACTACTGCACTATTCACATGGAGTCAACCTATCTGCCTCACAACAGATGAATAGATCCAAAACTGTGGTAAGCATACATGTTTGATTAATACTCAGCAACAGAAAAGAACAGCAATTAAGAGATCCACATCCCACATCCAAGCACTGGAGTTTGATTCACAGCTCCTGCTCCTGATTCCAGCTCCCTATTAATGCAGACTTTGGAAGCAGCAGTGTAGGCTCAAGTGACTGGGCTCCTGCCACCCATGTGACAGACCTGGAATTAGTTCTCATCTCCTGGCTTCAGCCCCAGCCCAACCTTGCTGGTTGTGAGCATTTGGGAGTGAACTGGCAGGTGGGACCCTGCTCGTGTGTCTGTGTGTGTGAGCATAATAAATAATTTTAACTAAAAACGATAGCCTATTATTTGCAACAAAATGGATGTAGCTGGAGGACAGCAAGTGAAGTGAAATAAGTCAGATGCAGGAAAACAAATATCACACCTTCTGTCATATAGGGGCAGGCTAAACAAGTCTACCTGAACGTAGATTTTTGATTACTAGAGGCTGGGAAAGGTAAAAGGAAAAGGGAGGGAGGGCAGTTGGAATAGAGTTACTACAACACAATCAGACAGAAGGAGTAAGTTCTAGTGTTCTAGAGCACAGTGGTGTGATTATAGTTCACAACAACCTAGAATATATTTTATGAATGAATAGAAGATAGAGGCTCAAGGCTCCAAATCTCACAAGGAGATGAGGAAAAAATGAGATGGATATGTTTATTATCCTCATTTGTTCCATATACATAATGTACATTTACTGAACTATCACACTGTACCCCATAAATATGAACAATTATATAATGTTTCAATAAAATTTCCCCCCCAAAAAAAGTTTAAGGAGGTAAAATGCTAACTGATTTGATCATTATACATTGTATGTATGTATCTAATCATCACTCCATACACCATAATATGTACAATTAAAATTAAAAAGTAAGATATCCTTTGTAATAAACTGATAAATCTAAGAGTTTCTCTGCATTCTGTGAGCTTTCTAGTCAATTTATCAAATGCAAGGGATGGATTGTGGGAACCTCAATTCACAGATGGTGATGAGCACAGGTAAAACAAGTGGGGGCTTGCAGTTGGCAAGTGGGGGTCAGTCATGGCACTGAGCCCTTAACCTGTGGGGCGTGACCTAGCTCCAGGTCCACAGAGCCAGAACTGAACGAATTGGGTGGCATCCAGCTGGTGTCTGCTTCAACACGGATTGGTTGTTGCTAGGGAGAAACCCTCACACACTTCTTGGTAACCAGAAAAGTCTTCTGGGTTGATTGTTTGGTGAGAGTATAAGAAAAACTAAGTTTGTTGTTTTGTTTCCCTCTACAAGCCTAGACCCTCCCTGCCTAGATTTGGGGTTAACGTCGGGCGTGGTGTTGGGGGCCAGGCACCAAGGTGTCTAGACAGTGAATCTGCATCCTTAGGGTATACCAGCAAAAAGGTGTATCTGCATCTTCCTGTTTCGAATTTGGCTCTGCTTACTCACTGAATAGAGCAACGTCAACCCCTTCTTACGGGTAAATCCAGTTTTTCACCAGGATGACAGCCTTCCTGGTCTTGGGCACAAACCTTCTCTCAGACCCTCTCCCAGTCCACCTGAGATGTCGCCAGAGCCCTAGGACTCGGAAAGCCGGCTTGATCCAGACCTGGTGCTCCCGCGCAGACGCTGCGTCCTTATTTAAGACGCCTTCCCACTGTGCTTGCCGAACAAACCATTCTCCCTCGTCCTGTTTTCTCCCTTTCAATGCTACTGTCCAATCCGGAAGCACTTCTCCGCCTCCGGTGTATCATTACCAGTCCTCCCCACCTCAGCAAAGACGGCTTCCCAGAAATAATCCAGGTCAATCCATCCATTAATCCCACTTGCCTGGGGCACCTGCACCATCCAGGTGTTAACAGGTACAGGAGAACAAGAGCCTACGTTTGTTTTCAAAGAAAGCCCTGTTTTTACGGGGAAAATTGGATGGGAAGCGAAGTATGCTTAACCATATCTGGATGTAAAGCTTTAAAAAACAAAACCAAAAAAAAAAAAAAAAAAAAAAGCAGAGATAAATGCTTCTATCTCAGGGTATCTGGGACCCTCCTTCCTCTTTCCTTAGGGCATAGCGACCCCTCGTGGCTCCGGCCTTATAAATTCCCGCAGGCACAGAAGGGAAGACCGGCTCTGCCTTTTCGCTTAATTCTAAACCTGTTTTAATTAACGCCCGGTGGCAGACACCTCAGTCACTTCCGATTCGCTCGGCGGCGGCCCCGGCCCTGTGCGATGCGCGGGGAAGGGACGCTGGGACGCACGCAGAGAGGAGGAGGGGCGGGGCGTCGGGGAGGGGGCGTGGCCGGGGAAAATCCCCGGCGGAGACCGGCGGCCGGTGCTGCGGTCAGCTGAGCGCGCGGGGCGGGTCGCGAGGCCGCGCGTCAGCCCCACCGAGGCTGCCGGAGCCCTGCGGCCCCTGCCGTCACCCCGGCGCCGGCCCCCTGGGCGGCGTCAGCATCCGGATCCGGAGCTCTGCCCCCGTGGCACAATGCCGACGAAGCTGTGACCCCGAGGGAGGCCGAGCGCCGGCGGCCGGTGAGCCGGAACCGGGGGCGGGGTGGCAGGGACTGGACAGAAGAAGGTGGCTCCTTCTCTGGTAGGCGCCTCTCCGCCCGGGAGGCGGTTTCCGCCGCCCCTTTTCCCTGCGACTCCGAGCCTGTCGGGGTGAGGGTGGCCCGGCGTGGGGCGTCCCTCGTCTGGTGGGATGGCTGCTGCGGGAGGGTCTCCAAGGCCCCGGCAGAGCCTGGCCTGGTGTGACAGGGCAGCGGGGGTGGCCACCCCCAAGAGCCCTTGTCCCCCTCCCCCAGCCTGGTAAAGATAGGGACCCGACTGGCCGCTGGTGACTTCCCCTGCAGGTCCCCGAGGTGGTTTGAGGGCGAGGTCGTCTCGCGGGTTGGGAATGACTGTGCAGCCAGTTCTTTAGCATAAGGAGGAAGTGGTGAAAAGACCACCTTTGGAGGACAAGGAAACACTGCCCTGGGGTGAGGATCAGGGCGAAGAGCAGTGATCCCCCCTCTAGCGCGCGCGGGGCTTGCTGAATTGCAAGCCCGATGTGGCTGGGAGAGCCTGCGCGGGTGTGTGCGACTGAATGTCAATATTGTTCTACCGCCCGTCGGGAATGCCTAAGCCGTAAGCACTGCCCCAAGGAAAATGAAACCTAGGTTGTGGCCTGGCCTCCACCACCGGGAACTACAGTCCTGGAAGCGTTAAGGGATGAGATGGAAAACTAGAGTCTTCACAGAGTGAGGCAGTGTAAGGGCACTGCTGGCCTTCCCAGCTGATTAGCAAGGTGGTGCTGCTAACCAGAAGCCACCTTGCTCTTTTGACCTAGGGAGCCCCAGCTGCTGCGCAGGACAGACCCGGTTGATGTGGGGCTGGGGAGGTTCCGGAGCAGGGACTAAAGGCCAGGGACTGCCCTGGAATGGACAGGACGTGAGCAGTTGAAATGTGGCCCGTGAAGAAAGGACAGTGACTGGGTGGAGTCTGCGGGGTGACTTTTGATCTGTTTTTCTACTGGGCCAGTTTTAGAAGTTATGTATTGTGTACAACACTATGAAAGAAAGAGCTTTTTAGTTTGCATATTATGCTATGGAAAAACAGCTTTTTAGTTTGCATATTATGCTATGGAATATAGTTAACCTTCCCCCATTCCTCCAAAATACAGATGTTCTTCTTGTACTGGTCGGTGTATTACTTCCCACTGAACCCCTCCCTAGGTACTGACAGATACTTCCCCACAAAATACACCTTCTTCTCCCCAAACCCTGCGGTCCCTAGGTGTTCTATACTTGACATATTTGATAAGTTCTTTAGAATTTTATGGAATCGTTAAACCAAAATCTAAAGGAAAGAGTCAAAATTAAACTCGATTTTAAAATTATTTACTTATTTTTTTTTATTTTGTGGAAAGGCAGAGAGACAATGAACTTCCATCTACTGGTTCACTATCAAATGCCTGTAACACCTGGGGCTGGACCAGACCTGAATCCAGGTCTCCCACTTGAGTGGCAGGGACCCAAGTTCTTGGGCCATCACCTGCTGCCTTCCAGGGTGCACATTAGCAGGAAGCCAGAATCTGAAGTGAAGCTGGGACTCGAACCCAGCCACTCATTTTGTTTTGTTTCATTTTATTTGAAAGGCAGAGAGAGAGAGGAAGAGCGAGGTTTTTCTTCTGCTGGTTTACTCCCTCAAATGCCTACAGCAGCTAGGGCTCCATCAAGAGCTCCATCCAGGTCTGCCATGGAAGTGGCAGGGATCTAAGCACTTGAGCCACCATCTGCTGCCTCCCAAGGTACACATTAGCAGGCAGCTGCATTGGAAACAGAGTTGCTGGGATTTGAACCAGGCACTGGGATACTGGCTGCTTATGTCCCAAGCAGTGACTTAACCGCCTAAGCAGCATCTTAACCATTGTGCCAGACACCTACAATTAAACTTATTTTTAAAAAAATAAAAATCAGTTAGAAAGTTTATTTTTAAAGTCTTCATTTTTCCACTGTGATATGTGTGAGGATTGAGTATTAGAATATGTATTAGGAAATAATATCCAGATGCCTTCATAGTAATATAAAAAAGTTTTAATTTTTAAAAGAAATCTTAGAAGCTGATTTCAGGAGTCTGGAAATGAATGCCAAAGAATTGTGGAAAACTTCAACAATACTAGCATAATGCATTTGTCACACAGGATAAATCATTTTATAGATGTTTAACTTAAAAAATACCTCACTATATTTTGGTTTTATTTATTTATTTTTGACAGGTAGAGTTATAGACAGTGAGAGAGAGAGACAGAGAGAAAGTCTTCCGTTGGTTCACTCCCCAAATGGCCGCCACAGCCGGCGCTGCGCTGATCCAAAGCCAGGAGCCAGGTGCTTCTTCCTGGTCTCCCACGCAGGAGCAGGTGCCCAAGCACTTGGGACATCCTCTCCTGCCCTCCCGGGCCACAACAGAGAGCTGGACCAGAAGAGGAGCAACTGGGACTAGAACCCGGCGCCCATATGGGATGCCAGTACCACAGACAGAAGATCAACCAAGTGAGCCACGGCGCCAGCCATTTTGGTTTTATTTTAACAAACACCCAGGTTCTGCTGTGTGCCAATCTCTAGAGTGAACAAAATGGAGATGACATAGACTGACATAGAAGATGACAGTAATTATGGGAAGGGTCAGGAGGTAAAAGTGCAGAGTGTTCTTGGGTGCTCAGAGGAAGAACAGTTCATTTTACACAATATGCCATATTTAAATTGGACATTGAACTCTATCCCAGGCAAAAGCAGCGCAGTCATTTCCCTCAGAGGACAGAGGGTGGCATGCCCATGAGGATACTGGGTATGTCTGTGGTGCAGGGCAGGAGTGGGGCTGTGATCTTAGAAGCTGAAGGATACTTTTTACAGGATTGTGAATGATCACCATTTGCCAGATGAGTCGAAAGATGATTTCAAGAGTAGGTGTGGTTAGCATAGCAGTTGACACCGTTTGAGATGCCTGTATCCCACATCAGAGAGCCAGAGTTAGCGTCCTGGCTCCACTTCTGATCCAGCTTCTTACTAATGCAAACACCGTGAGGCAGTGGGTGATGGCTGAAGTACATGGGTCCCTGTGCACTCACATGGGGGACAGTTCTTGTACCCTTCCTGGTTTCAACCCAGCCTAGCCTAGCCTTACTTCTTGCAGGCTTTTGGAGAGTGGACAAGCATATGGGAGATCTTCTCTCTTTCTCTCTCTGTCTCTCTCTCTCCCCTCTTTGAAATTAACATTTTAAAAGTAAATAAATAATTAATTAAAATAATCACAAGAGATCAGGTGACTTCCCAAGGCCAAACATCTGGCTAGTGTATGAGTGACTTTTCTACTGTCTCCCCTAGTGCAAACCATGCTTTTTCTGTTGTGTCCTTATAAAATGGGGGCGACCTGGAAAACTGAGAAGTACTGTTAAAACAACTAGAACCATTTTAATGGTGTTATGGTTGTATCTGTAGACTTGGTAGAGGAATAAAGGAAGTCCAAATAGAAAAAATTCTGAACAATTTTCAAAGCAACATCTTTCTTTTCCTTCTTTCCTTTCCCCCTCTTCCCCTCTGTTTCTCTCCCTTTCTCATCCCTTCTCTTCCTTTCCCCTTCCTCTGGGGAAACCATTAAGGAGAAATGTGTATATATAATGAGATGAACCAACACATTTCCAGATACCTGTGTAGATAGTTTTTTTAAAAAAAAAAAAAACCTGCTGGATGCTTCCACAGCCTATGCAAAGTGTACTGTAGTAACTGAATACCTGAGGAAATTTAATGTTGATGAGTAAATGAGAGATTAAGGAAGATTTTTATCCTTAGGTCTATTGCCTAGTATTTTAGTGCTGCTCTACAAAATAGGTGGGAACACCATGATTTGGTAAAACCCCGTTTTTGTGTCTCAGTAACACCAAGCTCATTCTGTGCAAAAATGACTTTGTGGAAAATAAAAAATGCAGTTTATCCAAATTGAGGTTTCTTTTCAGAGGAGATAAAGAAAACAATCTATTTGAGTCATCTAATGCTAAGCAATTGTACACTGCAGTACTATACCTTTCTAAATCAAGCCAGATGTGTAAAACCTAGAAAAGGCTTGAAATTGAGTAATGTGCTTTATCAGCTCTTTTTACTTCATCAAGTTGCCGTCCACATTATGTAACTTCTTGAGACTTCTTTGTTCTGCCTGCTTTAGGTGGAAGTCATGCAGGCAGTCACCTGATGTCCCTGGTGATGGTAGCACTGTCTCTGATTACCTACGAGTTGCAGAGTACCAGGAGAGCAACACTGCATTCCATGTGTTTGGTATCCTTTTGATGTATGGATACCAAGCGTATATGTAGATGTAATGATCCAGTTAGAAATCAGAGAGCAGGCAATTCTCTTGCCTTTATCTTCCATGACTGATTTCATATATAGTGAACTCTGCAACTGAAATAGGTCATGCAGGTTCCATAATCATGAGAGCTGATGGGTCTAACTGAGAGCAATACTCTTCCTCTATTAGAAACAGAATGCTGGGCCCGGTGCTGTGGCGTAGCCGGTAAAGCTGCTGCCTATAGTGCCAGCATCCCATATGGGCACTGGTTCAAGTCCCAGATGCTCCACTTCCAATCCAGCTCTCTGCTATGACTTGTGAAAGCAGTAGAAGATGGCCCAAGCTCTTGGTCCCTGCACCCATGTGGGAGACCTGGAAGAAGCTCCTGGCTTTGGACCAGCCCATTTCCAACCATTGCAGATATTTGTGTAGTGAACCAACAGATGGAAGACTGACTCTGTCTCTCTCTGCCTCTCTGTAACTCTCCAACTCTGCCTTTCAAATAAATAAATAAATGTTAAAAAAAAGAAAGAAAGAAACAGAATGCTCATATCCAGTTTCCCTTCTGAACCCAGGGCCTTTAGTGGTGTCTGTGGCTTTCTGCATTATCACACTTGTATCACTACATCACTGCTTACTTGTTGGAAAAATGGATTTAAAATGGTCTTGGAAACGTTAAGTATCTTGGAAGTAACAATATTATCTTTTTGCAGGCATTTCTATGAACTGTAGCCAAATTTCACTTTTACAGAGTGGGAGAGGGGACGTACACAGGGTCGGGGAGGAGTTGCCTTTGCTTTGTATTGTATTATAACCTGTGCACATCAGTTCTTGATGGAGAGACATCATTTTCATGAAGTGTGAGGATGCAAATTTTTGCTGATAGCATGTAGCCAGTCATTGGAAAGATGTCAGTGTTTGCCCAGGTGGTAGGTAATTCTAATGGGAAGTTGGGATTCCCTCATGTGTTTTATATGTCCACACTGATCCCCCTTCAAAATAAGGTGGTATACTTGCTTGTACTACATAAAATTGTTGGATTTTACCTATTATTTAAAAAAAAGAGAGATTTCTAAAGGCAACCCAGAGGAATCCTTAATCCAGTTCTTCATTAGAAGAGATGTGCAATTCGGGACATGCTCAAGCTGACTTACCTCAAACGGTAGAGTTAGAAACATACCAGGGGATTCCAATTCAATCCCATCAAGGTGGCATGTACCAATGCCATCTCACTAGTCCCAGTGATCAATTTCTGTGCACAATTGATCATAATGATAGGACTAAGAACCAAAGGGATCACATAAACAAGAATAGTGTCTGCAAATACTAGCTGATAGAATCAAAAAGGGAGAGAATGATCCAACATGGGAAGTGAGATACACAGCAGACCCATAGAATGGCAGATGTCCTAAACAGCACTCTGGCCTCAGAATCAGCCCTTAAGGCATGCGGATCCAGCTGAAAAGCCCATGAGAGTATTTCAGGCATGGAAAGCCAAGACACTCTGGGGAAAAAAAAAATGAAAGATCTCCACGAGTGAGATCCCAGTGGAAAGAACGGGTCATCAAAGAAGGAGGTACCTTTCTCTGAAGGGAGGAGAGAACTTCCACTTTGACCATGGCCTTGTCTAAATATTATCAGAGTCAGTGAACTCAGGGGGCTTCCATAGCCTTGGAAACTCATGACAAGAGCCTAGGGTGATTACTGATGCCATAAACAAGAGTGTCAATTTGTTAAGTCAACAACAGGAGTCACTGTGTACTTACTCCTCATGTAGGATCTTTGTCCTTAGTGGGCTGTACATTGAGATTTAATGCTATAACTAGTACTCAAATAGTATTTTTCACTTTATGTTTCTGTGTGGGAGCAAACTGTTGAAATCTTTACTTAATGTATGCTAAACTGATCTTCTGTATATAAAGAGAATCGAAAATGAATCTTGATGTGAATGGAAGGGGAAAGGGAGTGGGAAAGGGGAGGGTTGCGGGTGGGAGGGACGTTATGGGGGGCAAGCCATTGTAATCCATAAGCTGTACTTTGGAAATTTATATTCATTAAATAAAAGTTAAAAAAAAAAAAATAAGGTGGTATGTATAAAATAATTTTCAGAATATGCAATAACATACCAAGATGTCTTCATCTTTTTAGTGTGCATTGAAAGTGCAATACTGAAGGCTTAATATCTGATGGCACCTTTGTTGAATTGCAGTCATCCTTGACACCTGGTTGTACCACTTACTTACCTTGGATAAGCTATATACCTCGATGCACTCAGCATCCTCACCTACAAAATAGCTACCCAACATAAGGTGTGGTCATTCAACACATAGTAAGCATTCAAAAAGTGTTAATTCTGCCTTTTCTGTTAACCAAAAATACAAAAAATAAAATAGGGAGATGTTTAACAACATCATTGAGAAATAATTCATGTACCATACAATTCACTCAAAATAAAAAGATTTGAACTTAGTGATTTGCATGGGAAAGTTTGATACTTTGCCCAAATCTACAAATCTTGTGATCATATCTTTCCTTTCTTCCTCTATTTCTCAAATCCTCACTGTATATGTATAACTCACGCTCTTATATACTCTATACACTGATACAACATGGACATACATATACACGTATCTTCTTGAAACTAGAGCAAACTTTTTTTTTTTGCTTAAAAGAAAGAATTGAAAATGTTCACAATGTAATTGGAGAACAAATAGGAAACTCTGAGAACCCAATATTAGCACTTGCAAAGGAAGTCCTGGGGACTCCTGGCAGTAGGGAACAGCTATATTTTCTGTTTGTGACTTTTCCATAGGAACTGCTGCCATGTCCCACCAACCTCTCAGCTGCCTGACCAAGAAGGAAGAAAGCCCCAGTGAAACCACAGGAAATGGACCCCCGAGTCTGGCTCACTCAAACCTGGACACTTTCACGCCAGAGGAGCTGCTGCAGCAGATGAAAGAGCTCCTCACTGAGAACCATCAGCTGAAAGGTGAGCAGGTGTTTTGCATTCGCCCTGGGCCTTCATGACAGGCAGTCCCTTTGTAATGAGGTTTGCAGGTGAGCTCCCTTTGCTGTTTCCCTTGGGGAGAGAAAGATCATAGCATTTAGCCTCTGGTAAGGCTAACATAGCTTCTGTTGGTTACTTCTGAAATCAGGTAAGAATAAAAAGTATTATGTGTATCACAAGGAAATAACATAATGACAGCACATTTTAAAGGAAAAATAAAGGCTGCCATGATTACAGCGTTAGTCCTAAATAACACCTTATAAAGGGAAGGCATTCTGATATCTCAAGCTGTGGATTTTGACAGGGCCAGTGTTGAAATCTAAGAGTAATAAGACCTTCTTCACTCCCTAGTTGTAAATAGTTATCTGTAGTATAAGTACCCATATCTATGTTACTTTTTGGAACTTTCAAAGGACTGGAAATGACATTGGACCCACTAGTCGAGTCTAGAAGTCAAACTACTCACCTCACTACAGTTCTTGTCTTGTTAGCCTTTGGGCCCAGGCCAAGCACGGCATTTCTACATTCAGTTATGTGGTGAAGTGGGCTGTGGGGTTTAGCTCACCAAATGAAGTCCACTGTCTTAAACGGTGACTCCCTCCCCCTGAACCCCACACAGAAGCCATGAAACTAAATAATCAAGCCATGAAAGGACGATTTGAGGAGCTTTCCGCCTGGTCAGAGAAACAGAAGGAAGAACGCCAGTTCTTTGAGCTACAGAGCAAAGAATCCAAAGAGCGCATAATGGCCTTGAGTCATGAAAATAAGAAATTGAAGGAAGAACTTGGAAAACTAAAAGGGGAATTGGAGAAGTCATTTGAGGTGAGCAGACTTTTCGGTTGTGATTTTATTTTCTGAATATTTGCAGTAAAATCTTATTTATCTAGACCCCTCTGTCAAAATCTTTCACAGTTCAGGCTAGAATGGTGTTTCACATGGTTTGGAAAGAAGTGTTTTTGCTCAAAAGACTGGTTGAAGTTTTGAGAATCACCTATAATTTATATTAGGGAAAAATTTTTGTAAAGCTTTAATCATATTGGTTTTGGTCAAAAGAATGTTAAGGTGGCTTAGGTGGAACCTCTGACTAGAAACATCTGATTTTTAGTTTAAGTCTTTGATATAAAATTTCATTTTGAAAGTCTGTTATTCATAATCTTTACTTCTTGACCCTATCTTTTCTCTAAGGGCAATAAAATGGAAAATATTCACTTTACACTTTCATTTTGAAAAATATTTGGCAAATGTCATGTGATGAGAAGATGTAATTGAAGGAGACATACATTTTTGTTGACCCAAAGAACCTAGGAAATGTGCTCATACCTAACAGTAGGTTTCAAAGATTATAGTGAAAAAACAAACCAGACATGGTTGAAATCCCTACCAGTACTGCAAGACTCACTGGGTATTATAGGTGGACATCTGCTGTGCATTTTCCCCCAGTCCTGGCACTAACCCTTTGAAAATACAGCACTGGGTTGGTAGAAGGAGCATTTATTCTGAATATCAGTGATTTTTCTTGATGTATAAATTCTTGGATGAATAAATAAAGAAAACAAAGAAAGAAAATAATAGAAAAGGGGAGATGATATAGAGTGATTTACAACATAAAAAGTAATTTAGAAAAACATGAAAGTTCTTATCAGTGATCTTAACTCATCAACTCCTGGTCATGGGATGATGAAAGCTTTAATAAGCTTATATGTGAATTAGAAGTATTTTATTGTCAGTAAGATTTATCACATTTGTTCTTTCAACTTGTTTTACCATTTTAAAATTATTAAGTTGACTCTTTGGGAAAAAAATTTTCATTATGTAAATATTTTTGAGGTAGGCTTCTTTAAGAATTGATACCCTGGGATTGATGAATAATTTTCTACTCACTGGAAAAATAGACATTGTTTTCCTTCCTTGGTTTTTGGAGTGTGAGATGACAGTTGACTTCAGCCTGCTGGAATCTGTCACATTGAAGCCAAGAAGGAGGCTTCCAGAAGCAGTCTTTCTGTTTGAGAAAGTCTACTTTCAGGTTTTCCTGCGAGGTTCCAGAACTAGAAGAACTTGAGATCAGAAACTACAGCACTGGACTGCTGCTTTCAAGGCAGATGGTCAGTGGCTCAAGCTCCAAGCAGGACTCAGCCAGGAGATGGGGTTCTTGGCAGAGGGACAGTGGTCACTCTTGGTTGTTTTTTTTTTTTTTAATACTTATTTATTTATTTGAAAGTCAGAATTACAGATAAAGGTGGAGGGGAGGAGAGAGAAATCTTCCATACACTGATTCACTCCCCAAATGGCCACAATAGCCAGGTCTGGGCCAGGCCAAAGCCAGGAGCCAGGAACTTCATCCAGGCCTCCCACATCAGTGCAGGGGCCCAAGCACTTAGGCCATCCTCCACTGCTATCAAAGGCACATTAGCAGGGAATTGGATTGGAAGTAGAGCAGCTGGGACATGAACTGGTGCCCACATGGGATGCTGGTGACATAGGTGGCAGCTTACACTGCTGTGCCACAGCACCGGCCCCCCAGTGGTGGCTCTTTAAAGCCCCTTGTCAGCTTTCTTCCAGCTGGTTGTGCTTCCCAAGCTCTTTCTATTGCCTCCCTGCTTCTTCTTTAATTTGTGTTTCATGGACCATTTGAGACAGTTTTACTTAGACACTCACCTTCCTGACTTTGTGGAGCTCCCAGCCTACTCTGCCTTTTCTCACTCATGCCGGCCCATCGTTGCTGATGTTTTCTACAACTGCATCATGGGGAATCCCTCCAAGCCTTTAGGGCCACATTAAGGATGGGGATTTCCTTGGGAGGTCTGTACTGTGAACCTGAGGCATGATTGGTTCTGCATAATTTCACTGAATAATGCATTGTAATTATCTCTAGTGAGCATTTTCTCTCTTTTAATTGTACACATGGTTAGACAAAGGTCATTAGAAGGACGATGTTGTGGCACAGTGAGATAAGCCTCTGTCTGTTCGAGTTCCAGCTGCTCCACTTCCAATCCAGCTCCCTGCTGATATGCCTGGGAAAGCAGCGGAGGATGGCCAAGTGCTTGGGCCCCAGCACCCTTGTGGGAGACTTAGAAGAAGCTCCTGACTCCTGGCTTCAGATTGGCTCAGATCCAGCCATTGTGGCTATTTGGGGAGTGAACCAACAGAAGGAAGACCTCTCTCTCTATTTCTATTTCTCTCTCTCTCTCTATTTCTATTTCTCTCTCTCTCTGTCTCACCCTCTGTCTCTGTAACTCTGCCTTTCAAAGAAATAAAGTAGATCTTTAAAAAAAGAAAAAGACCATTGGATAGCCTTTCATTCTAGAATTCTAAGATGGTACATTTCCAGGACAGTGGGATAGAGAGACTGTACACAAACAAGAAAAGACAGGTTACATTACATGATGAAACAACAAATAGTGGAGCTGGAAGAGATGTAAACCACAGGAATAGTCCAGGAAAGGAAAGAAAAAGTATCAGTAGTAAAATAAAGGGAAATTTAAAGAGTTGTTTTACAAGGTATTATGGATTTATGATCAAGAGTTTTTTACAGGATATAAGCAGATTCATGATTTCCCAAGGATAATTAAGAGATCTTCACAGTTATGTAAAAGAGAATTAATTTAGTAACCTGATATTCTGTTATAGTTTGGTGCTAAAAATCCACAGGCCTCAAACTCTGGTTTAAAACTCTTTCCTGAGTTGGGCATTTGGTGTAGCAGTTAAGATACACAGTTTTTTTAACTTTTATTTAATAAATATAAATTTCCAAAGTACAACTTTTGGATTAAAGTGGCTTTTTCTCCTCATAACTTCCCTACCACCCACAACCATCCCATCTCCCATCCCATTCTTCATCAAGATTCACTTTCAATTATCTTTATATATAGAAGATCTACTTAGTATTTACTAAGTAAAGATTTCAACAGTTTGCACCCACACAGACAACAAAGTATAGAGTACTGTTTGAGTAGTAGTTTTACTGTTAATTCACATAGTACAACACATTAAGGACAGAGGTCCTACATGGGGAGTAAGTGCACAGTGACTCCTGTTGTTAACATTTGACACTCTTATTTATGACATCAGTAATCACCCGAGGCTCTTGTCATGAGCTGGCAAGGCTATGGAAGCCTCTAAGTTCACCAACTCTAATCTTATTTAGACAAGGCCATAATCAAAATGGAAGTTCTCTCCTCCCTTCAGGGAAAGGTACCTCCTTCTTTGATGGCTCGTTCTTTCCAACTGGGATCTCACTCACAGAGATCTTTCTTTTTTTTTTTTCCTTTTTTTTTTTTTTTTTTTTTTTTGCCACAGAAGACACACATCTTAACTGTGTATATTCATTTGAGTGCACGCTCTGCTTCTAGTTCCAGCTTCCTGGTAATGCACACTCTGGGGGGTAACAGTTTATGGCTCAAGTACTTGGATCCCCGCTACCCACCTGGGAGACCTGGATTGCATTCTGGGCTCCTGGCTTTGGCATGGCCATTTCAGGCATTTGGGGAATCAACCAGCTGTCAAAAATCAATCTCTTTCTCTCTCAAGTATGATGAAAATAAATAAAGTTTTAAAAATAAGTAAATAGGCCGGCGCCACGGCTCACTAGGCTAATCCTCCGCCTTGTGGCGCCGGCACACCGGGTTCTAGTCCCGGTTGGGGTGCCGGATTCTGTCCCGGTTGCCCCTCTTCCAGGCCAGCTCTCTGCTGTGGCCAGGGAGTGCAGTGGAGGATGGCCCAAGTGCTTGGGCCCTGCATTGGATCAGCGCAGCACGTGGACCGCGGCGGCCATTGGAGGGTGAACCAATGGCAAAGGGAAGACCTTTCTCTCTGTCTCTCTCACTGTCCACTCTGCCTGTCAAAAAATAAATAAAAAATAAAATAAAATAAGTAAATAAAAATACAGCTATTTGCTATCTTCATGCTAGGATGGTTGGGGCCTGTGCTGTGGTGCAGTGGGTTAAGCCACTGCCTGCAGTACCAGCATCCCATATGGGCACCAGTTCAAGTCCTGGCTGCTCCACTTCTGATCCAGTTCCCCGCTGATGTGCCTCTGAAAGCAGCAGAAGATGGCACAAGTCGTTGTGGCCCTGCACCCATGTGGGAGATCCAGAAGAAACTCCTGGCTTCTGGCTTTGTGAACCAGCAGATGAAAGATCTCTCTCTCCCTCTCTCTGTAATACTGCTTTTCAAGTAAAATAAATCAATCTTTTAAAAAAAATGCTAAGGTGGTTATAAGAACTCTTCTAGGGTCTGGCACTGTGGCATGATGGGTTAAGCCACCGCCTGCAGTGCTGGCATCATTTTTGGGTGCTGGTTCGAGTCCCAGCTGCTCCACTTCTGATCCAGCTCCCTGCTAATGCACCTGGGAAAGCAGTGGAAGATGGCCCGGGTGCTTGGGTCCCTGTGCCCACATGAAAGACCCAGAGAAGGCTCCTGACTCCTGGCTTTGGATTGCCCAGCTCTAGCCGTTGCATCCATTTGGGGAGTTGCCTCTGCCTCTGCCTCTGCCTGTCTGTAACTGTGCCTTTCAAATAAATAAATAAATCTTTAAAAAAAAATCTGTTCTATAAACTGTCCTTCAAGAGGTCAGAGGGTAAATGTGAAGATTCCAAACAAGGGTGTAGTCTTGTCTTTGTCCTCTGACTTCCTGGTTCTAGGGTAAGCAGTACCTATGCTTCTCTTCTTTGCATTCTTTTTTTCCAAAGGTTTATTTTATTTATTTGAAAGAGTTACAGAGAGAGGTAGAGACACACACACACACATAGAGAGAGAGAGAGAGAGAGAGAGAGAGGTCTTCCATCTACTGGTTTACTTTCCAAATGGCTGCAATGGCCAGAGCTGAGTTGATCCAAAGCCAGGAGCTTCTTCCGGGTCTCCCATGGGGTGCAGGGCCCCAAGGACTTGGGCCATCTTCCACTGCTTTCCAGGCCATTAGCAGGGAGCTGGATTGTAAGTGGAGCAGCCGGGACATGAACCAGTGCCCATTTAGGATGCTAGCACTGCAGGCTGAGGCTTTAACCTGCTGTGCCACAGCTCCGGGCCCATTGCTTGCATTCTTTTTTTTTTTTTTTTTTTTTTTTAAGATTTATTTATTTATTTGAAAGGTAGAGTTATACGGAGAGAGGAGGAGAGAGAGAGAGAGAGAGAGAGAAGTCCTCCATTCCCTGATTCACTCCCCCAGATGGCTGCAACAGCCAGAGCTGCACTGATCTGAAGCCAGGAGCCTCTTCCAGATCTCCCACTTGGGTGCAAGGGCCTAAGGACCTGGGCCATCTTCCACTGCTTTCCCAGACCACAGCAGAGAGCTGGATTGGAAGTGGAACAATCGGGACTCGAACTGGTGCCCATATGGGATGCTGGCACTGCAGGCAACAGTGGCTCTACCTGCTAAGCCACAGCGCAGGCCCCTGTTTGCATTCTTTAAATGTATGTTTATTTAGTGTGAGTCATCACTGAGAGACTGCAGACTTTTACCCTTCCTTGCAGACCTAACTGGTTTCACAGTGTATTGCTTTTCTGAGGCCTGAGGCAACTCCCTGGCAAGGGCCTGCTCTGCGTGGAGGATGGGCAGGTTGCATTGCCAGTGAATACCTGTACCTCCATTTTGTATTATTTCACGGACGGGTTGGTTTATGGCCCACTCATGGGTCTTTCTGATACTGCTTTGATTGTACTATGGGTCTTTGGGTTTATTTGGGAAGTCTCAGAGAGAGCAGGGAAATGAAAAGATAAAACTCAACTCAATGTTGTCTCTCAGTTTGAGATCGCCTATTTAAATTTCTCATTTGGAGAGTATGTAGATGATGTTTAATCATGCTGTAAATTCTCAAGAGGAGTTATTGTTTTTATTTAAGAAATTGCCATGCAGGTCTTCTGAGGAGGGAACCAGAGAGGCCTAGAAGGTCACAGCTGGAAAAGACAATGGAGAGAGACCATGTGGTGCCACATCTTTCCACCTAACCCAAGAAAACTGGGGACAGGAGCTAAAGTGAATCTGCTCAAGGCAGTACACCCAGTGATTAGCAGAGTGGGGACTGGATCTGTCTTCTTTGCTCCCAGATAAAAACACCACATTTAGACAGGGTCTTTTTCTTATTACTTGGTCATATGTAATCATATGTAGACATTACAACAGGATGAAGACAACATGTACTTGACACTAGTGAAATATTAATGTTTAGTATTCATGTTTATAGAAGATGATGTTTAATTTTTTACCTAAGGTACAAGCCCATAAATTTTAAATTTTCTCATTTCTCAGCTGACTGACTTTTAGCAATCTTCAAACACCAACAACAGAGTATTGTACTCATCAGCCTACATATTGAGAGAGTTTTGGACCTTTCATTGTGTTTTGCTGTTGTTATACTAAGCTTTGGCATCTAACTAGAAAGAACAAGTATTTGCAGAATAGCGTTAGGCATTTGTGCGAAGGAAAAAAGGCAAGAGTTGAGTTATGGCAACATTTAGCCTTATTTTCTGGTTATTAGATTATAATTTATTAGTCTACCATTGCTGAAGTCTGGTTGGTTATTTCCATAATAAAATAATGTATATTATGTTACTTGTTAATATAGATATAATAATTAATAATTATATGTAATCATATTACATATAATTATGTTATAATAGTATCTATTATATACTATATAAAATATAATAATTATAGTTTATAATTATAATATAAATTTGTGAAAATAAACATAAATGAAACATAATTATAATTTGTTAATGATAGTGAAATGTTATGTTATCTAATAATAATAAGACATATTATTGTACATAATATAATAAAATTATTCCAATATGCTGAGGAAGCCTTTCTTTTTTATCATGAAGTTATTTTAAATTTCTATTATTTGAGTGCAATAAAATATTGTAAAAACTTTTCATTTTAATTTTTATGTCAAAATAAATTTTCAAGTTGGAGCTAGAATTTTCCACTTTAAAGTGCAGATGACAAAAATGTGGAGAAACTACCCTGTTGATGGCTGGGTCCCTCATTACTTCTAATTTGCTTTACTCCCTGTCACTTCTAGCGCCCCACTGGCCACTGCAGGTTTCCCAAGTGGGAAGCAGAGCAGGAAATGGACCAGCTGAAGACCCAGGTAGCACGCCTACAGGCAGACATGCGAGGCATTGTTTCTGGGCTGCAGCTCAAACTGAACTCCAGTGGCAACTCGGACCACTCCTTCGTGGAACTCAGGATGGAAGTGAGTTTCTTCTTTTATTTCTGCTTTAAGCAAACTGTAAAGCCTCACCTGGACAGATGAAACAAACCGCTGTTTCTTGGAACACAGGAAAGCTAAATAACGAGGAGATTTCAGTGTAGCTAAGATTAGCTGATGCTCATTTTCTAAGTGTAATATAATGCTCGCAGGGGTTATCATAGCTGAAATGGAAAAAACATTACCTTTTTGACAAAAGATGCAGTCCCCCCCCCATATGTTCTGGACAGTTTCATGACCTATAAAAGCCAAAAGCAAAATATAAGAGCATGGACTTTCTCTTTTTTTCAAACCAGTTCTCAAAACCATGTTTAGCATTACATTTAAGGTGAGCAGAATTGTGATCCAGTGCAATAATCTAGTGGCTTTTAAACACTTTTTCAAAGAGCCCGCTGTTCAAACAAACTTCTATGAGGAACCATAAAAATAAGAGGGGGAGGCAAGGGGTGCAGCTGCTCTAGTTACAGGCTGTGGGGACATCTTGACTTTTCCCTTCAACAGTAGCTACTCAGGGACCTCTGAGAACTGGTTTGAAGCCAGAGCTCACAGATTTAAATTACTGCACAGGCCAAAGTGAAGTCAGCAAGCGGGGTGGTGTGTGCTGATTCCTAAGCACTCGGGAAGCATCTGCCATGACTGTAGCTGGTGTACAGCAGTCCTGTTAAAGAGCAACATAGGAGTGGCATTTGGCACAGCACTTATGAGGCCACTTGAGGTGCCCCCATCCCGTACTGGAATGCCTGGGTTCAAGTCCTGGCCTCACTTCCAATTCTGGCTTCCTGACAGTGCACACCCTAGAAGGCAGCAGGTAGCGTTCAAGTACTTGGGTCGCTGCCACCCACACGGGAAACCCAGACTGAGTTCCAGCCTCCTGGCTTCAGCCTGGCTAGACATAGCTATTGCAGGCATGTGGGGAGTGAACCAGTGGATGGGAGCTCTGTCTTTCTTTCTGTCTCTGTCACTCTGCTTTTCAAATAAAAGAGAAAGAAAAGGGGGAAAAGGACAAAACAGGTAGATAAACCATCTAAGGGCTTCTCATTTTGGACCACTAAAAAACATTAGATGATGAGGGAGAAAACACACACAAGGATAAAATCTTTTGTCATTTTAACTTTATTACATTACACATCTGACACAGGAAAAGAGATTACCTGTGTTCCTGAAAGAAAGAAATGTACTTTATAGATACGCCAGGGGCTGTGGAGAACAACTTGCAAAATAGCTAAACTGCTGGATGTTTCTATAATATTAGTGTGCGACATTCTTTACTTTCTGATTCATTTGTTTCTTTAAAGATTCAGAAGGTTGGAAATGGCTCCTAATAACCTTGTTATCCATGCTCTCTAATACATTTTAGATGCATTAATAGGGGCCAGAATCAAGAGAGAAATAAAAGGAATTAAAATACCAATTGAAAGCATATTTTGTCACAGTCCCCTCTCTGTGAATTACCAAAGATTACTGAAACAGAAGTTTGAACAAAGAGTTTTAACCTTCTGCAAATAACTTGACAGAATTCAGGGAGCCCAAGCACTGTGTCAGAGGTTTCCAAATGAAACTGTTGCTTTCAGGGGTCACAGATGAGTGACAGTTACTATTAGTGTAAACAATGTTTTGCTTACTTTGCTTCTTCTGTGAATGGAAAACATTGCCCCAAATTTAGGAAGAATATATCCAAAACACCTAGAAGCCATCTTTTACAGTTTTTATTGTCCGTGTTAGCTTAGTGAAATACAAAAGCCTTTCACATCCTATAAACGTCTGCATGGTCCTTCAGTGGCTCACAGTGCGTACAAATTTCCAGCGAGAGACAGCTTGGCAAAGACAGTGTTTTGTGAGTCTCATTCACAGACAACTGCCCCCTTTTCAGCTTTGCTCTAGCAGTTTTAGGAGTTTGCATCTTAAAAGACTGTACAAGAAACGTATGTGGAGTTGTCACTATCTGTGTGGCCTTAATCTAGGGAAAGAGGGGAACTGCCAAGGAGAGAGGCTTTCATGTTGATGGAGCCAGGTTGAGTGTGTTCAACAACATGCCTTAGCCCAGATGTTTATAATCCTGCATATGTGTGTGTGTTGGGGTTGGTGGGGCAGACAGGAGAACATTTCTACTTTGTTTGAATGCTTCAATGTTAGCATTCCACAAATAAATGTTTGTTTGCATATCATCAAAGTTCTTAATCTTCTGTTTTTTTTTTTGGACAAAGAATTTGTCTTGCAGACAGGTTACATTAAATCCCTTTCATTTCTGCTTTTACAGGAAGCAGAAGCAAATGGGACAGTAAAAGAAATCAAGAATAAGAATAGTCCCGGGCCCACAAGAACGGACTCCATTAAAACGTATGTGAAGAAAGACTAGGGCTGTCAGGCAGGCAGACTGGGCAGCCTGGTGACTCTGCGCTTGTGGCTGGGGGTCCACGTGGCAGGCTGAAAAGTAACTTCTTTCTAATTTGTATCAGGCTCTTTCAAGGATATTGGGTTTGACTGGATTTTAAGTTTGCAGCCAAACTAGCAGAATCCGTGGGCTTTGTCCGGTAGCAGGTTAAGCCTTCATGTGGATGCCCGCATTCCATATCAGCGTTGCTGGTTTGAGTCCTGGCAACTCTGCTTCCAGTCTCGCTTCCTCTTAGTGCACCCTGGGAGGCAGCAATGGCATTCCTGATCCTGACTTCTGCCTGGCCCAGCCCCGGCTGTTCTATGTGGGATTTCGGAAGTGAACCAGCAGATGAAAGATCAGTCTCTCTCTCTCTTTCTCTTTCTGTCTATTTCCCCACTCCCCCCTTGCTTTCTCTGGTGTTCTGCCTTTCAGGTAAATGAAAATGAATAAATAAACATTTTTTTAAAAAGCCAGTATTAAAAATAATGTTTGGTGCCTTTTTAGGCTGATACTGACTATCAGTGTTTCATCTCCATCACATGAGAAGTTAAAACAAACTTGTTCTCACTCTGAAGAAGCAATTTGTTCCAAATCAAAAGACCCCATTTGCTAATTTGTTTACCAGGGCCGTTTGACCTGGACTAGACTTGCTAGCTTCTGCAAGTGAGAAATTTCCATTTCCCTGTCCTGTCGTAATTACAAGCTGGGGTGACCAATATTGAATGATATCTCTAACAATATTGTTAGTAATCTCAATCACTGTGGGTGTTTCTTGAAAATACTTGGATATTTTATTTGTAGAATCTAAGGTTTACCTGTTGATACTAGGAAATAGACATGTTAAATAAAGAGGGCGATGTTAGAGGAGCTGAGCCCTTAAACCTCTTGACCCTGCAGGTTGTAACACCCAAAGCAGGCAATTAGCTTATCTTCTGTAAGCAGGTTACTTCTGTATTAGTCCCTTTAAGTGACTGTTGTCTGAAAATCTCTCTTCCTTCATAGACATCTGACACCTTTTTCTATAGCTTGCTGAACGTACATAGAAAATGACTTATAAAACATGAAAAAAAATTGTCTCCTGTTAACATTTCCAAGCGCTTGTGTAAAGGAAAAAATAAACATTAGATAATATTCTTTCATCAAACAGGCAGTTGATGTAAAAGAAAGTTATTCCTTTTTTACTTAAAATTGTTTATACGTTTCCCCAAATTACTTTTTTTTAATATGAAAAGACTTTCCTGGAAGTACCAGGAAGAAAAAAAAGCCTTGTTTGAAATTTTCAAGCCACTTTCTCTTAATTTATATCCACATGCAGAGACTGCTTCCTCTTTTAAACCACACTTTCATATTTTGAGTACTCTGCTTGTGAATGCTGTGGAGTCCGAGATGGGTTTCTCGATTTGGAGTCCCGGAAACTGAGATTTAATCCTGACTATTTGTGAGATAGGTGAACTTGAGAAGGCTGCTGAAAAACTAGCTGCTCTTTGCTTGGTCAAAGCCATCTTGAATGATTTGTTATTACAGTGGTAGCCCTGGTTCTGTTTGCTTGTCATTGAAATATCTCTTGATTTAATCAGACTTTGAAATGGAGGAAGAATGATGGCGTACTAATAGTGCCTACATTTTTTTTTTTTTTGCTGTAATTATTTGAAATCAAAAGTTGAAAAGGCTTGCTTCTTTTGGTTTTTGTCCAGATGGATATAGGCCAGTGATCTGGATACATGGCCTGTACAGTCCCCCTAGAGACCAGATCTCTAGAAAGCCCAGCAACTCTGCTGAACTGCATCCGTGGGCTTTGTGCTGTGGTGCTATGTACACAATAACCATTTAGCAAAGTGAGGACAGAGGTGTGAGGCCAGCCTTTCTGGAGTCTCACAGTATGCATACCTTCCTTAGGAAGCATGCAGGAGTCTATGGCCATACCACCTGAAGACGCCCCATCTCATCTGGTCTTGGAAGCTACGTGGGGTCGGGCCTGGTTACTACTTGGATGGGAGAAAGCATGCAAGAGCTTGGTACTGGGCGACAGGGAGGAAGAGGTGTCACAGGATCAGCTGTCTTGGTTAGTAGATGAGAGTTGACTGGAGAATGTTCTAGAAGGAAATTCCTTTAAGTTGGTCCCAACTATATTAAGCTACTCTATTCTTAGACTCTGGCATTTTTATTTTCTCATGAAATCCTTTCAACCTTTGTATTGAATGTAGCGGTGTTGTTTTAATGTAGGGGCTAATCTACAGAATTTGCCAGGAATTATTTGGAATTTAAGGAATTAACTGTGAGCCAATTCCTGCTTTGCCTAAAAGAAGGAACCCAGAGGTAGAAAGACTTGAAATTGTACTCAAGGAAGCCAAAGAAAGGTATGAAATAGCTTACCTTGAAATATGCATACATTATACTCACAGCTTTATTGAAACTAGTTAAGATGTACCCAATTCATCCATTTAAACTATACATTTTAATGTTTTTAAATATTCACATGATTGTGTAACCATTACCATAATGCAGTCTTATTTATTTTTTTTTAAAAATTGTAAGTAATTATTTGAAAGGCAGAGCTATAGAGAGAGAGGGAGAGACAGAGGTCTTCCATCTGCGGTTCACTCGCCCAATGTCTATAACAGTCCGTCTGGGGCAGGCCAAAGCCAAAAGCCAGGAACTCCACCCTGGTCTCCCAAAAGAATGGCAGAGGCCCACGATCTTGGGCTATCAACTACTGTTCTCCCATGGACATTAGCAGGGAGCTGGATCAGAAGCAAAATAGCCAGAACTCAAACTGGTACCCTAATATGGGATGATGGCATCTCAAGAACAGCTTAACCTGCTGTTCTGCAGTGCCAGCACAATATAATTTTAGAATACTTCTCACCAGCAAATATGAAATTTAAAACCCATTAGCATATACTACCTTCTCTTTCTTTAAACCTGCTTTCTATCTCTATGCATTTGTCCACTCTGAACATTTTATGTAAAGGCAATCACAGATACGTGGTCTTCTGTGACTTCTTTCACTTTGCAGGCTTTTGAGGTTCATTCACAGTGCAACCAATACTTCATTCCCTTTCACTGCTGAATTATATTCCATTGTATATGGATATAAAGCAGTTTTGTATATCCATTCATCAGTTTTGAATACTTAGGTTGTTCCTACTTTGCCTATTATGAGTAATTCTGTTATGGACATTTGTATACAAATTTTGCTTGGACATATGTTTTTCATCTTTGGGTATACATCTAAGAGTAGGATTCCTGGGCCATATAATTTATATTTAATATGTTGAGTTGTCTTTTTCTTCCTGAGTTATGAGAGTTCATTTTATATTCTAGATGTAAGCCCCTTATTAAAATAAATGATTTGCAGATATTTTCTCCCATTCAATGGGTTCTCTTTTCACTTTCTTTTTTTATTTAATGAAGGCATTTTTACATAGATACAGCTTTAGGAATACAGTGGTTCTTTCCCCCATGCCCCCCACTCCGCTCCCATCCCACCTCCCGTTCCCTCTCCCATCTCTTTCTTCATTATGGTTCATTTTTAGTATGACTTTATATACAGAGGACCAACTCCATGCTAATCATAGATTCCAACAATTTGCCCCCACGCCCACACACAACATATAGAGTACAGTTTGGGGAGAGAATTTGCAGTCGATTCTCATATTGCAATTCAATAGGGACAGAGATCCTACCTGGGGAGCAAGTGCACAGTGACTACTGTTGTTCCTTTAACAATTAACACTCTTTTTTTATGATGTCAGTGATCATCTGAGGCTCTTGTTGTGGGCTGCCAGGGCTATGGAGGCCTTTTGTGACCATATACTCCATCAGTATTTGGACACGGCCATAAACAAAGTTGATGTTCTCTTCTCCCTTCAGAGAAGAGTGTATCCTTCTTTGATGACCCTTCCTTTCCTCTGAGGTCTCACAGAGGTCCTCCGTGTAGGGTTGTTTTTTTTTTTCCCACAGAATCTTGTCTTTCCATGCCTGAAATGCTCTTGCAGGCCTTTCAGCCTGACCAGGAAGCCTTATGTGTTGATTCTGAGGTCAGAGTGTTATTTACTGTGAAAGTCATTCTAGGAGTCTGCTGTGTGGACTGCTTCCCATGTTGGTCCTTCCTTCCTTTTAAATTCTATTATTTTACTGGGTACTTGATGTTATTTATATCATCCCTTTTAAACTTAGACCAGTCTATCTGTTGCCTTTAACATTTAATATGATCATTGTAACAGTGAAGATGGTGTTTATACCACTGATTCTTATGGGTTTGGAGCCCCATGATTAGTTCTTAGGCTGTACCCTGGAGATAAGTCTATATGCCTGTATGCAGAACTAGACTGTTTTACAGTTTTAGACTACCTCCTCCATCTCTTATTCCCTCACTTGTTTTTAACTGGGATTTTTTCCAATTGCCTTAAAATACATATAATTAACTCTGTGTAACATAGAGAGTTCAGCATATTGTGTGAAGTAGAGAGATGAGAGAGAGAGGAAGACAACAGAGAAAAAAACCAACAAAACAAAACAAAAAGGATATACACAGTAAAGAGTAACAATGGTTAACTGTCTCTCAACAATCAGGTCAAGGATTCTTGAGACATTGGTTCTAAAAGTGACTATTTCACTTCTATAGCTTTCATTTTAGCTGTGCTATTAATTCTCCCAAATCAGGGAGAACATATGGTGTTTATCTCCTTGGGACTGGGTTATTTCACTAAGTATGCAGTTTTCCAGCTTGCTCCATTTTGTTGTAAAGGACCAGATTTCATCCTTTTTTACTGCTGTGTAGTATTCCATACTGTACATATCCCATAATTTCTTTATCCAGTCTGGTTGATGGACATTTAGGTTGCTTCCATGTCTTAGCTATTGTGAATTGAGCTGTAATAAACATGGAGGTGCAGATAGTTCTTTTGTTTACTGATTTCATTTCCCTTGGGTAAATTCCCAGTAGTGAAATGGCTGGGTCATACGGTAGGTCTATATTCAGGTTTTTGAGGTATCTCCAGACTGTTTTCCATAGTGGCTTTACCAGTTTACATTCCCACCAACAGTGGGATAGAGTGCCCTTTTTCCCACATCCTCTCCAGCATTTGTTATTTGTTGATTTCTGTATGAGGGCCACTCTTAACTGGGGTGAGGTGAAACCTCATTGTGGTTTTAATTTGCATTTCCCTGATGGCCAGAGATCCTGAACATTTTTTCATGTGTCTGTTGGCCATCTGGATTTCCTCTTTTGAAAAAGGTCTGTTAAGGTCCTTGGTCCATCTTTTTATTGGGTTGTTTGTTTTGTTGCTGTGGAGTTTCTTGATCATTTTATAGATTCTGGTTGTTAATCCCTTATCAGTTGTGTAGTTTGCAAATAATTTATCCCATTCTGTCAGTTGCCTCTTCAATTTCCTGACTGTTTCTTTTGCGGTACAGAAACTTCTCAATTTGAGGTAATCCCATTTGTTCATTTTGGCTTTGACTACCTGTACCTCTGGGGTCTTTTTCAGGAATTCTTTGCCTGTTCAAATGTCTTTAAGGGTTTCCCCTATGCTCTTGATTAATTTGATGGTGTCGTGGTGTAGATTTAGGTCTTTAATCCATGTTGAGTGGATTTTGTATATGGTGTAAGATAGGGGTCTTGTTTCACACTTCGACATGTGGACATCCAGTTTTCCCAGCACCATTTGTTGAAGAGGCTGTCCCTGTTCCAGGAGTTGATTTTATCTCCTTTGTCGAATATGAGTTTGTTGTAGATGTTTGGATTGATTTCCGGTGTTTCTATTCTGTTCCATTGGTCTATCCATGTTTTTGTACCAGTACCAGGCTGTTTTGATTATAACTGCCCTGTAGTATGTCTTGAAATCTAGAATTGTGATGCCTCCGGCTTTTTTTTTATTGTATAGGATTGCTTTAGCTATTTGTGGTCTCCTGTTCCTCCATATGAATTTCAGCATCATTTTATCTAGATCTGTGAAGAATGTCTTTGGTATTTTGATTGGTATTGCATTTAACCTGTAAATTGCTTTTGGAAGAATGGGCATTTTGATGATATTAATTCTTCCAATCCATGAACATGGCAGATTTTTTCCATTTTTTGTGTCTTCTTCTATTTCTTTCTTTTGTAATTTTTATCATACAGCTCTTTGACATCCTTGGTTAAATTTATTCCAAGGTACTTAATTGTTATTGTGGCTATTGTGAATGGGATTGATCTTAGAAGCTCAATCTCAGTGTTGGCATTGTCTGTGTATACAAAGGCTGTTGATTTCTGTGCATTGACTTTGTATCCTGCTGCTTTACCAAACTCTTCTATGAGTTCCAATAGTCTCTTGGAGGAGTCTTTTGGATCCCCTATATATATAGAATCATGTCATCTGAAAATAGGGATAGTTTGACTTCCTCCTTTCCCATTTGTATCCCTTTAATTTCTTTTTCTTGCCTGGTGGCTCTGGCTAAAACTTCTAGGACTATGTTGAATAGCAATGGTGAGAGTGGGCATCCCTGTCTGGTGCCAGTTTTCAATGAAAATGCCTCCAACTTTTCCCCATTGAATATAATGCTGGCCATGGGTTTGTCATAAATTGCCTTAATTGTGTTGAGGAATGTTCCTTCTAGACTCAATTTGCTTAGAGTTTTCATCATGAAAGGGTGTTGTATTTTGTCAAATGCTTTCTCTGCATCTATTGAGATAATCATATGATTTTTGTTTCTCAATTTGTTAATGTGATATATGACATTGATTGATTTTTGAATATTGAACGATTCCTGCATACCAGGGATAAATCCCACTTGGTCAGGGTGAATGATCTTTCTGATGTGTAGTTGGATTCGGTTGGCCAGGATTTTGTTGAGTATTTTTGCATCTATGTTCATCAGGCTCTTTACTTTCTTGATGGCATTGTTTGCGGCAGAAAATTATTTTTATTTTGATATAATCCAATTTATCTCTTTTCTTTTGTCACTTATATTTTTGGTGATATATTTAAGAAACCATTGTCTAACCCAAGGTCATGAAGATTCACTCCTGTGTTTTTTCTTAAGTATTTCATTTTTATCTCTTAAATTTAAATCTGTGGTTAACTTTGAGTTTGTTTTTGTGTATGGTATGATACAGAAGGCAACATCATTAACTTGGAGTTCTGTCCCATTGCCCTATATGTCTGTCCTTATGTTGATACCGCACTGTGTTGATTACTAAAGCTTTAAATAAGGAAGTGTGATTCTTCCAACATTTTTCTTTATTTTCAAGACAGTATAGCCATTCTGGGTACTTTGCTATTCCCTTTGTTATTCAGAAATTTGCTAATTTCTAGAAAAAGAAACAGCTGTGATTTTGTTAGGAATTGCATTGAATCTGTAGGTCACTTTGAAGCATATTGCCATTTTAACTATCTGGATCCATGAATATGGGATGCCTTTCCAATTATTTATGCCTTATTTAATTTCTTTCAATGATGTTTTAGAGTTTTAGTGTACAGATATTATGCTTTTTTGTTAAATTTATTTATATTTAAGATTTATTTATATATTTGAAAGGCAGAGTTACAAAAAGCCAGAGGCAGAGAGAGAGAGGTCTTCCATCTGCTGGTTCACTCCTCAAATGGCTGCAATGGCTAACACTGGGCCAGCCCGAAGCCAGGAGCCAGGAGCTTCTTCCAGGTCTCCCATGTGGGTACAGGGGCCCAAGGTGTTGTGCCATCTTCTACTGCTTTCCTAGGCTGTAACAGCTGGATTGGAAGTGGAGCAGCCAGGACTTGAACTGGTGTCCCTATGGGATGCCAGCTCTGCAGGCGGCAGCTTTACCTGCTGTGCCACAGAGCTGGCCCCTATTAAATTTATTTCTGAATATTCTACTCTCTTTGATGCTATTGTAAATGAAATTGGTTTCTTAATTTCATCTTTAGATTATAGATTATAGATTATCATGCAGAAATGGAAGACACCTCTCTCTCTCTCTCTCTCTCTCTCTCTCTCTCTCTGCCTCTCCTCTCTTTGTGTAACTCTGACTTTC